>NC_091436.1:33572023-33884333 GCF_964237555.1 Oryctolagus cuniculus
ATTGCTACGTATTGCGCTGCACACTTTAGTGAAATACATAGTATTTATGTAAAATATGGTTCTTTCCTATTTTGATGTAATATTTGGGATGGTTTATTTACGAATAAATACACAAGTTCAAGTGAAATATCTTGAATTCAAAGGAAAATTTTTTTTCTCCTATCTGTAGTTTTTTCCAGGAATTCATAGTATGTAAACTGGGGTGAATTTGCCCCTATAAAACTCATAAAATAGAATCTATGTTCAAGCTCTTCCTGTAGGTAATTGCAGGGTGGAGAGGGAACCGATAAACTACAGGCTTTTATAACTGAAGTCATAAAAGAACTTGTCTTTGCTTATCAATAAAGTAGCAACTCAAAGCAGATCTATTAAAATTTCTATTGAAATTCAAATATAAATGCAAAATGTTCTCTCTTAAGACCACTTGTAGTTGCCATAGGATAACATTTTTCTTAAGTACCTACCCATTAGTTTTTTTCTCCAGACATTGTAAATTATGAAGCTCACACTGATTTTTTCCCCGTGAGCACATACACTGACATTCCTGTTTTTCTTTGACTTATTCATCCAATTCTCTTTTGACTTTACTAAATCTGTCTACCTGACAGATTTGAAATTCTGAAAATTTCATTACTGGAGAACTGCATCATAAATAGAAGCCTGAACTGAGTTTATTTTCTAAATTATCAGCAAACATTAGGTATCCAACCTATGTAGGACAGCACTATACCAAGCACTGAGCTGGTATTAAGTGGTGTGAGGAAAACAGATATACAAAAAAGTATAAAACATGGTTTTATATATCGTTATAAAATATGCCTTTGCATAGCTCTTAGTTTCATTAGAAAAGTGACCCGTAAACAGTTAAATCCTAACACGTGAGATGGATGAAAGTTCAGAGCAATGATGGAAGCTATGTCATGTCACCAAGGCACTTTTATCCAAGGTAGGACATGGTGTAGGCTTTGACAGCTCTAGGGATTTCCAGGATCAGAGTGGTTTGGGAAGAGTTAGAGTAGGAAGGTGCAAAACTGAATCTTAAAAGGAAGGACAGGATTTAAAAAGGAATCTGAGGCAGGGGCGGAGGAAGCGTATGTTGAGCATAGTGGTGAATAGTCCATTGGGTCACCCAAATCCCAAATCAAAGTGACTGGGTTCAAGTTCTACCTCCAGTCCTGATTCCAGCTTCTTACTATGTGCCTGGATAGCAGTAATAGTTCAAGTAGTTGGGTTCCTCCCACCCATGTGGGAGACCCAGATTGAATTCTTGGTCCCTGGATTTTGTACACATTTAGAGAATAAATCAGCAGATGGAAGATCTCCCTCTCCCTTTCCCTTCAAATATAAATAAATAAATAAATAAATAAATAAATAAATAAACAAACTTTTAAAGATTTATTTATTTATTTGAAAAGCAGAGTTACGGAGAGGCAGACACACACACAGAGAGAGAGAGAGAGAGAGAGAGAGGTCTTTCATCTGCTAGTTCCCTCCCCAAATGGCCGCAAATGTCCGGAGCTGGGTCAATCCTGGAGCTTCCTCCAGGTCTCCCATGTGATGCAGAGGCCCAAGGACTTGGACCGTCTTCTATTGCTTTCCCAGGCCATAGCAGAGAACTGGGTCGGAGGTGGAGCAGCCAGGACTCAAACTGGCACCCATATGGGATTCCAGCACTGCACCACAGCGCCAGCCCCAATAAATAATTTTTTAAAGGGAATAGGATAGCTGGCACCGCAGCTCACTAGGCTAATCCTCCGCCTTGCGGCGCCCGCACACCGTGTTCTAGTCCCAGTCGGGGCACCGGATTCTGTCCCGGTTGCCCCTCTTCCAGGCCAGCTCTCTGCTGTGGCCAGGGAAGTGCAGTGGAGGATGGCCCAAGTCCTTTGGGCCCTGCACCCCATGGGAGACCAAGAGAAGCACCTGGCTCCTGCCATCGGATCAGCGTGGTGCGCCGGCTGCAGCGTGCCGGCCGCGGCAGCCATTGGAGGGTGAACCAACGGCAAAGGAAGACCTTTCTCTCTGTCTCTCTCTCTCACTGTCCACTCTGCCTGTCAAAAAAATAAATAAATAAATGGAATAGGATGTTGACCAAAGATTATAGAAAAAGAAAAATACACTTAACAGCTAGACAGTTTGAAGCCAAGTAAATCAGATAGTGGAATATTAGAAAAGGTGATTTGGCATGATTTATAAAGATCATGATGTTAGGTTAACAAGAATATTAATATAAGTAATAGAAAGACATTTGGACATAAGAGTTAATGTGATCAAGGGTTAATGTTTTTAAAAGGTGAAGATAAAAGCAGCTCATGAAATTGCAGGTGAGTGAGACTAAAAAGATTAAGTGATCTCTGAAGCTTCTGAAATCCAAATCTGGTGTGATAAGGATCTGAATAAAGAGGGGACTATGGAAAAGGAAGTAGAGGCATGCTTATGAAAGATGTAAAAACTGGACGTGTTCAAAGCAATCATATTTCTATATATTGTCTATATTTAAAAGGCCAGGAGAAGAGTCTTCCTAGGAGACAGAGTAAGAAGAGAGATCCAGGCGATCAGGATGAGGATAGCATCTTGGCAGCTAAGTAGAGTATAGAATTGGAGAAAGTCTTCAAGCACATGTAGCCAGAGAGGTTTAGGAGAATGGGAGCAGGTCCCTAGACAAGAAGCTGGATGGTCTCTCTCGGTGGTGTTGTGACTCATGACAGTTCAGGAAGCCTTTTTTAACAGGAGGAGGGAAAATGGAACAACAACTGATTTATGTATGTGGTGTTGACTGACTTCAAAAAAGAAAGTGTTTTGCCAGAAGGGCTGCCATGAAATAAACCTTTACATACTATGAAGTAAATGGTATTTCACCATGTTCTTTAAAAGCAAAAAATAAAATTTTGGTAGTTGTGCAACAGTATTTATTCAAAATAGACATTTTTCAGGTTAAAAAAAAGGTAAATGGGATTTCGGCATTTGACAAAAGACTAGAGTTAGGACAGTTGTGGCAAAGTTTCTTACCAAGGGGCTTACTTTTCTAATTGGCAAAATGAGGAAGGTTGAAGATGTTGACCTTGAAGTCCACTTTTAGGTCAAAAATTCTATGAGCTTTTCATCTTTTCTTACTGTGCTAAGAGAACATACATATTAAAGCAGAAAATGAAGCAGATCTCTGGTGGTCATCCTTTCAGTGTTCACACATCCTTTCACTCCTTCATTCTGCTTTTGGAATTCAAATAGTATTCACTTCCATATATCGTATATGTAGCAGTTCTCCCACCAAATCTCGTAAAGAGTGCCCACTGCCAACATTGCTCATTTCATGCTGCTCAATGAGTGGACAGAGGTTGGTTGTCTTCAGCAGATCGAAAGCTAACTTGCTTCACTACAGGGCTCCATCCCTCCAACAGTGTTTGATGAAACAGTGCCAGGCAATGGGATGTGATGTCCAGATACCTGTGAAGTTAGCAGGCAGGCCAGGTTTGGAGATCAAAGAAGGAGAGTGCTGGTAGGCTACTGTATATTATTTCCTTCAACCTTTTCACTGTTTCTCCTCACACAAGAGAAGAGATATTTAGTTATATACTAGAACTTGAGAAATGAGCTAATAACAGCTATAAATCAGGAACAGTTCAAAAGAACATGAATTTTTTAAATGGTCCATTTAAGCATAGAAAACCAAAAGAAATTTAAATCTTCAAGTGAAATAGTCAAGGTACAAGTGCTGAATACCATGTCTACACACAGTCATCTCTTCAGCATTACTTATTAGTGTTTGATCCTAAGTGCAAAGTTTTTGGAATTTCATGAATTTGCTTTTTATCTTGCTAACCGGTAAAAACTCATTTGAGTCTAGATTTTTTTTGAACTATGATAAAGACATTCAGTTAAACTATAATATTGTCAGATTTCTATAATGCCTTTTTTAAATGGTCTGTATTGGGAGGTATTGTTTAACTTAATTTCAGTGATATACAATGCTTTAACAAAGTATTTACTGTATGTCTTTTAAAATATGATTTGGTGATTACTTAAAATTTTTATTTCCTGAAAGACAAAATAACATTTCACTGCTCAAGGGACGCATTAGTATAGTTCACTGCAAAAACAAAAACTTAAGTTGATAATACCATAAGTTGAAGGAAATATTATTTGGAAAAGAAAAAATTTAGTGCTCATAATTACAGAATATAATTTTCCATCTTGGGAGAAATGTAATCGAAGGCTATCAAACTGGTGCTATTTTTTTCCCTCCCTAGATGGAAATCGACTATCTGCCAGTCCTAATGTTCCATAGATCCTTACCCCAGATCCTTACCCCCCCCTCCCCGGCCATATCAGCATATACAGGTTCTGAGACCCAACTTCCTGTTCGGCTCTTTTTCCTGCCATGGTCACAGCATCTCCAGGAAGGAGAGCAACCTTTAACAGAGGTAGCAACACAGCAGTCACTAACACAGACACCCCTTGGGATAACCACATGATTGGGGCACAGATTAGCTAGATGCATAAAGATTGAGATAAAACTGTAGAGGAAATAAAGCTACTTCTTCTGTGTTTTTAATGAAACTTCACACAGTTTTCTTGCCACAGTATCTCTGACTGGTAATAACTTACAGCGATGTGGGCAGACTTCTCTGGGGGCACTTTTTTGATTCAGAATTTGTTTTACCAAACCAGGAAATAAACTGTTGTCTTCAGAAATGGAATTAGAGTTAGCAGAACTGCATTTGGTTTAGAAAACACAGTTATGTTTGTTATGTTTTGAGTGCTCTACAGAAATATTTTCCTATCAATACCTAATTACTCTATGATAATTTGAATAACCTCAGGAGGTGAAAAATAATAATTCAACCTAACATCTATCACATCTATCAAGCATTTCTATGTACCAGGCATGACATAAAATATTTTGTGTAGATAGTAGCATTCGAATATCATAATAATTCTGTAAGATAAAGGTCATCACCATTTGGCTGTGGGGATTTGCACCTCTAGCAATATTTAAATTTAATATCTTAATACACTGTGGTAGTTGAGCCAAAAAAATACCAACTCTCTAAAAGCAGAATCTACTTATGGGAAGAAGTCATCAACTGTGATGTCACTTAAGTGGAACAAAGGCAGATTTTGTGAAAATTGGAAGCAGTTCGCGTACTGTTAATGGCAAGTCAACACTTAAGAAACATCTTTCATATATAAAAGCCCTGTTGCTTACTGTATATCATTTCATCTGACTTTTGCAACATCACTGAAATTTTTAATGGAATTAGGTGGGTTGTGTGGTAATGAAAGCTGTAGACAACTTGAGCACATCTGGGTAGACTGAAAACAATGACAGCTACAAAAGATCATGAAGACCTTGAATTGAGGAGAGAACATGGCCAAGTGTAAATACCTTCTCTCAATAAAATCTACCATGGAAGGTTACCTAAGAAAGCCAATTTTTAAAGTATTTCTTGAAAAAAACGTTCTCCACTGATGAAGAATTCTCAGAGATAATGATTTGAGGTTAGTGGGTAGAATCTTAGCTGATTTCCTGGGAAGAGCAGCACTTGAGTTCTGATGGTTGTGGAGTAGGTTAAAGACGTGTTCATAGCAGAGAGTAATCTGAATGTGAGAAGGAGATCTTAGGGTTTGGTGGGAAAAAAGGGGCCCAGAAATTGTGGTTTTTCTAGTGCACTGGCAGAGTCACCTGTGACCTTGAGAAAGGAAATTACAAACACCTGCTTCACTTCAAACTCTGCCACCCACATGCCACAGACAGCTGTGTGAAGACCAGGAGTGAGGAATGAAAGGTAGTTATGAGTATCACCCAAGAAGGAGGGGAAGGGGCTTATTCCCTCTTCCTTGAGTTCTATGTGGAATGCTCACTGTCTACACTTTAAGTATCAGCTAATTCCTACATGTGAATAACTCCTTGGCAGATGATTATAATCTTATTCTTTCCTTTCCCCATTCTACTAGGAAATCATTATAATTAGTGCTTAGGTTGTTACTTTTTGGTAACCTAAAGAACCTAAAAAGGACTACAGCTCAATAAATCCCTTGTCTTCCCCAAGGCCTTCACTGAGCTTTTCAGTGTTCTGTCACTGATACTACGAGCTGCTTACTTCTTACCAGCAAAACCTTTGTAATATATTAAGCTTCTCTAATTCTCTTGTGTTTCATGTGTGTTGTCTTCCTTTTCCATTTTATCTCTGCAGTCTTACTCCTTGAATTCATCCCCCTAGCGAAAATCAAGGTTCTTGTCGTCTACGTGGAGAGCTATGGTCTCCCTATCTGTATTTTTGCTTGTATTCATAACCAGCTCCACCTCCTGAAACAACCATTTCTCTGATGATCTATTTTTAGTACTGGATTTATTGGGATATAATTGACACAGAACAAAATTCACTCTTTTAAAGTCTGCTGTTTTTAGTATACTTACAGTTTTGTAGACCACCATTACCTAATTCTAAAACATATTGATTGCCACCAAAAGAAATCCCATATTCATTAGCAGTTACCTACTTTCACTTCCCTCTGCCTCTAGCTCCCAGAAACTGCAGTCTGCTTTCTGACTATAGATTGGCCTATTCTGAACATAGTGTAAAAATTCGGTCATAAACTATTTGGCCTTTTGCATCTGGCTTCTTTTGCTTAGTGTGTGTTTTCAAGGTTCATCATGTTGTAGCATGTACCAAAATTTTAGGCCCTTTTGTGGTAGAGTAATATTCTATCATATGGGACACACCACTTTTTTTAATCCATTAATCCACTGGTAAGCATTTGAGTTGCTTTGATTTTTAGATATTAGGAATAATGCTGTATGAATATTCATAAAAAGGTTTTTGCTTTTTGTGTGGTCCTAAGTTTTAGTACTCTTGAGGACATATTTAGTAGTAGAATTCCTACATCAGCTTGAAGAACAGCCACAGTGTTTTCCATAGTAACTGAACTGTTTTACAGTCCCACCACATGTGAATGAGGGGTCCAGTTTCTCCACATCTTCATTTGTTATTTTATTATAGCCATCCTGGTAGGTAAGAAATGGTATCTTATGATTTTAATTTGTATTTCTTTAATGACTAATGACGTAAACATCTTTTGAAATGCAGTTTGTATATCTTCTTTGGAGAAATGTTTAATTCAAATTCTTTACCCATTTTCTGATTGAGCAAATAGTGTTTTGTTATGAGTACATAGTTATATAATTTATATATTTTTTTAAAAATTAATATATTGCGACAGGTAAGATTCAGAACTTATCTTACCAGAAGTAACTGGTAAATTTTTATTTAGAAATTTTTTTTCAGAAACAATTAGCAGATCTATATTTGATTTGCAAAATATGGTCATATTTATACCTGTGAGTATTCTTCAGAACACTGAACTTTAGGAGTTGAATATTAATTATACCTGTTACTGAGTACTCTCTTTTCCAAGCATGTACTACATAAACCTATCTATGAATTACATAAGAATAAGCTGTGTAGTTATTTAAACCAAATATAAAATATTATTTATATCTAATTAATTTTATGTTGTTATTGACTTATAATGAATTCTCTTTTTTTAGAGAGATTTATTTATTTACTTGAGAGACAGAGTTACAGACAGAGAGTGGGAGAGACAGAGAGAAAGGTCTTCCATCTACTGATTCACTCCCCAAATGGCCACAATGGCTGGAACTAGGCTGATCCAGAGCCAGGAGCTTCTTCCGGGTCTCCCAACAGATGCAGAGGCCCAAACACTTGCACCATCTTCCACTGCTTTCCCAGGCCACAGCAGAGAGCTGGATCAGAAGAGGAGTGTCCGGGACTTGAACCAGCTTCCATATGGGATGCCGGCACCACAGGCGATAGCTTTACCTGCTGTGCTTACAGTGCTGGCCCCAATCTCTGCTTTCTAAAACTATATTCTTATAAAGAACTCTCTGTGTACTCTGGATGTGCCTCTTGTACAATATATGATTTACACATATTTTCTCCCACTCTGAAGGTTTTGTTTCTTTTTCTTGAACATATCTTTTCTTAAGTTTTATTCATTTAAAAGGCAAAGCGAGAGAGAGAGAGAGAGAAAGGTGGAGAGAGAGATTTTCCATCCACCTGTTGACTCCCTAAATGTCTGCAACAGCCAAGGCTGGGCCAAGCTGAAGCTAGGAGCCAGGAACTCCATATGATGCAGGGACTCAAATACTTGAGCCATCATCTGATGCTCCCCAGATTCATTAGCAGGAAGCTGGATTAGAAGTCAAATTGACATGCTGATATAGGACGAGAGTGTCCCAAGTGGCAGCTTAATCCGTTGTACCTCATTCCCACCCTAAACATATCCTTTAAAGCACAAAATTTTTAAATTTTGATAAATTCCAATTCATCTACCTTTTTCATTCGTCACTTGTGCTTTTGATATATAAGCAACCATTACATGATCCAAAGTCAGAAAGATTAACTCTTGTGGTTCTTAGAATATTATACATTTAGCTATTATCCTTGGGTCCACATCCACTTTGAGTTAATTTTTGTGTATGACATGAGACAGGAATGCAAGTTTATTCTTTTCATAGGACTGTCCTGTCATCCTAGCACCATTTGTTGAAAAAATGTTTTTCCCCCATTTTATGGTCTTGGCACCCTCGTCAGAAATCAGTTCACCATGAATATCTGGACTCTCAATTTTTTTTCACATTGATCCATGTGCCTAGTTTATATCATCATTACAGGTTCTAATTACTATACCTTTAAAATAAGGTTGTGTCCACGGGACCAGTGCTGTTGTGTAGTAGGTAAGCCTCTGCCTATAGTGCCAGCATCTCATATGGGTGCCAGTTCGTGCCCTTGCTGCTCCTCTTCCAATCCAACATCTCTGCTGATGGCCTGGGAAAGCAGCAGAAGATGCCCCAACTGCCTGGACCCCTGCACCTGCATGGGAGACCCAGAGGTTCCTGGCTCCTGGCTTTGGATTGGCTTAGCTCGACCATTGTGGCCATTTGGGGAGTGAATCAGCAGATAGAAGACCTTTCTCTGTCTTTTCCTCTCTGCATCTGAAATACTACCTCTCAAATAAATAAATAAATAAAAAAGAATTGTGCAAAGAATCCAAGTAGTTCTCAAAAAATTTAAAAAGGGTGTGTCCTTCAACTCTGATCTTTTTTGCAGTTGTTTTTTCTAAGTGCCTTGCATTTCTATAGAAATCTCATGATCACCTTCTCAATTCTGAGAATATTTTTCATAGGAATTGCATTGAACACATAGATCAACTTGTAAAAGCAGTAGTAACTCTTTTAATCTATTAACATGGTCTTTTCATATTTATGTCTTTCAAATTTTTTTCAGCAATGTTTTGTGGTTTTCACTGTGTAAGTCTTGAATTTCTTTTGTTAAATTTATTTTTGATGCTAGTGCAAATAAAATTGGTTCTATGATCAGACTGTTCATTTCTCACATATGGAAATTTTTTTAATTTATCATATATCCTGTAACCTTATTGAATTTGTTTATTAGTTCTGGCACGTCTGTCTAGTTTTTTCTGTCAAGTTGAGATTATCTGTATACAAGATTGTTATCTGCTAGTAGAAATAATTTCCTATCTGAATACCATGTGTCATTTTCTTTTGACTGATTTTCCCCTAGAACCTGCAGTACACATTGAAGTGGTGAGAGTGGTTGTAGTCTTTCCCATTAGTTATAATGTTACATTTTCATACATAGCCTTTGATCAAGTTGATGACATTCCCTTGTATTCTCACTTTGTTGAGTGTTTTTATAGGGAAAGGATATTAAATTTTTGTTGAATTTTGCTAGATGCTTTTTCTGTATCAGATGATTTGTGAGCTATGTTTTTAATACTATTAATATAATCTATTAGGATGGATGGTAATAATATTTTAAACCAACGTGTCATTCTTAGCAGGATGAATCCCACTAGGTCATGGTGTATAATCCTTTTCTTTTTTTTTTTTTTTTAAGATTTTATTTATTTTATTTGAGAGGTAGAGTTACAGATAGTAAGAGGGAGAGACAAAGAGAAAGGTCTTCCTTCCTTTTGTTCACTCCCCATTTGGCCGCAGCGGCTGGAGCTGCACCAATCCGAAGCCAGGAGCCAGGTGCCTCCTCCCAGTCTCCTTTTGTGGGTGCAGGGGCCCAAGGACTTTCTGCTTTCCCAGGCCATGGCAGAGAGCAGGATTGGAAGTGGAGCAGTCGGGACTAGAACCAGTGCCCATATGGGATGCCGGCCCCGCAGGCAGAGGATTAACCTATTGCACCATGGCACCGGCCCCATATTCCTTTTCATATATTGTTAATTGTTTTAATATTTTGTTGAGGATTTTGTGTCAGTATTTGTAAGGGATATTGATCCATAGTTTTTTTTTATTGTCTTGCTTGGAGATTATGGTAATACCCTATAGAATGAGTTGGGATATGTTCACTTCTCTTTTATTTTGGGGGAATTTGTGAGAGATTCTTCTTTGAACATTGGGTACAATTCACCAGTGAAACATTCTGAGCCTGAGTGTTGCTTCGTGTGAAAATTTCTTGTTACAGTTTTAATCTCTTTACTCTTAAAGGTTTAGGCACATATTCTTTTTCTTGTTCAGTCAGTTTTATGTTTCTAGGAATTTGTCCTTTTCATCTAAGTCATAAAATTTGTTAGCATTCAGTTGATAATACATTCCCTTAGAATCCATTTTATTCCTCTAAGTTCAGTAATATTTGTCTCTTCATTATTGGTTTTTTAAATTTGCGTCTTTTTGTTTTCTTCCCCCTGCTTACTTTGGGTTTAGTTTAATCTTTCTAGTTTTTAGGATATAATATGATATTGATTGATATCCACATTATCTTTTAATAAAAAGCACTTCATACAGAAATAATTTTTTAAGTAATTGCTTTTCCTGTACCCCATACATTGTGGTATATCATGTTTCTCTTTTCATTTATCATTTTCTGGTTTCCCCAGAGTTCTTCTTTGATTCAGTGGTTATTTGGAGTATGTTTTTAAATTTCCATACATTTGTGAATTCCTCCAATTTCTCTCTTAATTGAGTTCTATTTTTAACCCATTGTTGTTAGTGAGCATACTTTCTATGATTTCAGGTTTCAAAGTCTTTTTTAAAAGATTTATTTTACAGCCTACTGTATTATCTATCCTAGAGAATTTTCCACATGCACCTGAGACAAATGTGTATTCTGCTTCTGTTGGGGGCAGTGTCTTGTGGAAATCTGTTTGGTCTTATTGGTTTGTAGTGATGCTCGAGAATTCTGTTTGTGTTTCATCTTTCCTCATTCTGTCTATTATGCAAAGTGTAATATCATTGTCTCTGTTGATGTCTATTTCTCAATTGTCAGTTTTGCTTTATGTGTTTTTTTAAAGATTTATTTATTTTATTTGAAAGTCAGAGTTACACAGAGAGAGGAGAGACAGAGAGAGAGGGCTTCCATCTGATGGTTCACTCCCCAATTGGCCACAATGGCCGGAGCTGTGCTGATCCAAAGCCAGGAGGCAGGAGCTTCTTCCAGGTCTCCCACACAGGGGCAGGGTCCCAAGGACTTGGGCCATCCTCTACTGCATTCCCGACTTGGGCCATCCTCTACTGCATTCCCAGGCCATAGCAGAGAGCTGGATTGAAAGTGGAACATCTGGGTCTTGAACCGGCGCCCACATGGGATGCTGGCGCTTCAGGCCAGGGCATTAACCCGCTGTGCCACAGCGCAGGCCCCTTGCTTCATGTGTTTTAAGATTGTTTTAAGTACAAACATATTTATACTTACTTACATATTACTGATTAGTTTATCCTTTTATATAATAGGTCCTCTAAGTGACAGTTGTTTTCTTAAAGTCTGTTTTGCCTGATGCAGTCACTCCAGCTCCACTTTGGTTTCTTTGTACATGATGTATCTCTCCATCCTTATCAGATATTTTGTGTCTTTAAATCTGAAGTGTTCTTCTACACAATTTATGGTTCAATCACGTATTTTATCCTTCTGGTAATCTCCACTTTCTGTTTGTAGTGTCTAATCCTTTAGATTTATTGTTGTTAATTATAAGGTAAATTCATCTAAAATTTGGGGGTATTTATAATATGTCTGATGTTGTTTGTTGCTCTTCCATTATTTCCTAGTATTCTTTGGAGTTAAGTTGATGTTTCTGAACCATTTTCATTCTCTTTTCCTTTCAGTATATTTTTCTGAGTTGTTTTCTTAGTAGTTATCCTTAGGATTACAATTAACACCTTAAAACAGTCTAGTTTGGATTAATATCAACTTAAGTATTATTCACAAAAATAAACACAGTTTGTAAAAAGGTCAGTGTATGGTTTATTCAGGGCAGAATAAGAATGACCTAAACCTGGGAGACATAAACCCAACAACTTTCTGTGAGGCTTGGCCAGTGTTCTACAGTGGTCAATTATAGTGAGAATTTACATATTACACAGTGAAAGTACATTGGCTTGGCCCAAAACAGTGGCCATTTTTATTTTTATAATTTTATTTTTATTTATTTGAGAGGCGGAGTTACAGAGAGAGAGAGGGAGAGACAGTGAGAAAGGTCTTCCATCTGTGGGTTCACTTCCCAAATGACCGCAACAGCTGAAGCTGGGCCAATCTGAAGCCAGGATCCTGGAGCTTGTACCAGGTCTACCACACAGGTGCAGGGGCCCAAGGACTTGGACAGTCTTCTGCTGCTTTCCCAGGTGATAGCAGAGAGCTGTATCCAAAGAGGAGCAAGCTGGGACGCGAACCGGCACCTATATGGGATGCCAGCACTGTAGAAGGAGGCATAGCCCCGTAAGTGTGCCACAGCAGCAACCCCAACAGTGGGCTTTAGGTAAGGGAAGGAGGGGCAAATTTCTTATTGGTTAGAGATTAGCATATGACCCTTTGTTCACATCACCCAACTCAAACTGACCTGTTAGGTAAGATTAGTAGCTCAGTCAGGCCACTGCTCAGATAAGCATCATTAGGTATTTCTCTTAAATTCCTTAAAGGCTTTTGGGGGGAAAATTATTCTCAGTAGTGTATAAAAACTTTGCTTTAGCATAATGCTTTTCTCTCCTCTCTCCTTTGTGCTATTATTGTTATACAAAGTACGTATCTATACCTCATAAAACCTTTCAACGTATTTTGATAACTATTTCTTTAAAGAGTTCTTTTTAAGTCAAATGCAGAGAAAAGAGTTAATAAAAATATGTATATAACTATATTTTATGTTTGCCTATGTGTTAACCTTTATCAGTGCTCTTTATTTCTTCATGTGGATTTAAATAACCATCAAGTGGCCTTTTTATTTCAGCCTGGATGACAGTTATTGGTTTTTCTTTAAGTGCAGGCCTACTAATAACAAACTTTTGCAGTTATCACTGATCTTTAGGCATGAATTTATCCTTCCTTTTTAAAGCATAATAAATGTGAGTCCTGAGCATGCAGCTTTTCAGGAAGCTGCTACGCAGGTCATAGAGTGACGGTTCTGTGGGAATGGGGCTGCAAAGCCGTTCTGCTCTCTCCAGTGGCTACCAGACTGCTAGTGAGACCGTTGGCTTTCAAGGCTACCAAGGAGCTGGCAAGGGGGTAATGAGAATATTAGGGCAAGTTAAAACTCTGCAGAGCTTGTTCTTTTTACTGAAATTCAGCTGTTTTTCTTGAATACTGCTTAGATTGTTGCAAGGCTTTGATGTATTTTCAGAGATCTGATAAAATTGGCTTAGACAATTGTTGCCAGGGTTCTCCTCATGTTTATGGAGTATCCAATTTTCATTGCTCCACCACTCTAGAAGTGATTGCTCTAGACTGACTTATTCTTCAACTCAGAGTCTTACATTTGATTTTTAAGATTCTATTTGCTAGTTCATATTTTACTGTCAGAAATACTTTTTGGTAAGTTTATAGTCCCCAACACAACTGTCTACATCTCCCTATGCATCACAATTAGACTTGAATGCTAAAGTAGGGACATTCTTTAAGCTTCTTCATTATTCTTTCTATTATTATATTTTGTTTTCTTCCACAAAAACTAGATACTCACATGCATTTACATGAGCTTTTCCTAGAATATTTGGATTCTTATAGGAATTAGAAATAGATAAGCCTCAGTGTTTTAATGACAAGCAGTTAATTATTGATGTCTACCTATCTTCTTTCTTATCTAAATTTATTACTCAAGATTCCTTCACAGCCTTTCCAAGTCAATCATTTCAGTAATTCCCTGCACCTCTAATTACAAACTACAATGATCAGATGGACACAGACATTAACACACACAACATCACCTTGGTCTAATTTCATTCCTTTCCCATGTTATGTCCTGGTTTAGTCTTCTCAACAAATTGTGACTGAGAAACTAATACAAAGAGAAATACTTTGATAATCTAATTCAGTCAACTTAATAAAAAAAAAAGGCACATTATTTAGACCCTTTTGTCGCATAATCTTATGGAAAGTGACAGTCACTCAACCAGCATTGATACAGGCTTGTATTTTCTTGATTTCATCAAAGCCTCTAATGTAAGTTTAGTGGTTAGGAGAATAGACTTGGGAGAAAAACTGACCTATGAACATCTAGACTCTGCCAAATTGTATGATTTACACAACTAGTAATACTTTTAGCTTAAAATTTAAGTAACTAAGACATAAAAATGCCTAGTAGGTAGTTGTGAATGCACATGTATGTATATATGTGCACACATATACACATATGTAGTGTGTGAAATGATTAACACATTCCTCGTACATAGTAAACACTAAAAAAAGTATTTCTAAATATTTCTAGACAAATAGATATATATATAGTACATCCGATTATTAAATTAGAACAGTTAATATAGCTGAACTGAGGTTTATTTTAGAGCTAATGAATTTTAAAACCTTGAGTTGAATAAAATTAAAACACCTAAATGAGGTTTTAAATGGAACACTTTGTAAGGCAGAGAGAACACTATCGTGAAGATGTAAGTTTATGCTATATCTTAAGAATAAGAATTTTTAGGGGCCAGAATTGTGGTGCAGTAAGTTAAGCTGCCACTTGCACACTTACAGCACCTGCATCTGCATATCAGTATGCTGGCTTGAAACCCAGCTGCTTCGCTTCCCATCCACTTCCTGCTAACCTGTCTGAGAAGTCAGCAGATGATGTCCCAAGTGCTTGGGGCCCTGCCACCCCTGTGGGAGACCCTGATGGGGTCCCTGATTCCTGGCTTCAGCTGGGTCCAGACCTGGCTCTTGCAGCTGTTTCAGGAGTGAATCAGCAGATGGAAGCTCACTCTCTCTGCCTTTCAAATTAATTAATTAATTAATGTTTTTTAAAAGTAAAATTTTTAAATACATAATATTTGAAGCAATATATTTTCTTAACTATATCCTGAAATCTATTGAGTCAAGGACTGTATTCTGCATTTCTTCATATGTCCCACCCTGACTATAGTTCCCTATTCACAGGACACACACCAGATACTTGTTGTATAAGTGAGATATTAATCTTTTTAGAAATAGCTTATAATTTTAATGAGTTTTGTTAGTAAACTTAGCAAATGCCCATAGGAGTGCTTGCTCTCTCATTCTCTCTTTTTTTCCCCAAAGATTTATTTATGAGGGCCAGCCCTGTGGCGTAGTAGGTAAAGCCACTGCCTGCAGTGCCGGCATCCCATATGGGCGCTGGTTCGAGTCCCAGCTGCTCTACTTCCAATCCAGCTCCCTGCTAAGGTAAAAGTTACTCAAATGTATATACTCAAATGTATTCATGTATTTGAAAGATAGGGTTACAAAGAAAGAAGGAGAGACAGAGACAGAGAGAGAGAGCTTCCATCCACTAGTTCACTCCCCACATAGCTGCAACAGCTAGGTCTAGGTCCAGGCTGAAGCCAGGAGCCTGGAACTCCATTTGGATCTCCCATATGGGTGGCAGTTCCAAGTACTTTGGCCATCTTCCACAGCTTTCCCAGGTGCATTAGGAGGGAGCGGGATCAGAAGTGGTTCAGTAAGGACTCAAACTGCTCTTATGGGGTGCCAGGATTGCAGGTAGCGACTTAACCCACTGCACCACAACACTGGCCCCAAGAGTGCTCTTAAGTAGTTCTCAAAATGTTTAAACTGCCTTCAGTTTAATGGGCAACTCTTTTCATACAGTTAGTGCCCAGGAAAATCTAGAAAAGCCATTAAACAAAGAGTTAATATGATTCTCAAAAGTCTTATCTCTAGACTTCATTTTGTTTTAAATATTTTATGCATTTTATTTTTTTGACATCTTAAATTTTTATTTATATAAGGTGAACAAATGTCATATATTTCATATATACAAATTTAGAAGCATAGTGATACTTCCCACCCTTCCCTCCTTCCTGCCCACACCCTCTCTCCTCCTCCTATGCTTATTCTATCTTTCAGTTTTTACACTGACATACTTTTCAGTTTATTTTATAATCATAAGGTTAACCCTCCACTAAGTAAAGAATTCAACAAATAGTAAGAAGAAAAAAACACTGTTCTTCAACAGTAGAGACAGGGTCTGTAAACAATCAGTTCTCAAAATGTCAGGTATCATATATATTTAAGCACAGAGAAAGACACTTAAACCTAACTCTGGAAAAAACAATGAAATATTGTAGTTCATTTAGACCATTTGTGAATTCCTATAGATGCTTATTCAAGTTTAGAGAAGGATTTTCCTAAGTAGCTTTGTAGCAATTCTGTATTGTCTATAATATTGACGACCCTCTGATAACTTATTTATCTAAATCCCTGCATTATATTTTAATACTTAGGAATTCATGTGTTTATATCTGAAACCACATTAGTATTGATTAATTTTTCATATTTATAAATTTGCATGCTTATGAATTTCTAAAATGTTTTAACTATTTGACATAACATTCATGACTACAGAAAGGACCTAGCCAAGAAAGTAGCATCTCCAGGTACATAAAACCATATAGATATAAGTAGAAGTAAAGAATGTTCCATTTAATGGGAGAGGGAGAGGGAGATGGGAGGGTTGCGGGTGGGAGGGAAATTATGGGGTGGGGGGAAGCCACTGTAATCCAAAAGCTGTACTTTGGAAATTTATATTTATTAAATAAAAGTTAAAAAAAGAAAAAATGTTCCATTTATCAAGAGGGACAATTTCTATGTATAATCTATAATAGTCACATAATGCTCTACATTATGTTGTGTAAAATTTCTCACTATTAAAACTACATCTATAAATTGTGATTAATATTTACTTGAATTTATTTTTATTTAAAAGTTTACATCTAGTTATGTTTACTACTAATTTTATATTTACTCATAGCTTATGGGTCACTAAAAGAAATTAAATTCATTATCTTTTTCTGAAGTGATTGCTGAATAGATTATTATTATAATGTATGTCAGTATACACCCTCAAACTATGCAGTAGTAGCATAAAAATAAAAGGGCAATTTGTACAAATATTAAAGATTTTTTTTTGCAAAGGCCCATCAGGCTGGAAACAAGGAGCATTCAATAAAATTTTTCATTGCTTTTTTAATAGCGTGTAGGAGTAGTTTAGATATAAAAGGTACCTGATCATTATTGTTGGAGAAGCAGATTCAATTTTGTAAAATTTGCCTGATATTCTATTTTAAACTAAAGCTGATCTTTAAGAAGTTTTAGGGAATCCTATGTGCACTATGACTCCTATTTGTAGTTTGAGCATGATCTGGCTGGAAAAAATGACAAGTTAAATGTGAAGTTACTCAAATCTGGAGCTAAGCAGAATTTCAGTGTGACAGGAGGGAGACTAAGCAAGACAAGTACAACTAACAGCAGGGAGAGGAAGAGCACGTTTGCTTGTTACATTGTGCCAGTAACATTCCGATCCAACTCTGTGCTGTGGCCTGGGATAGCACTAGAGGATGGCCCAAGTCCTTGGGCCCCTGCAACCATGTGGGAGACTTGGAGGAAGCTCCTGGCTCCTGGCTTCAGATCGGCACAGCTTTGGCCATTGCGGCCATCTGGGGAGTTAACCAGCAGATGGAAGACCTCTCTGTCTCTACCTCTCTCTGTAACTCTGTCTTTCAAACAAATAAAATAAATCTTTTTTTTTTTAAAAAGACTTGACATTAGACTTTATTTTTTAAAAAATTTATTTATTTATTTGAAAAGCAGAGTTACACAAATAGAAGGAGAGGCAGAGAGATAGAGGTCCTCCACCTGTTGTTTCATTCCCAGATGACCACAGTGGCTGGAGCTGTACCGATCCAAAGCCAGGAGCCAGGAGCTTCCTCCAGGTCTCCCACACGGGTACAGGGGCCCAAGGACTCCAGCCGTCTTCCACTGCTTTCCAGGGCCATAGCAGAGAGTTGAATGGGAAGTGGAGCAGCAAAGACTCAAGCCGGTGCCCATGTGGGATGCCGGCACTGCAGGCAGCGGCTTCACCTGTTATGCCACAACGCCAGCCCCCGACTGTAGACTTTAAATTATGTTTCTTACCCATTTGCTTTGATACTTGATAAGTTCAGAAAATACAGGTATATTTTATAAAATGGATCATTGAGATAAAGTATTAACTAAACTTCAAGTGCTTCAGAATCTCCTAGAAGACTTACTAAAACAGATTTCTGGGCCCATCCCCATTTATGATTCAGTTGATCTGCAATAGGGCCCAAGAATTTACATTTCTAACAAGTGTCCAGTGATGTTGCTTCTGAAGGTCTGAGGACCACACTTCAAGAACCCTAACCTAAACCAGTGATTCATAAATCTCTTCTTACAATGAATAGAGTGTCCCTCCCAGGAAAGAAAATGAAGGTACACTATCATCTTTCTTCAACAAACCTGTAGCCCGGTCTCTAAAAGTCTGAAAAAGTCTTGATTTTTTTTTAAGGAATAACCTATAAAAATACATATTTCAGAACTTTTTGTATGAAACATGCTAATGATTCACTGTAACAAGGTATATGAAGTTTGATTTCTAGTAAGAAAAGTTTAATTGATAATTATTTTAGCCTATCTGGGTTGCTATAACAGAAGGCAACTTAACAACAGAAATTTACCTCTTACAGTACAGGATCAAGGCATTAGCAGTCTGCCTAGGGGACCCACTTCCTGGTTCATGGATGATACCTGTCTTCACAAAGGGGAGGGGGCAGAGAAGCTCTCAGGGGACCCTCTTTTATTATAAGGGCACACATTCTATTTCTTCCTTCATGATCTAATCACCTCCCAAAGGCCCACTTCCCATTCCCATCACATTGGTGATTTCTATATATGAATTTTTAAAAGAGATAGATTTATTTATTTATTTATTTGAAAGGTGGAGTTATAGGAAGGAGACAGAGATAGAGAGTTCTCCCACTTTCTGGTTTACTTTCCAAATGGCCTCAACAGCCAGAGCTGGGCTGTTCCAAAGCTAGGAACCAGGAGCTTCCTCCAGGCACCCTAAGTGGGCACAGGGGAGCCATCCTCCGCTGCTTTCCTAGGCACATTAGCAGGGAGCTAGATCAGAAGTAGATCAGCTGGCGCCTGCATGGGATGCCATACCACAGGCAACAGCTTTATCCATTATGCCACAGCACCCACCCCTCTATATATGAATGTTGGAGGATATAGACATTCAGGTGGTAGCATCAATCATTTAAAAATCAGCTTTTGGGGCCGGCGCTATGGCACAGTGGGTTAACACCCTGGCCTGAAGCTCTGCCATCCCATATGGGTGCTGGTCCAGTCCCGGCTGCTCCTCTTCCTATCCAGCGCTCTGCTATAGTCTGGGAAAGCAGTAGGAGATGGCCCAAGTCCTTGGGCCCCTGCACCCACGTGGGAGACCTGGAAGAGGCTCCTGGCTCCTGGCTTCAGATTGGCACAGCTCCAGCCATTGCGGCTATCTTGGGAGTGAACCATTGGATGGAAGACCTCTCTCTCTCTGCCTCTCCTCTCTCTGTGTAACTCTGACTTTCAAATAAATAAATAAATCTTTAAAAAAAAAAGTCAGCTTTCATGTACAGTTTTATTTTTTGAAGTCCAAAGGTCAAACTCAGTATGACATATTTGTCAAAGAAAAAGAAAAATATTCCCAACTGGTAAATTTAGGAGAAATGCTTTATCTTTAATGTTCTTTAGTTATTTCAAGAAAACTTATCTTGTGTAATATTGCAGCAATCAGACATAAGCTTTTCCAATTAATGCATTATCACAAATAATAAAGTCACACTATTTCCCAGTAAGTTAATATTTACAGTTTATTTTAAAAATCAGAGAATACTGTTCTGTGACAGTTATTTGAGTTTGTAGTATGGTAGAATTGTAAAGCTAAAAGGTATACCACAATCATCCTCTTCAAAACCCTTGTTTTATAGACAAATGATCTGACTGTTCTGTGACACACTTTAACTTTGGAGCTTGACAGTATTGGAAACTCTCTCTTGGTTCCTAGTATTCTTCTCATTACCCTTATTTTATCAGAAGAGATTTGGAATGAAATACTTTCAAATATTTGTTTGATGAAGTGTTTAAGTTTCACATACAACTAAACTAGCATTAAATAGCAGGATAGGAACAGATAGTTTGGTACAAAAACAATAAACTTTGCATAATTATTTACTTTCTTTATCTTTGTTTTCATTATCTATTATTCAGATAAGATCAGCTAAAAATAACAAGACATTGATTTCTTTTTTATAAATATCTTTAGGGTTATCCTATTTTGTATTCACAGAAATAATTGAAAGATATATATTTCTATCATACAATGTTAGAAATAGAGATATGCTTTTTAATTCCTCTTAGAAAGTAAAATATAATAGCAGTGTCTACTAGAAAAGGATTCATTTGTACTTCTATACAATTCAATATTCTATATAATTCAGAGATTATTGTTGAATTTTGTTTACTCATATTTTTTTATTTTTTCTATTTTGACACTGAATGCTAAATATTCCTTAATTGGCCTTATTGAAAGGTCATTTCTTAAAGCTTATATTATTTCATGTTTTAAATAATTAAAGTATTACTTTATATTTTACTTTATATTAATTGATATTAATCCTTCCAGTAACCACTAAGTTACATTTAATTGTTTGGCTTGTGTCCATTTGCACATGCATGGGGCAAAACTTAATGAGTAAAGGGCCCTCAGAAAATAGTAAGCACAACAAGAAGGGTCATATTCACATTCCTGACATCCAGAGTAGAAAACCCTACTGCATGGGGTGTTGGTAGAATCTTCAGGAAAGTCATCTTGGTAATGGGGTTAATTTAGCCCTAAAGCAAGGCCCTCTCTGAATCTGCTCAACAAAATTCCACAAAAACCTGGAAGGAATCAAAGTGATCTCAAGATGGGTAAGCTCGAATGAGGTCCAGTACCTTTTTTTTAAAAAAAAAAAAGATTTATTTATTTTTATGAAAGTCAGAGTTACACAGAGAGAGAAAGAGAGAGAGAAAGGGGCCTTCCACCCACTGGTTCACTCCCCAGATGGCCACAATGGCTGGAGCTGTACTGATCTGAAGCCAAGAGCCTCTTCTGGGTCTCCCACGTGGGTACAGGGGCCCAAGGACTTGAGCCAACTTCTACTGCTTTCCCAGGCCATAGCAGAGAACTGGATCAGAAGTGGAGCAGCTGGGACTCGAACTGGCACCCATATGGGATGCTGGCACTGTAGGCGGCAGCTTTGCCGGCTATGCCACAGTGCCACTCCAAGGTCCAGTACCTTTTAAAGGAACACAGGAAAATCCAGCACTAACAAAATTCAAATCCACGTGTATTATATCCCCAGACCTGTGGTAACAAACTACCACAAACTTGGTGGTTTACAGCAAAAGAAATGTGTTCTTTCACAGTTTCAGAGGCCAGAAGTCTAAACTCAAGTTAATCAAGGAGAAAGCGTAAGAATGGTGGCCACATTGGCCACAGCCTAGCATGGAAAAGTTCCCCGGTGAGTACAGACTCAGCAGAAGTAGTGCTAGAGGAAAAAATGCTTAAGCATATGTGTTTATTCAGCATCACTTGGCTTGTCAAGTGACTTGCAGGTGTTAAGAATGTCGATTATTGGATTGCATTATTCATGAAGCTACAAGGAACAGCCATGCTGCTGAACTCTACTGGTTTGGTTCCCATAGTACACTGGGGTCAGCTGTCATTGAGAATTCCTCTTAGCTATAATAAGAGTTAATCCCTTGGAAGATAATACAAAGAATTTATCTAATGATTTACAGCCTGGCAGACTCTACTTTACCAAGAAATAGAAGACTAAAAAATGTGTCCAGGCCAGCGCCGCAGCTCACTAGGCTAATCCTCCACCTTGCGGCGCCGGCACACCGGGTTCTAGTCCCGGTCGGGGCGCCGGATTCTGTCCCGGTTGCCCCTCTTCCAGGCCAGCTCTCTGCTGTGGCCAGGGAGTGCAGTGGAGGATGGCCCAAGTGCTTGGGCCCTGCACCCCATGGGAGACCAGGATAAGTACCTGGCTCCTGCCATCGGATCAGCGCGGTGCACCGGCCGCAGCACGCCGGCTGTGGCGGCCATTGGAGGGTGAACCAGCGGCAAAGGAAGACCTTTCTCTCTGTCTCTCTCACTGTCCACTCTGCCTGTCAAAAAAAAAAAAATATCCAAAAACACAAAAACAGAGCTTGCCAGAAAAAAAAACTAAGTGGCATTTCTTTTTAGTTTGTTTTTTAAGATTTATTTATTTGAGAGAGTTACAGAGAGAGCGGGGGAGAGAGAGAAGTCTTCCATCCTCTGGTTCACTCCCCAAATGGCTACAATGGCTGGAGCTGGGCTGATCTAAAGCCAGGAGCCAGGATCTTCTTTCTGATCTCCCATGTGGGTATAGGGGCCCAAGCACTTGGGCCATCTTCCTCTGCTTTCCTAGGTGCATTAGCAGGGAGCTGGATCAGAAATGGAGCATCTAGGACTTCAGTCTGTGCCTATATGGGATGCCGGTGCAGCAGGCAGAGTCTTAATCAACTGTGTCAGAGCACTGGCCCCACTAAGTGGCATTTCAATGGTGGTTATGCTGAAGCAACTCAACAGGCTTTGAGAAGGAGAGGCAAGTTGGTTAAAAATACAGATGGTTACAAATACCAAAGATGTAACTTGATTTCAGTGAGTACACTTACAATGGCAAAGGCTTAAATTTTTTGACTTTCCATTGATGCAAGAATATACCAATATAACCATTCTGTATTTCACTTTCAGAAGTATTCAGTAAATTACATGAGCTATTCACTTTAATATAAAATAGGTTTAGTGTTAGATGATTTTGCCTAATTATAAACTAATATACAGAGGGTCGGCGCTGTGGCACAGTCGGTTAAAGCCCTGGCCTGAAGTACCAGCATCCCATATGGACACTGTTTCTAGTCCTGGCTGCTCCTCTGCTGATACAGTTCTCTGCTATGGCCTGGGATAGCAGTAGAAGATGGTCCAAGTCCTTTGGCCCCTGCACCCATGTGGGAGATCAAAGAAGAAGCTCCTGGCTCCTGGCTTCAGATTGGCACAGTTCCAGCTATTGCAGCCATCTGGGGAGTGAACCAGCGGATGGAAGACCTCTCTGTCTCTACCTCTTTCTGTAACTCTTTCAAATAAATAAAATAAATCTTAAAAAAAAACCTAATATGCAAGTATTCTGAGCATGTTTGTGGTGTCTGGGCCAAACTTTGATGACTGGCAGGTTAAGTTGTATTAATGCATTTTTTTTCTTTTCTTTTTAAGTTTTATTTATTTATTTGAAAGGCAGAGTTACAGAAAAGCAGAGGTAGAGAAAGAGAGAGAAGCTTCCATCCACTGGTTCACTCCCTAGATGGCCGCAACAGCCATCAGCTGCACTGATCTGAAGCCAGGAGCCAGGAGCTTCTTCTGGGTCTCCCATGCAGTTTCAGGGGCCCAAGGACTTGAGCCATCTTTCATGGTTTTCTCAGGCCAAAACAGAGAGCTGAATTAGAAGTAGAGCAGCCAGGACTCGAACCAGTGCCCATATGGGATACCGGAACTGCAGGCAGCAGCTTTACTGGCTATGCCACAGTGCCGGCCCTGCATTTTCAAGTTAGTATATTTCCAGGTTATGATGTAACTGTAATCCCGTTGTATATCCTGGAGCAACAGCATGTGAACAGTAGACAACATTTGACCAGGTGGATTTTGTGAAGCATCTCATTTTCCAGACCTGTCATCACCAACATGGGCATATTCGTTCATGTTTTTAAATTTCTGTAACAGGGGATAGCATTGTGGTGTGGTGGGTAAAGCTGCCACTGGTAATGCCATCATCCTATATAGGCTTCAGTTCGAGTCTCAGCTGCTCCACTTCCATTCCAGCTCCTTGCTAATGTCCCTGGGAAAGCAGCAGAAGATGGCCCAAGTTCTTGGGCCCCTGGTGCCCACATGGGAGACCCAGAAGAAGCTCTGGGTTTCTGGCTTCAGCCTGGCACAGCCTCGGCTATTGTGGCTATCTGGGGAGTGAACTGGGGAATGGGAGATCTCTCTCTCTCTCTCTCTCTCTCTGGCTCTTTCAAATAAATAAATCTTTTTTAAAAAATAAATAAGCTGTTACCAAAAAATTTCATAACAGCTCTTTCAGTTCAAGGCTTGGATTGTATTGCTGAAGATATTCTGTGGTATTACATACCAAACCACTATGTGTAAGGAGTAGAGTATTTTAGAAGACAGACATCAAAAGAATGAATAAAACAGATTTCCTGCAGGGAGGCCTGACAAAGCAAGGAGAAAATGGATATAGTATTAATTTGAAAAAAATTCTTGATGGGACTGTGGCTCCCTACTTTTTTTTTTTTTTTTTTTTTTTTTTTGGACAGGCAGAATGGACAGTGAGAGAGAGAGAGAGACAGAGAGCAAGGTCTTCCTTTGCCATTGGTTCACCCTCCAATGGCTGCTGCGGCCGGCGCACCGCGCCAATCAGGAGCCAGGTGCTTCTCCTGGTCCCTAGGTGGGCGCAGGGCCCAAGGACTTGGGCCATCCTCCACTGCCCTCCTGGGCCACAGCAGAGAGCTGGACTGGAAGAGGAGCAACCGGGACAGAATCTGGCACCCCGACCGGGACTAGAACCCAGTGTGCCGGTGCCGCAGGTGGAGGATTAACCTATTGAGCTGCGGCGCCGGCCTGGCTCCCTACATTTTTACAAAATTATACTGAGATTATAAAATCTAATTGGAGATGAGAAAGTCATAGTTTATTCAGAATCCACTGCCAAATTGAAAACAAGTTTATCATGTAAATTACAATGATCAGAAGAAAGTAAGCATTCTCAAATGAGAAGATAAGTGTACAATGGATAAAAACACTCACTGGAATACAAGCAGATTCTCATGAGCCACATGGTTTGGTCCTGTGCCTCCAATATATAAGAGAATAGTCGTAGCCCAGTGGTCAAACACAGCTGCCAGAACATGGGTTTCTGGCCTGTTGAATACACTCCCTCCTTGTTATCCAGCAACTCTGTACATAATTGTCAGTCCTGTGTCTTAGTGGCATGCTCCGAAGATTGATCTTTTGCTTTAGAGGGTGTGGTCTTACCATCACCCTCCATCACCATGCTGGTTGTGAAGTTTGATGCAAACACAGTGCTTCTGCATCAGGAAATAATACCATAATAGAGTAGAAACAATGTAAGTTGATAAGGACCTGAAATGGATACTTACCAAGTATGGCATTATGATTATTGGATCGTTGTAAGCAGTTCTTCTGACACACCAGGTTGTAAGACTGTACTAACCTGCTGGAACTGCTATAACAAAATACCACAGGCTGTTTTAAAACATAAAAATGTGCCTTCTCACAGTTCTGGGGGCTAGAAATCCAAGATCATGTCAGGGTGGGAGGGCAGGTATGGTGGGAAGAATCACTGCATTCCTAAAGTTGTACTTAGGAAATTTGTACTCCTTAAATAAAAGGGTTTTTTTTTTGGGGGGGGGGGGGGGGCAGGGAGTGTTGGCCAGGTTGGTTTCTCTTTTTTTTTTTTTTTTAACTTTTATTTAATGAATATAAATTTCCAAAGTACGATTTATGGATTACAATGGCTTCCCCCCCATACCGTCCCTCCCACCCACAACCCTCCCCTTTCCCACTCCCTCTCCCCTTCCATTCACATCAAGATTCATTTTCGATTATCTTAATATACAGAAGATCAGCTTAGTATACATTAAGTAAGGATTTCAACAGTTTGCTCCCACACAGAAACATAAAGTGAAAAATAATAGATGATTTTTTTTAAATGATGATGAAATCAGATCAGACCTATTGTCATGTTTAATCCCAGTGAGAGTCAAGTTGGGAGTTGATAATTTCTTTTTTTTTTTTTTTACAGAGGATCAGTTTAGTATGCATTAAGTAAAGATTTCAACAGTTTGCACCCCCATAGAAACACAAAGTGAAATATATTGTTTGAGTACTCGTTATAGCATTAAATCTCAATGCACAGCACATTAAGGACAGAGATCCTACATGAGGAGTAAGTGCACAGTGACTCCTGTTGTTGACTTTACCAATTGACACTCCTGTCTATGGCATCAGTAATCTCCCTATGCTCCAGTCATGAGTTTCCAAGGCTATGGAAGCCCTCTGAGTTCTCCAATTCTTATCTTGTTTAGACAAGGTCATAGTCAAAGTGGAGGTTCTCTCCTCCCTTCAGAGAAAGGTACCTCCTTCTTTGAAGACCTGTTCTTTCCACTGGGATCTCACTCACAGAGATCTTTTGCCAGAGTGTCTTGGCTTTCCATGCCTGAAATACTCTCATGGGCTTTTCAGCCAGATCCGAATGCCTTTAGGGCTGATTCTGAGGCCAGAGTGCTATTTAGGACATCTGCCATTCTATGAGTCTGCTGAGTATCTCACTTCCCATGTTGGATCACTCTCCCCTTTATTTATTCTATCGGTTAGTGTTAGCAGGTACTAGACCTGTTTATGTGCTCCCTTTGACTCTTAGTCCTTTCATTATGATCAATTGTGAACTGAAATTGATCACTTGGAACAGTGAGATGGCATTGGTACATGCCACCTTGATGGGATTGAATTGGAATCCCCTGGTATGTTTCTAACTCTACCATTTGGGGCAAGTCAGCTTGAGCATGTCCCAAATTATACATCTCTTCCCTCTCTTAATCCCACTCTTATGTTTAACAGGGATCACATTTCAGTTAATTTTCAACACTTAAGAATAACTGTGTATTAATTACAGAATTAAACCAGTCATATTAAGTAGAACAGACAAAAAAACTACTAAGAGGGATAATGTATTAAGTTGTTCATTAACAGTCAGGGCTATGCTGATCAAGTCACCGTTTCCCATAGTGTCCATTTCACTTCAACAGGTTTCCTTTTTGGCTCTCTCTCTCTCTCTTTTTTTTTAAGATTTATTTATTTATTTGAAAGTCAGAGTTACACAGAGAGAGAAGGAGAGTCAGAGAGCGAGAGAGAGGTCTTCCATCTGCTGGTTCACTCCCCAGTTGGCCACATTGGCCAGAGCTGCGCCTATCCAAAGCCAGGATCCAGGAGCTTCTTCCGCGTCTCCCATGCAGGTGCAGGGATCTAAGCACTTGGGCCATCTTCTATTGCTATCCCAGGCCATGGCAGAGAGCTGAATGGGAAATGGAGCAGCCAAGACTTGTACCAGCGCCCATGTGGGATGGCAGCACTGCAGGCGGTAGCCTTACCCACTACGCCACAGTGCTAGCCCCGAAGCCTCAGTCTTTGGCAATCACCTTCTCACTGTGTTCTATGTGGCCTTTCCTGCTGTGCCATGTGCTCCTGGTATCTCTTGCTCTTTTTCTAAGGACATTAACCCTAGTGTTCAGGGCCCCACACTTATGACCACGCCTTACCCTAATTACTGTTCTTAAAGACTTTATCTCCAATAGTTTCACGTTGAGGGTTAGGGCTTCAACATATGAATTGCCAGGGGGACACAATTCAGTCCCTAATGGAATCATAGAATGTAGACCATGTTGACAGGTGTGGGAAGGCCATGGGAAATTGATATGATTTAGTTCTATAAGAAGAGCATTATCAGTGATACTGTAATAAGAAAAATATAATGTGGAGTCATACAGATCTTTGGGACACTGATAGATACCTTTTATCAATAAACCCTCATGGAAAATTCAGGAAAAGTTTTCAGGTTTCCATTTTATGAGCTCTAGTGTCAGTGACACAAGTTGGATCTGGTGCTTCCTAAATGATTTTGGTGTCCAAGATGAATCTCTTCTGCTCTGCTTCCCAACTGCTACCTAGGACTACAGATAAATAAGCGTATGTGAACCTCATATTAGCATTAGACTCATTAATGTTGTGTTATTTTAGGGTACCAGAGATAGGATGGGGAACAATAGTAATAAATCGTAGCAGGCTTTCATGGGACTGGGATTTTAGGTGAAGAAAGGAGCATAGTGAGCCTGCAGGCAACCTAGGTTTTCTTGGCACACAAGATTGGATAAAGGCTACTGTCAGAAAACATGTTTGAGCCTCTCCTCCTTGTTTATTTTCCCCCATAGTTGGTTCCAGACAAAGATGGTCTACAAATGCATTTAGTTTGGGGTTGGAGGGGGAAGGAAAAACAAAACCTGAGTTTTAAGCCCTGATTTTACCACTTAATGATTTACTTGACTTTAGACAAGTTATTAGACTCTCTAGAGAACAGGTTTTTGGTGGGTGAAGTGGAAACCAGAACATATGCCCTCACAGGGTCGTCAGAAGCTGTGGAAGCAACATGTGAACAACGCGTATAACACCTGGAACATGGCAGGCACTCAGTACATAAAGCTCTCCTCTTCTCTGATAGGGCTAGGGGAGGGCTAGGGAGAAGAATGAAAAAGAAGGCTTTGGAGAAGGAAGAACAGAGGAAAAAGTCAAAAGTTCCACTTTTGCATAAGTAATTAAGAGTCAATATACTGACGTCACAAATGATTTGTAAACACCAAGCAGCATCTTACATAGCATGTTGTGATTTAGTTACTATGCTAAATGGTAAAGCAGTCATTGTACATTTGAATTAAATTATCACTCTTGCCTACATGTAATAACAGTTCCAAACTTACCCAATAAAATTCCTTGGATGATATCTTGGTAAATACTATTAAATAAATTAAAGGTATCAGAAACAGTTTTGTGAATTCTAATGGAATCCCTTACTTATAATCATTCTGTGTCTTCCCATTGGCCCTATTCTCAAGTTTAAATTCCTTCAACATGTGTAATCTTGTCCCCACTTACTCTCTGATCTTGCTTTCCCCTGCCCTTCTATCTTGGCTGTTACTTCTTTAAAAAAAAAAAAAAAAAAAAAAAAGGCCGGCGCCGCAGCTCACTAGGCTAATCCTCCACCTAGCAGCGCCGGCACACCGGGTTCTAGTCCCGGTCGGGGCGCCGGATTCTGTCCCGGTTGCCCCTCTTCCAGGCCAGTTATCTGCTGTGCCCCGGGAGTGTAGTGGAGGATGGCCCAAGTGCTTGGGCCCTGCACCCCATGGGAGACCAGGAGAAGCACCTGGCTCCTGTCTTCGGATCAGCGCGGTGCGCCGGCCACAGCGTGCCGGCCGCGGCGGCCATTGGAGGGTGACCCAACAGCAAAAGGAAGACCTTTCTCTCTGTCTCTCTCACTGTCCACTCTGCCTGTCAAAAAAAAAAAAAAAAAAGGATTTATTTATTTGAAAGGCATAGTTGCAGAGAGGCAGAGAAATAAATAGAAAGATCTTCCATCTGCTGGTTCACTCCCCAGATGGCGGTAATGGCCATATGAAGCCAGGAGCCAGGAGCTTCTTCAGGTCTCCCACATGAGTGCAGGGGCCCAAGGATTTGGGCCATCTTCTACTTCTTTCCCAGGCCATAGCAAAGAGCTGGATCAGAAGTGGGGCAGCCGGGACATGAACTAGTGCCCATATGGGATGCTGGCACTGCAGGCAGCGGCTTTACCCGCTACATCACAGCGCCTACCCCAGATCTCACGTCCAATGCCAGATTCTTCATATTGAACTATTTTGAGTTTATCTTTACTTGCTATATAATCTGGCTGAGACGAAATTTACTTCTCTTCACCTAGCTAATTCCTGATTGTCTTCTTTAGTTTTCTTGCAAAACCTAAAAGAGGGACCTTATCTAGAAGATATCCTATTTGCTATTATGTATTTTAGTACCTAGCATAACACCTGGCATATTAGGATTTCAGTAATTGCTGAGTGAATGGATGAGCAGTCAACCTCAATGCAAAGGATTATAATAATTTTCCATTATATATATATATGTTCCAATATATATGTAGTTGTGTAATGCATACACTTTCAAGCTCCATTTAAATGAGAGAATGGGAATAGAATAAATACATTTTTAGTATACATGTTATTAAGCCCTAAAATGGATTATGATCCAAATCCTTTTAACTGCTGTAATGGATTTTTAAATACCTGTGCAGCCACTACCATGTCATTTTGACTTGGATTTTTCAAAAGGAAAAAAATCCAATATAATGATCACTGTAACAACACAATGAAGAAAGTTCTCACAGAAAGGCTTTCAATAAGCTGCGAAGGGTTTTTTAAAGTAGTCAAAAGATTAAGTTATTGATATAAAATGTCAAAAATAGGTCTTTCTAGAGAAATTTACCTCAGAGACATTAACAATAAGCTAAGTGATCACAAAGAACTTATGCAATCAAGTTGCTCCAGTTTCCTTTCTGCAAAACTGTTGACCTTCGGAAGAATTTTTTTTTCAGCTGCGTCTGTGTACTTGGAGAATGGATTCTGAGGTGGTGTAAAGCAATTCTAAGAAAGTGAATGGTGTGAGCTTTTTATTTGCTTCACAAGTAATTTACTTTAAAAAATTAACATCTGCTATTTTAAAGCTAATCTTAGTGTATTGAATGTTCTTAACCATTTCTCAATCCCACAGCCTTTTATCTTGTTTCTCCTGCTGTGTTCCCACCACCTCTGATCCCATTAGCAAACCTTGAGACAGCCTCAGGCTTACCAAACTACTGCTTTGGTTTCAGCTGCTCTTCTGCAAAAAGGAAGTGAGTGTTGGGGGTTTTCTCTGTGGTACAGTTGTGATAAAGCTGTGGTGGTCTTATCTCTCCCCTAGGTAGTGGCTCTTTATGACTACACGGCAAATCGATCAGATGAACTAACCATCCATCGTGGAGACATTATCCGAGTGTTTTTCAAAGATAATGAAGACTGGTGGTATGGCAGCATAGGGAAGGGGCAGGATGGTTATTTTCCAGCTAATCATGTGGCTAGTGAAAGTAAGTTTTATGCTCCCTTCCTGGTTTACTAATATGGTGTAACTGATAGTCCAAGATTTTATCAGTTTCTACCCTTGAATTTACTGTCTTTGTAACTTTTGCATATGCTTGCGGTGAGCATTGCTTTCCATTCTCATGATGTAAAAAACAAAAACAAATTAGAAGGGAGGCACTAGTATGCTGAAAGCTACTACTTCCTGAGATTGGAATATTTGCTTCATGGACTTCCTGTCTCAGGGGGCCTGGCCTCTGGCTGCCTGCTTTCTTCTTCAGCTACTTTTACTTTGCTCCCTGCTTCACACCCAGCTTGACAGCTCTTCTCTGGCCACAAGGATTTGTCAGTACCTTTTAAGTACCTTTACTTCCCTCAGCTCCCACTCTTTTAGCTTATATAGCTCAGTCCTGGCTGTTACTTGCTAAAACAAAACTACAAAACATTGTTTCATTCTCAACTAAATAGAGCCATCATTTGTGAAAGGGTAGAAAAAAATGAACTAGAGAAGAAATTCTAAATAGGAGTTTCTAAAAGCTGTAGATTCACTACTAGGCCTTGAGGGTTGAAAATAGGACTAACTTGGAGAGCCTGAAAATGGAATAATTTGAAAACTCCCATAAAAGGGGGAAGTGCAGTAGTGCTTCTTCAGAGGGACGCAGTCAGTCAGCGATGGACTTAGCAGCATGCTAGGAAAAGCACGATAGCCGAGGGTCAGTTTTAATCTTAGCCCAACAGCTTATACTGATGGGCCTCAGTTTCCTCCTTTAAAATGAACAAGTTGAGCAATGTCAACCCCAGTTTTCTCCCAGAAACAAAAATCGATGGGTTCTGGTTTAAAACGTGGGATGGACAATCTCAAAAACCAAAAACCTTCTGTTTTGAATGTTTAAGTCTGACAAATAATTGTTGGTTTTTTTGTTAGTCCATGAAATGCCACTTAACCCAAACTATGACTGAACAAAAGCACTATTAATCCCTAAACATAGTTCTGAATTTTGAGAGCAAAAGAGAGAAAGGAGAGAAGGAAGAATTTTTTCCACAATTACTGGGTGCTGGGCTAAGCCTGGGTAGAGTAATTTATCTTTGGCACCCTCTCCCTACCTTGCCAACACCCTGGTCCTTCCCGGTGTTACCCTCCCAAGTCATATTACAGTTCCCTTCCTCAGCTTACCTGCTGCTTTCAGCAAATCCCTCTCCTCAAAAGTGCTAAGTATCTCAAAACTGACCTACCTCTGGGCAGGCATTGTGGCAGAGTGGGTTAAACCCCTGCTCGAGACACCCGTGTCTCATATCCCACTCCATACTAGAGTACATGGGGTAGGAGTCCTGCTTCCACTTTGGAACCACCCTCCTGCTCTTGCACCTGGGAGGCAACAGAAGGTGGCTCAAGTTTTTGGGTTCCTGCCACCCACATGGGAGACATGGATAGAGTTTCTGGCTTCTGACTTTTGCCTTACCCAGCCCTAGCTGTTGTGGACATTTGGGGACTGAATAAGTAGAAAAAAGTTCTCTCTCTCCCTCTGGCACTGGCATTGCAGCACAGCAGGTTAAGCTGCCACCTGTGATGCTGATATCCCATTTGGGTGCCTATTTGAGTCCTGGCTGCTCCACTTTCAATCCAGCTCCCTCCTAATACACCTGGGAAGGCAGTACAACATGGCCAAAGTCCTTGGGTCCCTCTACCTGTGTGGGAGACCTGCGTGGAGTCCCAGGCTCCTAGCTTCAGCCTGGCCCAGTCTTAGCTATTATGGCTGTTTGGGGTGAAAGATTCTCTCTCTCTCTCTCTCTCTCTTCCTTCTCTCTGTCTCTCCTTCTCTCTTTGTAATTCTGCCTTTCAAATAAATAAATAAATTTTGAAAAAAAATCTTCCCCAGCCTGCCTTTCAAATAAATTAATAAATAAAATTCATAAATAAAAAGAAAATTCCCACATCTGTGTCTTAGTTTCCCTTGTGCTGCTGTTTTAATTCTTTTCTCTAAGTAGTAAATGACTTACCACTCTTGAACTCTGTTAGAGACATATTCGTATATTTAAAAGAGGATCCATGTGGGGGAAAACATAAGCCTAGAAGAAAGAACTTTTAGGACATGTTCATTCTCCAGTAGACAGTTCAAGAAAGCATTTAAGTCAGCTCCTGTAAACTCAGCACTTCTGAGTTCCAGGTTGTCAAAAATACCCGAGTTCCTTTCCTCTCTTTTCCACTGGATCAACAGCTGTCTCACAGCAGAGGTTAAGCAGCGGTGGCTTCTGTTTTTAAATCAAGAGCTACCTACACATTCCCCACTGCTCTGGACTATTGTCTGCAGTTTTAACTAGGTACTACAAGCTGTTCCTTTTAGATACAAGTGAAAAGATTGAAAACTTTTCCTTTGATAACATAAAAAGAGTGTGTCTCTGCAGGCAGGGTGTCTAGTTAGTTTACAGAAATAACCCCTCAAACTTGATTGACAATGAGTTAGAAATCTGATAAAATTTAGTTTTCTTCCATAATAATCGAAGTCAGACTTGGGAAGCATGTTCCAGGGATGGTTCATGGCCACATACAGAGATTAATTCTGTATCTTAAGCAGTGACCAGGCTTGGGCTACCATTATCACTTATTGTAACTCAGAATAATTGATGTTTTCTTGTGACATCAGTCATTGCTTTTTGAAATAACCTCATAAAAGCCAAAACCAACAAAAAAATCTCAGAAGACCTGAGAATATAATGATTAAATTCTCACACTTCAGGAGTTTATCCTACATTCTACCTGGTTTTAACAACAATGCAATTGTCCATTTTTAACATTAGAGGAAAAACGACTCTCAGCAGCATATTCCACTCTAAAAATAGGAGGAGGCATTGTCGTTGATCTGTATATGAAGCCAGATGTGCAAAGCAAATACTCTTAAGGGAGTCTAAGTAAGAGCAGTCTCTCTACCCACTGTTCATTGAGAGCCATGTCCTTTAAGAGAACAACACAGAGGAAGTTGGGACACTATTGTTATACTCTCTTTGTATTTTAAGCCACTGGAAAGGAAACCAAGATCAGCTTCCCTAAATCATATCTAATACCCTTTTCAATAATAGTTAAAGAAACTCAGTAATAAAATCAACATTTAAGACAAAGTCAGTTAATATCTTAATTTTAAATTTTGATCAAGTATATTTTAGCAACCTCTTAATTCAGAGTTGCTCTTAACCAAATTATATTTTCTACTTAACTCTTTAAAATTCCCACATGGCTCTTTGGACTGAACACCTACACAAATCCAATAAATTATGTCAGTTATAATCTTATAAGGCTCTTAGATTCAACCTTGCATATAGCTTCAATATCATGTGTAGTCCCCACCCTGTGCTTATTCATTTCATACCATCTTTCTAAAGTATCCTCTCGCAACACCTCTGCCTGAAAGAATTCTACCTATTCAGAATCTGACACAATTATCCCTTTTTCCTTTCAGTATTTTCCCTCCCCATGTCAGAATTCGCCTTTGTTATTATCTCTCTTTCAAATCATGTCTATTTTATATTATAGTTACTTGGGAATGCATATATCTCTGACCAGATTATAAGCTCCTACTGTGTTTTGGTCATCTTTGTATCTCTTCTAGCAGTACCTAGTTGATAATCTCGCATATGATGGGTTCCTGGTAAATGTATATTGAGATAAAATGAAATAAGAATATTATGACCCTACAGTTAATACAGATGACACCTTCTGCCTTTCTGAAATCTGCTGATTAAAATTTTCCAATCATAGTTATGTTCTTTTGATAACCAATGTGTGAAACTTTAAATTGCCTTAAGAGATCATTTCTGGATAACTTCTTGTTACATAAGGAATTCAGTATTGATTTCTCTAATCTCACAGCTTCCCCCTCCTTTTCTTTTTTGTTTGTTTTCCTCATTGGACAGTTTTCTTCTCTTTGAGTATATGAATTCTGTTTCAATTCCAGCACTGTATCGAGAACTGCCTCCAAAGATAAAGGAGAGATCCCCTCCTTTAAGCCCTAAGGAAAAAATCAAAACAGAAAAACCTTCTTCTGCTCCTCAAAAGGTAAACACTTTCAAGAATGTTTTGCATATATACTTCGATTTTTCACTCTCTCTGTATAAATATTACTTTATTTTTCATGCTTATAATGCTTCATTGTTTTTGTTATTATTTCTTTTGATCTTGGCACCAACATTATGAAATATATAAGGCAAATATTATTAAAGCCATTTTCCAGATAAGGAAACTGAGGAGGCTCAGAGAGGTTAAAGTAGACTCCCAAGTCACAACCTAAGTGATGGAACAAGGACCCAAAGTAGAACTTGTGACTTTGAGTATGATGCTATTTCCATTCTGCACTTGCTGCTTTAACTGTGATTCTGACACTGCTATCCACCCTACCTGGGAGGAGTCCACAAAATAAAAAGATTCTTTCTCGATCATTATTTTTACTTGCTAGTATTTTTAAATGTTTTCATTTAAAATGAGTGTGACTGTATTATCAGCCAGAGAAGTGACATGTATTTGAGTCTGTGCTATCAGATCCCTCAGGGACACCTGTCAGTAGTCTTCTGATGTTGGTAGTAGTTTGCTAGAAAAGTTTAATAAGCTCTGTACCATCATATGTATTGCTTATTAAACTTATTTTATTATGTGACATTAGCTCTTGCCTTAGACTGAATAACCTTGATTCTTCTTGACTTTATGAACTGACATTGAAATACTGGTTCTAACAAATACATGTCTTCATTACAATGTTGTGATAAAATTTTTGATAATTGAACCTGTCATGTATCATGCAGTCATTCAGCATGCATTTCTTGAGTGCTTACTTCCATGCCGAGCATTCTTTGTTCCCACTGACACAGGAGAGAGTAGGCCTGGCCCTTACCCTTGGGGAGCTTCCAGGCTAGTGGTTGAAATACCCGTATGCAGACAGTTACAAGACACTCTGGTAGGGACAATAATGAACATAGGTGTGTACTTCATTGGGAACATATAGGAAAAAATCCTTTAAATCTGCTCTGAGAGAGTCCAGGAAGGTCTGCAGGGGAGGAAATGCTTGACCTGGGGCTTCTAGGATTAGAGGTATGTGCGAAGTAGATGCACTTAGAAAACATTCTAGCAGAGGGAATCACTTGAGGAAAACCTGGTGTGGTATGACCACACGGGAGCATAGAGTCTGATGGAGAGAAGAGTCGGAGCAATGCAGGAGCCAGGCCACAGAGAGCCCAGTGCACTCTGCTAAAGTGCTTAAATGCTGTCCTTTTGGCAAAGGGGTTCTTCTGACGTAGGTAATCCAAAGAAGGTAATCCAAAGTAGATTTTCATGTTAAAAAGATCATTCCATTGGCACCTTATTGCTTTTGTTAGAAATAGCCAAGACCTTGGAAAAGAAAAATTATTTAGGAATCTGTAGAAATAAAATATAAAAGCCTGGGGCTGGCATTGTGGCCCAGTGAGTTAAGCCACTACCTACAGTGCCAGCATCCCATATGAGCACTAGTTTGAGTCCTGGCTGCTTCACTTCCAATCCAGCTCCCTGGGAAACCAGCAAAAGATGACCCAAGTACTTGGGTTCCTACCACCCACGTGGGAGACCTGGATGGAGTTCCCAGCTCCTGGCTTCAACCTAGCCCAGTCCTGGCCATTGTGGCCATTTGGAGATAAACCAGTGGATGGAAGATCTATCTCTCTTTCTCTCCCTCTCTCTCTATAACTCTGCCATATATACACATATACACACACACACATATATATGTATATATGTATGTATGCATGTATGTATTTCCTAAACTAGTGGGCATGGAGAAGAGGGGACCTTAGCTATAATTGACAGGACTTTAGAATTGATTGGCTGTAACTAGTGAAGTTGGAATTGGGGATTTTGCTTAGAGTCCTCTGTTATTATACACCTGGATAAATACCAGTACTCCAGAAATAATGAAATGAATAAGGAAGATTTGGGGAGATAGAGAAAAGGAATGTTGAGAAGTAGTAGATGGTTTTAGATATCTCCATTTGTGAGTAGTGTCTGTATTTGCTTCCAGATAGAAATATTCACAAGGGAGCCAGATATGTAGGATTAGAATTTGAGAGAAGGTCAAAATCAAAACCAAATGAATAGGAATTTGTGTATTCACTGTATTATATTGGAAGTTGGAAATGTATAGTGAAGGTAGTAGCCCAGAATGTTCTAGAGCTCTAAGAGAAAAGGATCAAGACAGAACCTGATTGAATACTACTGTTAGGGGATAATAAAATGAAGAGGAGAGTATTAAGGAAAAAAATAGTTAAAGAGAAAGAAAAGAACCAAGCAAAAGTGTCCTGGAATATAAGGTAGAAGACAGATCCAAGGAGAGTATAGCCAGAACCAGCCAAGCAGTTAGGTTACATTAGCATTTGATAATCAAGAGGACTCTGCTGTGTTGTACCATCGTAAGTGGAGCAATAAGAACAGAAGAGTATATTAAAGAGTGAATGGTGCTTCAGCAAGTGAGTTCATGGAAGACATTCTTGAAGAATGAAAGATCAAGCAATGGTTAGAAGAGGACCTGGTATCCGGGAATGATTTTTTAAATATTGGGGAAGCACAGCCAATAGACAGATTCAGGTTGAAGATAGAGTATACTAAGGACACAGTGGATCTTGAAAGTAGTAGATTTCTAGATCATTAATGCAGCTTCACAGATTAGTCTTGGCTTACAGCAATGGTTCTCTACTGATGTTGATTTTGTCTCCCAGGATACATTTGGCAATGTCTGGAGACAGTTTTTGTCTCAACTATTAGGACAGGGATACTACTGACATCTGATGAGTAGAGGTCATGGATATTACTAAATACCCAAGAATGCAGAGAATAGCCCTCCTCAACAAAGAATTATCTGTGCATGGAGCTAGCGCTGTGGCATGTAAGAGGTTGAACTGCTGCCTGCCATACCCACATCTCATATGGGCATCAGCTTGTGTTTCTGCTGTTCTACTTCCAATCCTGCTCCCTGCTAATGCACCTGGGAAAGTAACAGAGGATGACCCAAGTGCCTGGGCCCTGCACCCTTGTGAGAGACCTTGATGAGGCTGCTGGCTGCAGATGGGTCTAGTCCTGGCCATTTCAGCCATCTGGAGAGTGAACCAGTGGATGGAAGATTTCTATCTCTTCTTCTCTGTCTTTAACTCTGCCTTTCAAATAAATAAATAATTTTTTTAAAAAAAAAGAATTGTCTGTACAAAAGTGTCACCAGTGCTAAGCTTAGAACAGTATCCCTCTTATGACAAGTAGGTGTGGATGGGAATGTGATAAATTGATAAAGTAGAAGTCTGGAAATTGGGGATATCTTTCTCTTCTCCAAAAATTATGAATATGTTTCTGTTCTCCAAAACACAAAGAAAGGTACACTTCAAATGTGATAGGCAGTGAAATAAGATAGAAACTCAAGTGAAAGATCGACTGGTTACCTTTAAGGAAAGTAGAAACAGGAGCTTGTTTGGGACATATAAAAAGATTCCCCAGTGGTCCTGTGAGCTGCTTTTTGGATACCATAACAATGTAGGTGGCCTGAACTTATGCATTTGGAATTTTTTTTATTTACCAATGCTCAGCATCTATGGAGTAGTAGTGGAAAGGGCATATTTTTATTGGCACGTAATTGCTGTTGTGTGTGTGATGGAAGGACAAGAGGATAAGAGGAATCAGAGCACTGGTAAGAGTCAGTGGATTGGTACATCCTGGGGGAGCAGCCAGATGGGGGAGGAGGTAGAGTCAGGAGAAGACTGTTTCAGGAGCAGGTTCTCCGCAGGTTGCAGTGAGCTCCCCGAGCCCAGGTGGAGGCACTGCAGCATACAGCGAAGGAGTCAGCAAGCTCAGGCGCAGCACTGAACACCAGCAACTTTTGCTGCTTAATATTCAAATGTCAAACTGCTGCAGGTTGTGATAAATTCATAGGATGTGTATGAGCTGAACTGAAATTGAAAGGTTTGTTACTAGAATTGATCTGGTCAAGGAATTAGAACCTAGAGTGTTAGACAGCCTGTTAGTGAACATTGAGAATCCTGGATACTAGCAAGAGTTGAGATGATGTAGAAACCAATAAACAAAAAGATGATATCCTTAATTTTTCTGCAGAGGCCTCCACTTTGCCCATTAGAATCATCTAAGAAACTAAAAAAATAAGTACTGATGACTATTCTCACCTCTGCAAATTTTGTTAGTATGGAATGGGACCTGGGCATAAGCGAATTTCAAAAACTTTCTGTGAGAGTTGTCCTAAGGTGTAGTCAACATTGATAACCATTGTATGTTAGAGTAACCATAGAGTCCAAAGGTACCAGCTGAAAGGATAAGTGGAGGGTAGTATAGCCAGCTGTCAGGACACCCCAGGGAGTGTGTTTTGGAAGTATAGGAGCCTAAAATCTGCATCAAGGAGCTAAGGGGAATCCAGTGCCAACTCCTTGTTCCATCATTGAGTATGTGACAATGAACAGCATATCCTATAAGAAATAGGGGCAGGAGGAAAGTGCTTTGTTAAACACCAGTTTCAAATAAGGCAATAATATATGGTAATGGTTGCCTGTAACAGAGGGACTACAAGTGACGCAGTCAGGAATTGACAAAATTTTGACTGTGGACAAATGTTACATATATAATAGTACCACTTGTTTGAGATTTGGAACCAGATTTAAGAATTTAGGAATATGCTTGTGGTAATTCAAGGCTGCTATAACAAATGTACCATGGACTAGGGGACTTAAATCACAAGACATTTTATTTTTCATAGTTGTGGAGATTGAGAAGCCTAAGATCAAGCTGCTGGTAGAACCAGTGTCTGGTATGGGCCCATTTCCTGGTGTATAGCTCCATTGTATCCTTCCATGGCCAGGAACAGAGAGAGGAAGCTCTGTTGTGTCTCTTCCTATAAAAGCACTAATCCCGTTCATGGTGGCTCCACCCTCAGGACCTGATTACCTCTCAGATTCCTCCTCCTAGTAATAGTAATGCCATATTTAGGATTAGGACCTCAATGTACGAATTTTGTGGGGCACAAACAAGTGATCTGTAACAGTACTAATCTAATTTACAAAGTGAAGACTTTTAATGCAGTGGATAGATTTGTAACACTGACATAGGGGTGTATTCTGACAGCTAACAATATTTTTAGTCTGTGTAAAAAACTGTATCAGGTGTTATGAAAGTCAGCCTTTCTCTATAGTAGCTTACTAATATCTCCAACTCCATGATGCCGATCTTCGAGATGAAGGTTATCTAATCCCCACCATTAAGTGTGAACCCTCTGATTTAATTCTGCCTTTGCCAGAGGAGATCACGATTTCAAAAGGAAGTCTCCATCATTTACTGACTACCTGTAAAGTTGCTATCGCCCCTTCCTCTTCCAGATGCACCTGCATTCCTATGGAGAGGAACTTCTTACTTGCTTCCAAGACTCCCCAGTTCTCACTGCCTGTGCCACTTCTCTCCTCAGGTGGATTCACTGCACCACAGTCTGAATTTAGACTCTAGTTGGTTTTTTAGTCTTGTGCTCCCTGTGCTTCAAATGTGACCTGTGTGTTCGTCATCCAGCAGACCAGTTTTTCAGTCTCAAACTGAACTCCTGAAGGTCTGCTTCAGGCTAATCCCACTAATACTCAAACCCCAATTCAAACAGATCTCAAGGAACTTGCAGACACATAAAGAAAAACATTTTTAATGAAATAGGTAAAGCACAAGTGTGGCAGAGGATGAGAATGCATTTAGGCAAGGGAGAAGAAAAGTTCTCTTGGAGGAGATGGAACTCAAATTGAATTTAAAGCTTAAGATGCATGGATTTCTGTTGTTGAGGAACACGACTTGTTCTGCTTGATCAGGATCCATGTGTTAGAATAGAATCCTGTATATATTTTTCCTCTCAGGAGTGAATCATGTGTGGAGTTAGGTGGTGTTTTACTTCCCTGTGAAGAAAGTATAAAGAATGATCTATGATTTTGTAGAAAGGAGTCCCTGAGAAGCATAATGTTGCCTCAGGTAAATACACTCTGAGTCATGAAGCTAACATCCAACCCTTCCCAAATGGATAACTGAGCTTCTTTAGCCCCTGGCTATTTGCATTTCTTAAGTTTAGTTTCTTTATCGAAATATATATGACCTGATTTTATCAGTATCCTGCCTTATAACCTACCACAAAGTCTGCCAACTGTTTAATTCCATGTGCAAATGTTGTTTTATTATCATACATAAGATGTGTGTGTTTTTTAAAAGACTTATTTATTCGAAAGACAGAGTTAGAAAGGGAGAGATAGAGAGATCTTCCACCTACTGATTCACTCCCCAAATGGCTGCAATGGCCCAAGCTGGGCCAGGCCAAAGTCAGGAGCCAGGAGCTTCATCCAGGTCTCTCACATGAGTGCAAGGGTCTAGGGACTTTGACCATCTTCAGCTGCTTTCCCAGGCACATTAGCAGGTAGCTGGATCAGAAGTGGAGCAGCCAGAGCTCAAACTGGCACCCATATGGGATGCCAATATTGCAGGTAGTGGCTTAACGCATTATAGCACAATGCTAGCCCTTGGGTTTTGTTTTTTTGCTTTTTTAACATTCATTTATTTATTTGAAAGGCAGAGTTACAGCGAGAGAGAGGGAGAGACAAAGGGAGATTGATCTTCCATGTGCTGGTTCATTCCCCAAATGGCCACAATGGCTAGAGCTGGACCCAGCTGAAGCCAGGAGCCAGGAGCTTCTTCCAGGTCTCCCATGTGGGTACAAGGCCCAAAGACTTGGGCCATCTTCTACTGACTTCCCAAGTGCATTAGGAGGGAGCTGGATCAGAAGTAGAGCAGCCAAGATTCAAACCATTGCACATATGGGATGCTGGTGTGTACAGACAGTGGCTCAACCTACTAAGCCACAACACTGGCCCTAAGCTCTGTGTTTTTTTTAGAAAAGAGAACATGAGAAGTAGTCTCTGATGGGTGACTACAGTCATGGGGGACTGAAACTAGAATTGTAGGGAGTCTAAATTCATTGGATTATAAAATTGGTGACATGAATTGGTCTTAGAGATCATCTGGTATTTCTAGTCAACTCTAGGTAAGAGGAAGTCAAGATCCAGAAAGTTCTATGACATTCATCTTCTGCGAAGAATTAAATTCAAAATGCCACTACTAATGAGGAGCATAGCTTCCATCTTCTCAGACTAATTCCCTTTTCCTCTGCCACCTACTCAGTGACACAGACAGACAAATGTTACCTGCAGTGAGCCAGGTTATGTGTCATGCTAGCTTCTTACATCCCTATTTTAGGTTTGTCTCTTTATGCACTTCTTTGTGTGGAAGTTATAAGAATTTTCTGTACATCTTTAAGGAATAAAGGAATTAAACCTCAATAGCATTCTTTCTTTTTAAAATTTATTTCTATTCATACTATAGAATAAGTGAAATTATACCCTTTAATAGCTTGGCAGCTGCCACCTCTTCTGAGTTCTTCCCAGTGGAGCAGCACACCTGCTCTGTTGCTTAATGTGCCAGGTACCTTCCAGCATTTCATCTGTGCCTTGAAATGTTAGTGGGTGACGGCATTGTTTGTTGCTGGCTCTTCCACCACAGGAGAGGGTGAGGCTTCCTTGGTACCAGGGTCCCCAGATTCAGAAGCTACTTATACTACAGGGGAGGAGTGAGAGTAGGAGATTGTTTTCCTCCAAGCTCATTACAGAAGGTTTTTATCAAGGTGTGCTGCAAATTTGCATCTAATAGAAGAGAGAATATCCATGCTATCAGGGTAGAAAGAAATTTAGACGCTTTGAAATAAAAAAGTATCATTGACAAACTTGGTTTTATTTTTTGTTTGTATTCTGAGCTTTTTATTTTTGTTGGCGTATAAACCTATGTAATTCATTTATTTGTGGAAGAAAATTACTATTGTTAAAATTTCATTTTTTTAAATTTTATTTTGTTTTATTATAGAAGTAATATATGCTGATAATTTTATTTTCAACTAGTAAAGATTAGTTTAAAATGCAAACAGAGTCTTCTGTCCTGTTAATATTCATGTTAATTCTAATATTTTCTTACATAACCTTCTAAAAATGTTTTCTGCATATATAAGCATACATGGCTATACTCATGTTTATTCTTTGTCTTACGACACCAGGATTATGCTCAATATTCTAATTTTTTAATCAGTATATCTTGGAATCTTTTTTTATTTTTACAGACCTATTTTGTTTCCATTTTGAGATATTATAATATACAACTTTTTTTTCAAAATTTATTTATTTGAGAGGCAAAGTTACAGAGAGAGAAAAGGAGAGACAGAGAGAGGTCTTCCACTCGCTGGTTCACTCCCCAAATGGCCATAACAGCCAGAGCTGAGCCGATCTGAAACCAGGAGCCAGGAGCTTCTTCAGGTCTCCAATGTGGGTATAGGGGCCCAAGCATTTGGGCCATCTTCCACTGCTTTCCGAAGTCATAGCAGAGAACTGGATCAGAAGTGGAGCAGCTGGGACTCGAACTGGTGCCCATATGACATGCAGGCACTGCAGGTGGTAGCCTTACCTGCTACACCACAGCGCTGGCCCCTCAGGTTTTTTTAATTCCTGAAGATGTAGTTGGTTTTTTTTTTTTTTTTTTTTTTTTTTTTTATTTCTAGAAAACAAAACCTAAAGAAGAAAACTACCTTCTGCCTCTGTAAATGTTTCAGCATTGACAACCAAGTGTGTCTTTGTATAGATGTCAGAAGTGGAGTAATAATTATGTACAGGAATGTTTATTTCTGAAACTGTGCAGAAATTACTCTGATATTTTTGCTTGTATCTTTCTCTAAAAAATCATTAAATGAATAATGGCTATTGATTTTGCTATTCCAAGATAATTATAAAAATATTCATCATAGCCAGTCTTCATGTGAGGAGAGGAGTGTTTTGATTATTTTCAGTATCTTACGAAACATGTAGAGTCAATAAGATCTGGCTGGCTTCATTTAAATGAGCTGGCTCCTAAACCAAAGTGCACACTCTGGTTATATGTGGGAACAGCTGTTTTGTTGTCTGGTCCAAAACCAGAGTAGAGAACCCAAAAGCGTCAGCTAACTCCATGACAGTTCCTCTTCCAGCCAAGCACAGAAAACACACACATACACAGTTCTACATTGGTGATTCTGTAAAACCTCTCAAAAAGCAGTGGCACTAAATAGATTGCCTTTAATGTGCATGTGTCTCTTTTGATCTTAACAGTGTTAATGATTGTGCCATATAACACTATTTTCAAAAATCAGTTTATAGAGAAAAAAAATGCTTTCCCATTTACTGAACCTTTTAGTAGGAATGAATCTGAATTGTTCTTAACCATAGGAATAATATAATATTATCATTGTGTGAAGTTCAACAACAAATTTCAGGTAGACAGTGATGACCTTGGGTATGGTAGAACAGATTTTAAATATCCAGAAATTAAAGTACTCTAGATCATTGAAAATACTGTATGGTAACAAGTACTGCCTCCTTCCTATACTGAGTAAATAAAAACTAGTTTATGCTTGTATTTGCATTAACATGCAAAGAATATTTGAAGTTTTTTCCTTTAAAAAAACTAAATTACACTTAGCATCTAATGATAGTGATAAAAAAGCAATTTAAAATTGTACTTTAGGGGCTGGCGCTGTGGCGCAGTGGCGCAGTGGGTTAACACCCTGGCCTGAAGCGCTGGCATCCCATATGGGCGCCAGTTTGAGACCTGGCTGCTCCACTTCCAATCCAGCTCTCTGCCATGGCCTGGGAAAGCAGTAGAGGATGGCCCAAGTCCTTGGGCCCTGCACTCACATGGGAGACCCAAAAGAAGCTTTTGGCTCCTGGCTTCAGGTTGGCGCAGCTCTGGCCGTTACGGCCAATTGGGGAGTGAACCGTTGGATGGAAGACCTCTCTCTCTCTCTGCCTCTCCTCTCTCTGTGTAACTCTGACTTTCAAATAAACAAATAAATCTTTAAAAAAAATTGTACTTTATAGAAAGCACTGAAGTACTTACTTATATCCCATGAAGAATCTCAAGTACTGGTGGGTTTTTCCCCATAATGTGTTTCAGTAAGTAACTTATAAAATTGTTTGAGGAAAAAATACTAATTTCATGTTATTTATATTTGAAAAAATATCTGTTAGTCTCAAGTCTAGACAGATAACATGAACATGTAGCACATGGACAATGAGTGAGCCCCCAGGGATGGGACAGCAGAGCCAGTGTGAGTCATCTCACACCACAGATGCGTGCAGTCCCTAAGTGTCCTCCGCAAAGGAAACTCGCAAAGCCTCCAGGGATGCACAGAGACGCCTGGACCCTGGAAGGAACCCTGAAGGTCATGTCGCTCTTGAAGGCTATTGACTAGTTTTGCTGCTCCAGATCCTCTTCTGGCCCTTGTGTGGACATGTATTCCTTGCCCCTTGCCAGTTCTCTTTCCCCAGAAGCTCTGATTCTTACTGCTTTGGACAGTTTCCATGTTTTCTGGAGCCTCTTGCCCTCAATAGAGTAACACTGCAGGCTGCTTGTCCCAATTCATGCAGCCCAAGGACAGGACCTAGACAGGTGCCATTGGTTGGGAAGTACAGGAGCTATAAGAAAACCCCCTTGTCATTGTACCCAAAACTAGGCTTATAAAATGTGTCACTGCCTTGATATCTTCCTAACTCCCGTTAATGGAAATGTACGCAAAATCACATTGGGGTAAAATTATTTTCCAGTTAAGCAACTCATTTCTTTTTTAGCTGATTTGAGTCTTTGAGCTCAGCTTCATTCACATCTAATGTTTCTTATCCAAATCTCCCATAAGAACTCAATATAAAGATTAATATAGGCCGGTGCCACGGCTCAATAGGCTAATCTGCCTGCGGCGCCGGCACCCCGGGTTCTAGTCCCGGTCGGGGTACCGGATCCTGTCTTGGTTGCTCCTCTTCCAGTCCAGCTCTCTGCTGTGGCCCGGGAAGGCAGTGGAGGATGGCCCAAGTGCTTGGGCCCTGCACCGCATGGGAGACCAGGAGAAGCACCTGGCTCCTGGATTCAGATCAGCACGGTGCGCCAGCCACAGTGCGCTGGTCGCAGCTGCCATTGGGGAGTGAACCAACAGAAAAGGAAGACCTTTGTCTCTGTCTCTCACTCTCACTGTCCACTCTGCCTGTCAAAAAAAAAAAAAAAGATTAATATAAATTCTCAATAAAGTCTTCATAATTTTCAGTAAACCATTGATAAATATTTATAGGACATTTTTTCACAGTTCTGCTAAGAGAACATCATGTACAGTAGACATTTTGTGCTTGTTCAGAAACCATAGATAGGCTTATCCATGGTAAGAACGGATTTAATGTTCGAATAATGACTACAGATAAAATTGTAAGTGATGTTATACTGTATCAAAACCAAGATTCCATTTCCCCTCTCTGACAGTGTAAGGGTTGTTTGAGAGAAGAGCATGCTATTTGGTCTTTGTGATGATGTTTTCAGAGGTTAACCTAAATATCAGTAACATTTGCCTAGAAATATGCTACAGATCCAAAATGTGAAATGTTTATTGGGAGAACTTGCTGCCAATCATTCCATCATAAATTATCCTTTTGATAGTGGCAAGATTGATTGTTATATGTCTGTCTTCTGAGTTGGCAAGCAGCATGGTCTTATTTCGAAAGTTGTGTGATAATCTAACTTGTCTGTCCTCTTTTTTGTCAACCATTCTCCTTAGGATTTCTCAGCCTTGGCACTGTTGGCATTTGGGACTGGGTAATTCTTTGTTGTTGGGAGCATGTTGTGCATACTTGGGTGTTTGGCAGCATCCTTGGCGTTTGTTCACTAGATGATGAAGCCCCTCTCCCCAGTTGAGAACCACTGCTCTATTTTAATAGAAATCATATATATGATATATATTATAATGAGCCTGTTTTTTCTTAAATTGCAATTCTTTTTATTTTATAATCCTATTAATAAAATTTTATCTTAATTATTCCATTGCCTACAAGTACAAGAGTAGTGGTATTATTAGAGTTATTATTAACATATTTAAAAATAACAGCTTCACAAAAAGATTTATCTAGCTGTTGGAAGCTGACAATCATGTGTATATATAAAATGTACCTTAATTAGCTGTATATTGGCTACTGTTTATGTCCTTTGCTTAAGAAATTGACAGTATGCTAACTTTTGCATAAACCATGAAAAACTGACTATATGCTAATATTTTTGTCGTTATTGCCTTGAAGTCACAATAATATAATCATAATGGGCTTTAATTTTGTTATGGTTCTCCTTAGGTAACATAGACACTTCTTTTTAAATAAGTGTCTTTTATCCAAACACACCATGCATATCATATAAGATCTATTTTAATATATTTGAACAAATTTTCTTTTATCACTTTTGTACTTGAACTTTTTTGTATTTAATAAGTCTTTCCTCTTTTCACCCCTATTACTACTTTCCCATTCCTCCAGGTATATTTAGGTAGTAGTTCTTACCTACTGTTGTGTCTTATCCCAGAAGATATCCTCGCAGTCTCAGTGACCTGTTTTGGGAAGAACTGTATTCCCTAGTGATGCCAAAATTCACAATAGTTATTACCAAAAGAGGAAATAAAATGATCCAAATGACTCTGCAGTTTGTAGGAAGTGTTTTAAGTGAGGGGACATTCTGTTGTTTGTGGCCTTCTTGGTTATCTGCAATCAGTTTTCATTCTTCCCATACCAGGTCACAGAGACCACCAAGAAATAAATGCATCGACCCAGCACTATTTAGCAGTTTGGTACCAAATACATGAAGAGTGCATAGTGTGTGTAACTTGTCTCAACATATCCCAGGCCTGGGGGTAAACCACTTGTCCATTTTTCTCACTGCTATTCTGGATTTGAATCATTGCTTTTCTTTAAAAATCACGTTATTGTGTTGACCTTCTCTGTGTCCAGTTTGTGACTACCTGCCTCTGTGAGGCCCACGGTCTTGGACATCTCTTTTGTTCTTCCTGATTCACTCACTGCCCCATTCCACAGCACCTGGTGAGAAAATCTTGTCCCTGTCTTTCCAGCTACTGACCTTGTACTCCACATGGACTTTGTTTCCTGCCTATTTGAAGAGACATCATCCAAAATGAATTCCTTCGAATTTTCATTCCTGTTTTCTCTGTATTTCTGTAACTTTACCCTCCTTCTGCCACTGTTTCTAGGTATCAAAGAAAGAAGTGACCTTCTTTCTGTGGCCAACCTTGCCACTTGTGTGTTTGGTCACATTCTCCTCTCACATTGTCCTGGCTCTCACTCAGTAGCCCACCTGCTTTGGCATCTTCATTGTGTAATCACTTCATGCATGTATTGAAGGCCTGCTGGTTTCCCAGGCACTGTGATAGGATGGAGTCTCATTGGCAGAATGGTTAATAAAATAGAAATTGTTCCTGCAATGAAGTGACTCTAATCAGAGAGTCATAAAATTAAACATTATAAGGAATAAATGGGTAGTGAGGGGAAACTATGAAAGCCTGTGCTAAGAAGTGGCTGAGTTAGTTTTTAAGGGAAGCCAGGTCGTTTTTAAGGAATATATTTGAGGGATTAGATGGAGCATGTGCAAAAGCCTCACATGGCCAGAAATGTTGCATCACAGCTGGAGCATAGCCAGAAATGTTGCATCACAGCTGGAGCATAGGATGCAGTGTAGAAAGCAGAAGAGGCTGAACCTGAGTGAGTGCACAGGACCAAGATTGTCTTTAGTGTTATATTAAAGAGCCAAATTCAAAGGGTGGTAGTGTGATCAAATTAGCATTTTCAAAAGCTCGTTGTGGAAGCTCTGGAAGGTTGGAAAGAGCAGCACTGAAGGGAAGTAGGACTGGTAGGGGTGCTTACAGTAGGATGAGCCAGGAGTAGTGAGAAGCTAGGATTGATAACTAGACCCATCTGAGAGGTCCGGGTTTCTGGTTTGAGCCTCAGTGTGGGAGGTCGCGGGAAGAACTGCAGACTGCACTGTGGACAAATTGCAGCACCCATGCAGCAGCCTATTCGTTGCAGGAATCTATGGGACTCAAGAGAGATTTGCTGAAAAACTGAGAATTCTAATGCAGTCTTGATGAAAATGATGGCTTCAACTGTGCTTTCAGAAAAACTGCTATGTTCAAATTTGCTTTGCTGAAAACCAGCACTACCAAATCATATCAGAAAATTAGAGTCCTGACTTAGAAATATCAGCATAAATATGCTGGTTGTATCCCTGGGATTGAGGAATGTAAAGACTTCAAGACTGAAAAGGACCAAGGGTAGAAGACAGGCCTTGTGAAATGCCCATTTTTTTTAAGAGTTTACTGAAGGGAAAGCACTTAGGATATTGCTTTGTTAACAGCTAATGCTTGGGTACAGACCCCTGGTCTGCCTACAACTGTTTTCATTCTCCCATTCCCCGGTCTTGAAAGAACCTTTTACCTACCTACTAGAGATAACTTCCTAAAGTACGAATCAGATCATGTGGCTTACCAGCACAGAAGTTTTAGTTGGAGCCATACTTGTCTGCAAAGATTGAATAGAAATTTTGACCTGTTTTTCTTTATCTTCTAAAACACCCTCCTGACTATGCTGCCCAGCAAGACATATCCAACAGACCTTTGCTCACTGTTTTCTCCAACCATTTAGGTTTTTTTTATTCTCCAATGAGCAGAATTTCAGTTTATCTCTGAAAGTTCAGCTACAGGTTGCTCCCTCCTCTGAATCCTCCTCAGAAGCTCCCAGTTACAAGACCTCTCCCTGTATTTCCACACATTTCCCTTTTATCTTTATCATGATATGAACCCCACTCAGCTGAGTTGGTTGTCTGTACACCTTTTCCCCCAGGAGATTGTAAGCTTTCAGAAGGCAGGGGCTCCTATTCACTCAGTTTTGTATGCTCAGGGTACCTGCCACAGGACCTTGCTATTAGAATGGGGCTCCCTAGGTATGTGTTGTTAAGTTTTAATTGGCATAGTAGTATCCAAAACTATACAGCATGAATCAAGCTGACTTCACTTCCTGTAACACTATACCTCTAGGAACTGCATCTTAATGCACAGGTTTTTTTTTTCCTTAAAGAAGAGCATTATCATTATATTTGGCATCAAATAAATTAGCTATGTAATCAATAATACATTGTAAAAATCAAAGACTCAATTCCAAACTTAAATGAATATATAAAATTGGCTCCTGGAAACAGAAATTCTGTTAGCAATAGAGGGAACCTTGGAAGAGCTTCTCTAGTCCAGTGGTGTGTGAACTGATGTTTATAAAAGGCTCTAGGGGAAAGGGTTGGGAGGCAAATGGTGCCAGCCATGCAAACCTGACTCCACACCGTCATTCTGCTTTCATGTGCTCATGTATGAGGCTTTCAAACAAAATTATATTGAAAATAGCTTTGGTGTTGAATAACTTAGAAAAACACTAGTGTGACCTGCAGACTCCTCCGTAGCCTCGCTGACTCTGGGCCTCCATTTCCTCATCTGTAAAATAGGAGAGTGGTGCTGTGATTGGGTGTGCTTTGATTCTGAGCCCCTTTATTCATTTGCAAGTTAAAAAAAAAAAAAAAAAAAAAAAAAACAAGAGGGGTCAACTCTTAACAGAGAGTTAATGGCAGAACCAAGACTAGACGTTAACCACCAACCCTAGCTGGTTTTGCTCTCCCTCTTTTGCATCCTTTTATTTAAAAAACACCTACAAAGTAATTACATGGAAAAGAAATCATTAGGGGGGTTATAAACAGCGTGTAACAATAAAGCCATACTCTATCATAAATTTGCCTTATTTAAAGCTGGTATGTTGGCTACAACATACATTGATTGAACATTTACATATTACTTTCATTATTCATAGAAATTTTCGGGTGAATTGTTTGCATGGCGTTTCTCTTTAACAAAGATATTTATGAGTTGTTTTCTTCTTGATATATCTCCATGTAGCGAGTGGAAGCATTTAAAATCATTCCGCTAATCATTCCCTTCATGTTTAAGTCTCATTGCATCTCAATGTGAAAGTGCTACTAAGGACTTGTGAGGTTTTGGGAAGCAAGAGTTTCTAGATTCTGGTCTTTTCATTCATCATCCTCGCTTTGCTCATCTTCCTCTCTTCATCCCCTCCTCTCCAAATCAAGGGTGTCCATGAAGAGGAAACGGAGTCACAAAACAACTGAGAGGTGTGTGTGGAAAGGAGGGAAAGAAGGGCAGTCATGCTCCTTGGCCTTGATGATGGTGGGGGGTGTTGATGGGCTGATTGCATACTAGCCTTGGGGGACTTTTTTTGTTTCAAGATAAAACAAAACAAAACAGCTCACAGAGACACCTCCTTCTTCCCCCTCCTTCTGCCTTCATGAGTCACTACCCATGTGGCGTGCTGCTGCTGAGACCAAGGAATGAGTGAGTACAGGTGTTTAGAAGGGAAGTATTGGTCCTATGAAATAAGTGTCCTTTTCAAATAAGTATTAAGTCTTTGAAATGGGGGTCCTCATCTAATTTAGGACTGATAGGATTTGAACACAGACTAAGCCTCCTTTGCATCATAAAAAAAAAGTTGGGTATGCTACTTATAGTGATACGATAATACAGTAGGAATGATGCCAGGGACAGGCTCTAACGTACCTAAGACAAATGTTCTGAGGACTTCGCACCACGGCATCCATTTCAGAAGACTAGATTATTTATTACAAGCAAGAATGGTAAGACCTGCTTGTGGAACATGTGGTAACATTGGTTTGACCATGATTATATAATCCAATCTGACTTCTGGCTCTTCTGGAATTAGTTGAGAATTTCAGAGTAGAGCTGTATGTTGGGTTCTTTTTTAAAAATCCAATAGTTGTACCAAGTTTCATATATACATATATAAATGACAAGATACTGCTGTTGGCATGGGCAGACATTAAAAGAGTACTTAGACTTTGTAAAGAAGATAGCATCTTACCTTTAATTTGAATGCTGTGTTTAGAGTTTACTTAATAAACTGGGTAAATTCTGTTACAATTGATGCTTTCTGAGTTAGGTTTTAGTGTGTTTTCTTTGCTTGCTACTGTATTGGGTGGGAGCAGGGAGGCTAACTGAATTAGTCCTTGAATTTGAAATGTCCATATGTATGTACTCTTTCCCCAGGTACATTATACTTGAGTCAGATTGGCTTCACTGATAGATAAAAATCAAGGTGCCTTTGGTTCTTTATCATCCTTCCAGTATTGTGTCACTTACTGTTACACCCACCTTTCACACTAAGTCTCTTTGATCTTCAATTCTTATTTATTAGATACTGGATTTAAAACTAGACAGCAAACCATAATAGTCACATAATTATGGCCCAGGAAACATAATATCCTCCTGAATCTCTATGATAAGCAAAGTAATCCTTGTTTAAAGATACTCAGCGCAAATCTTGCTGATGAATAATCATAGGAATCTAACTATCAAGGAGAACGTCTGAAAGGCCAAAGGGGCTCAGGGGAGAGGACACTGGAAAGCAGTGGAAGCTCAAACCAGAGGAAGGAGAGGCTGCATCCCTTTTCTTTCGTTTCATTTGGGGTTTGTTTTTTGGATTTGATTTGAATAGGTATGATAGGCCTCTTCCATTTGTATATGATTCAAAACTTTAATCCTTTATTTTTGTGAATGTTACATGAATCCTTTTCATTATATCTAACTAAAAAACATTTATTCTGTTTTATAGCAACATAGGGTTGATTTATAAATTATATAATTATAAATATTTCATTTGGAGTTAATGTTTCAATTTCTGTAGGAAGCATCTCAGACTCAGTAAAATTTGGTACCACTGAAATGCTTATTAATTTGTTTTCCTCACAAAGGTGCCATTAATAAAACAATTTATACTGAACACTTGTTGGAAAAGATTTAAAGAGCTTTCAAATTCAGAATCTTACAGTTCTTTGAGTATCACTATGAAAACACAGTGAATGGAAAAGATTGCAAAGAAAGATGCAATGTTGAAAGATAAGTTTAGAGGTTAATATACCCCCATAGAATTTGTAGATTAACTTAGGCTAATTCACAATCGATTTTTTTTTTTTTTCTGACCACACCTGAAAGCTGATTGCATTTATAAAAAGAGCTTAAGCTGTCTGGAGAGCTGCTTCCTCTGTTTCCGTAGGAGTGACCATGTGATTCTGATGGACTTTCGTGATCAGGATGGGCATAGACATTCTTGCTCAGGGCGGGCGTGTTCTCTCCTCACCCGGGAAGCTGGTGGGTGTTCAGCTTGTGAGCACTGACTGGGCGGCCGGGTCTCGTGTTTGACTCACTGCTGTTTGTCTTCTTCCACAGCAGTCTGTCAGTAAGGACAAGTCTCAGGACTTCAGACTGAGCTCGCAGTCGACACAGTAAGCATTTTCTCCTACTAAATATTTTGCAGTGATAAATAGTTGGTTTCTTTTCTTATGGACAATTTCTCCATTTCCCTTTTTTATAATGTATTATGATTATCACATAACAGGTTAACTCTCAGGTAACATTGTTAAGAGTTTGGCTAGTTTAAACTAAAGAGATTATTTCAGTGGTTGGCCTTTGGGAATATATATTATTATAAAGCTATAAGAAATTATATGAAATGAAACTATCACTGTAAACTTTAGAAGACCTATTTGTCATTTATTTTTGTTTGAGTAACATTTTGAAATAAAATTCATCAAAATCTAGTCATGTGAAGAAAATAAGATTATGAAGTGAAGGCTAATGAAAAAAGATATCTAGAATGCTGTCATTATGTGTTTTCCATATATAATTAATTCATTTTGAGATATTCACTTAAAAAGATTTCTGGGAAGGTTTATATTTTTATTTGGTACTTGCTGATGTTACTTGATACTTAAATAGAAGATTCATCTTTCGGTGCTACCCCCTGCAGCACCAGCATCCCATATAGGTACTGACTCATGTCCTGGCTGGTCCACCTCTAATCCAGCTCCCTGCTAATGGCCTGGGGAAAGCAACGGAAGGTGGCCCAAGTGCTTGGGTGCTGTACCCATGTGGGAGACCTGGAAAAAGCTCCTGGCTCCTTAGCTCCTGGCTTTGCCCTGGCCTAGCCCTGGCTATTGCAGCCATTTGAGGAGTGAACCAGCAGATGGAAGATCGATCTCTCTCTCTCTCTAACTGTGCCTGTCAAATAAATAAATAAAATATTTACAAAAAGAAAATCCTTATTTTGCCTCAAAAATAGTTTATGCCAAAATCCTTTCCAAAATATTTCTCAGTTTTTATCATTTCAGATTATCTTAGGGCCTATGTTAAGTTCAAACTTAATATTCATATGCCATCATTAATAAATTATAACAGCTATGAATATTGACTGTCTGCCATCCCAACACCACCATCCCACACACTCATGTAACAACATGCTTCCCCACATGGGCACATGGACAAGCTCTGCTGAATTTCCTTCAGGAAAATGTTCATTCACATAAACCCAGCTCTAGGCTTAAGATTATGCCTCTTTTATTCAAAAATTCTAATTAAAATAACATTAACTTACAAGAATTGTCGAAGGAAACCAAGCCATATTTCACAACAGTTTTCATTATGTAGGTAAAAGACAAACATAATTAATGCCTTCATAGAGTCACATCATGATCTAGAAGAGGCCTTGGAAATTCTTTCTGTAACCTCTGTTTTATAATAGAGAAAGCAAAGGAGAAAGACCATGTGACAGTTTCACATTGCACATGTTATGCCAGCATGAGACTAAATCTGATTCTCAAACTACTGGGATTTTTTTGTATGTATTTCTTCTTTAGCTTTAATGTTTTTTGAAAGAGACACAGAGATTTCCTGATTGCTAGTTCACTCCCCATGTACCCTCAACAGCTGACACTAGGCTAGGCCAACACCCGGAATCAGAAACTCAGTCTAGCTCTCCCATGTCCATAACACGGACCCCATTACTTGAAGTATCACTCCCTGTCTCACAGGGTGCACATTAGCAGGAATCTGGAAGCAAGAGCAGACCTGGGACATGAAGGTAGGCATTTGGACATGCTATGTGGGAGTCCAACAAGCAGCATATTTTTTAAAATTTATTTATTTATTTATTTATTTGAAAGTTAGAATTTCAGAGAGAGGAGAGACAGGGAAGGGGGGGTGGGATTTATCCACTGGTTCACTCTCTAAATATCCACAAGGGGCAGGACTGGGCCAGACCAAAGCCTGGAGCCTGGAATTCCATCTGGGTCTCCCACGTGGATGCACAGGCCCAAGGACTTGTACCATCTTCCACTGCTTTCTTAGGCACATTAGCAGAGAGCTGCATCAGAAATAGAGCAGCTGGGACTTGAGCTGGTGCCCATAATGGATACCAGCGTCACGGGCAACAGCTTAACCAGCTATACCACAATATATCCCTCCTAAACAGCACCAAATGTTCACCCCTTGTGCCAAACACTCACCCCTTGTATTTCTTTTTTAACTGGATTTGGTATTCTTAGATTTACTGGTAAGGTATGATTTTCTGCTTTTCTTTCTTTTTGAAAGGTAAGATTTACTGATAATTATACAAGGGGTATAGGTAAAAAAAAAAAATACTTGAAAAAGCTCATGAATAAGGACAACCCACCCTTCCCTTTTTTATTCACTAGAAAGCCAAAAGAGAAAGAGTGCATCCATTGGTTCACTCCCCAAATACCTACAACGGCCAAAAGAAACCAGGATCTGGGAACTTAATCCAGATCTCCCATCTGGGTGGCAAGGACCCAACTACTTGAGTCATCACCGCTGCCCCCCAAGATCTGTGTTAACAGAAAGCTGGAGTCAGTATCCAGAGCCAGGGAAGGAAACCAGGAACTCTGATATGGAATATGGGAGTCCTAACTACTAGACCAGATGTCCTGCACCCCTGTTCCAAAAACTTTTTGGAGTACCCTCCTAGCCCAGAGCACATTCTCTCACATTATCACATTTGATTTTTACCATATCCCTTGGAGAAAAGCAGACCACTGTTCTAACCCCTGTTTTACAAATGGGGAAAACAAAATTTGAAAGGTTATGTCTTGTCTTTCGTCACTGCATGGGGTACGACAGAGACCCAGTACCAGTACCTAGGCCCTCGAATTCCAATCTCCTAGTAGAACACCAGTGTCTCATATCAGAGTGCCTGGGTTTGCGTCCTAGCTCTTGCTTTCCGGTTCCAGCTTCCTGCCAGTGCATACCCTGGGAGTTAGCAGGCTATAGCCTAGGTTCTTGGGTCCCTGCCACCCATGGGAGACACCCAGATTGAGTTCCCAGTTCTCTGCTTCAACCTGGCCCAGCCCTTGCTGTTCAGATATTTGGGGAGTGCATCAGCAGACAGAAGATCTCTTGTCTGTCTCTGTCTGTCTGTCTGTCTCTTTCTCTGTATCTGTGCCTCTCTGAAAAATAAATTAAAAATATTTTAAATAGACTAGAACAATGAGGATAAACAGTTCCATCAACCACAAAAACTCACGTTTAATATATTGTGAATACAGTGCTCTTGTTGTGTCTTTGAACATGTGTTGTAAAGGTTTTTAGGACATTCATGAAAATGTATCTACACACACTTCACTCTGACTACATTGCATTCCTGTTTCCAGGTGATACAGATTCATACCATGCTCTCTGGATTAAAGTTCAATAAAGCCTCACAAACATCTTGGTTCCTAAAGACTGTCAGGGCAGCTCAGCTTCTGTTTTTTTAACAGAGAACTTAAGAAGCTCCTGAAAATTAAAAAAAAAAAAAAAAAATGTAGTGATAAGTTCAGATATGTCTAAATGCTCAAGTTCATCTAAAGTCATTGGGCTTTTGGACTTTCCCTATACTTGTAATTTCTTAGAAATGAGGATGAGTCAGGACTAGAGTTGTGGTATAGTAGGTAAATCCACCACTTGTGATGCGAGCATCCCATATGGATGCTGGCTTGATTCTCAGGAGCTCCACTTCTCATCCAGCTCCCTGCTAATGGCCTGGAAAAACACTGGAGGATGGCCCAAGTGCTTAGGCCCCTGCACCCATGTTGCAGACCCAGAAGAAGCTCCTGGCTTCAGCCTCGCCCACCCCTGGCTGTTGCAGCCATCTGGGGGGTGAACCAGCAGATGGAAGACCGACCTCTCTCTCTCTCTTTCTTTTTCTCTCTCTCTTTCTCTGATTTTCATATATCTGATTTTCAAATAAATAAATATTTTCGTGAAAAAGGATGAGTTAAGCTAGGACTTCTCATGAGTTGAAGCAAGTTGATGATGGAAATACTGTAGCCCAGTATGGACATAGAAGTCATTTCTTTCTGCATTTTACTCATCTAAATGAGTCCATTGTACTCAAGTAAGCAGACAGGGGCTAATTTTTTTTTGTTTATTTCCAGCCCTGCCTTTCAGTTTGCAATATTGCTTATTAGTTTGTCCATCAAAATACATAAATGAGCCATATATGCTGACTCTTACCAGTCTCTACTCAGATTTCATGCTGTGAAAAATGTCATTCATGTCTGTGCAAATAAATTATACACATTTCAGTAAAGCCTGCACTTGTTTTTTGAAGATAGTCAAAAGAAACTTCTATAACAAAAACATTTCTTTGAAAGTCTTAAACTTTTGGCTTTTGTACCTTCTGTCTCTATGATGCTTGCTGCCGAAGTCAGAGTTTGTAATGAAACTTCTACAAATATGTGTCATCTTTAATAAGTAGTACTAGTATTCTCTAATTACTGACTATATTGAAGTTAGTTGGAGTTACTTGTTTTTAAGATAGGTTTAATCAAACAAATGATAATCCAGGTAATCGATCATACTAAATTCCTCTCTATATAAATTCCTCTATACTCTATATATTATGTCAATTGAATAAATGAATGAAAGTTCTTAATATAGTATAGCCATACATGTCAATTCCAAATATCCTATGATTCCTCCACTTTGTATTTTTTCCATCTTTATCTATTCCAGACTCCTTTGTTCCTTTTTCTCCTCATAAGGAGCCTACAGTCTACCTTTTCTATTATTTGCAGCTTTTCTTCTAAGCCCTTTAGTTATGACTTCTATCTTTTTCTGTCACCCTTATCCCCTTTCATTTCTGAAGAAACCATCCATTGTGTGTGTGTGACATCACAGTGCTCTAAGTCCTGAACCAGCTGCATTGAGAGATATCAAAGGAATATTGTAGGTCAGATGAGGAAACAGAAATAAGCGTGTAAAAGGCCACATATTATGTAAGTAAGGGCGATGTGTTAGTGTATAATGGTGAGATACAGATTGTGATCGCAGGAAAGGGATGAGGAGCTCAACAAGGCCTCTAGGAAAAAGGAGACTTTGAGCTTTGACACATGGAGGGCATTTGAATGTGGTATTTCAGATTGCCAGTGCCTGTAGCAGTAAGAGAGGGGAAGTCAGCAAAGAGAAGGAGGAGGAGGAGACTGAGTAAGTAGTAGTCTGGAATTGGGGATTTGCATTGGGAGAAACAGAATGAAGATTGTGGCTCTAGAAGAATGTAGTGTGAGAAGTTTGGGAAGAAGCAGCTGACTGGAAGGTGGGCTGAGAGACGTGTCTTGCTGTTTGCCCAGCATTTTACGTGAGCCTTAGCAAATATTTGTCTACATCAAGTTTGGCCTTGTTCTAGACCTTGATACTACTCCTATAAAGCAGAGTGGTCAGGAGCAGCCTTTCCAGGTTGGCAACAGTGGGTCCTCTGGGAGCAGAAGTCTAGTGGGGGGAGTGCTGATCATCTGCTCTCCGCAGTAGGTGTTATGTGAGGTGCTGGAATGCAATGACAAATGATATACAGTGTGGCAAGGAAGACAGACAGTACATTTGCCACATACAGATTTACTGAACATCTGCCATGACACATGGTATTCTAGGCACAGGGGATACAACCATAAACAGATAAAAATCCTTGCCACAGAAGCTAACATTTTATTTATAAATAAAATAAGTAAAAATGTCTCTGTGTGCTACATTATGGAGAAAAAATAAGACGTAGGTGGAAAATAAGAGAGGGACAAGTGAATGAAGGTTGCACTTTTAAATAGAACCTCACAGAATGCTTCACTGAGAACAGTGGAAGGAGGCAGGAAAATGAATAGCGTGAGTATGTGCAGGGCAAATGCAGAGGGCCCTGGGACAGTGTATCTGTATCCCAAAGGAACCATGAGGTATTAGTGTTTCTGGAGGAGAGTAAGCAACTGGGAGAGAGTGGGTGAGATCAGAGAAAGTTAACAAGACCTTGTAAACCATTGTTAGCCTTTTGGCTTTTACACTAAGTAAAACAGGGAGTTGTTAAACAGAGGGAGTGACATGAAATAGAGCCATTAACCAGAGGGAGTGACTTAAAATTGAACAGGATAACTCTGACATTTGAGATAAGAATAAACATTGATGGACAAGGGTAGAATCAGAGAGACCAGTTAAGGTACTGCTGAGGTTATCCAGATGGCAGTGCCTTTAAAAAGAGTGGTAGCAATGAAGTTAGGAAATGTCCGATTTAGTATCTAAATGTGTACCGTTTTTAACACTTGCAGTAAGAGATACTTGATATACAATAAATTGCACATATTTAAAATATACAATTTAGACCGGTGCTGTGGCTCACTAGGCTAATCCTCTGCATGCGGCGCCAGCACTCCGGGTTCTAGTCCCAGCTGGGGCACCGGTTCTGTCCTGGTTGCTCCTCTTCCAGTCCAGCTCTCTGCTGTAGCCCGGGAAGGCAGTAGAGGATGGTCTAAGTGCTTGGGCCCCTGCACCCGCGTGGGAGACCAGGAGGAGGTACCTGGCTCCTGGCTTCGGATTGGCACAGTGCCAGCCGTGGCAGCCATTTGGGGGGTGAACCAACGGAAGGAAGACCTTTCTCTCTGTCTCTCTCTCTCACTGTCTATAACTCTACCTGTCAAGTTAAAATAAAAAGTATATATATAGAGAGAGGTCTTCTATCTGCTGTTTCATTCCACAAATGGCTGCAAAGGCTGGAGCTGGGCCCATCTGAAGCCAGGAGCCAGGAGCTTCTTCTGGGTCTCCCACATGGGTACAGGGACCCAATGACTCGGGCCATCTTCTGCCACTTTCCCAGGCCATAGCAGAGAGCTGGATGGGAAGTGGAGCAGCCCAGACCAACTGGCGCCCGAATGAGATGCCAGTGCTGTAGCTGTGGGTTTATCCTGCTATGCCGCAGCGCCTGCCCCTGTTCTTTTCTAATTTCTGACTCTCATTCTCACCCATCCGACTTCATTTTACTTGCTTATCCATCACTTGTAATAATCTACTGGGCCTACTGTAATAGAATACCACAGGCTGGGTGGCTTAGACAACAGAAATGTATTTTCACACAGTTCTGGAAGCTACAATGCAAACTCAAGATGTCAGCAGGATTGGGGTCTGGTGAGACCTCTCCCTGATTTGCAGATGGCCACCTTCCCTCCCTTTGCCCTCATCTAGCCTCTTCTCTGTATGCACAGAGAGGCACACTGAAAGCAAGCCTGGTGTGCCTTCCTCGTCTAAGGCTGCCATCCTTATCAGGTTGGGGTCCCATTCTATGGCCTCATTGAACTGTAATTACCTCCATGAAGGCCCCTGTCTTCAGATACAGTCACATTGGGGTTAGGACTTCAACATGAAAATTTGGGGAAGATATAGTTTGGTCCATAAGAATCTCTATTCAGTCCCACTGATTACCTGATTTGAAGATTCTTGCATCTTTTCTGAGCTTATCTGTAGCTTATCTGATTTTTGGATATCCTAGAGAAAAGGTGCTATCTTTTCCTCTTCAGTTTCTCCCCATTCCCTCCCCGCTTTTTGTGTTTTCTTTCTCCTGGTGTAATTGTTCCTCTGTACCGCACCCACAAAACATCTCTTACATATGTTGCTGCCATTTAGAGGTCCATGTTGTCCATTCCATAGGTTGTGATGAGACAGTTTTCATATGCAAAAACTTGCTTTGCTCCCTACTCATCATTAAGGAATATCCTGTATTTGTCCACGGATATGCACACACACACACACACATGTGTACGTGTGTGTGTACCCACCAAAGTTTATAAAACTTTCTGCTTTTTTCAGGCATCTAATATTTTTCCAAAGTTGATTTTATTTTTGTTCCTTCATCATGGTTAAGGAGCCCAAACAGTGAAAGGTTTTTTTTTTTTTTTTTTTTTAAGATTGATTTACTTGAAAGTCAGAGTTACACAGAGACAGGAAAAGACACAGAGAGAAAGAGAGAGAGATCTTCCATCCACTGGTTCACTCCCCAAATTGCCACAATAGCCAAGGGTGAGCCAGGCTGAAGCCAGGAGCTTCTTCCAGGTCTCCCACATGGGTGCAGGGCCCCAAGCACTTGGGCCATCATCCACTGCTTTCCCAGGCACATTACCAGGGAGCTGGTTCGGAAGTGGAACAGCCAGGTCTTGAACTGGTGCCCATTGCTGACGTCACAGGCAGTGGCTTTACCTGCTACACAGCAACACCAGCCCCAAGCAAAAGGTTTATCTCTCCACGTTATTTTAAGCTACTTTCTGTTTCTCGCCCCCATATACAATCACACATGTTGTCCTGCCAACTGTTTTTCTTTCTTGAACCCACCATTTATCCCCCTTTCTATTCCCATTGCCACTTCCTGAGATCAAAGCCTCATGTGAGCTCTTTCAACTGCTTTCTAACTGGTTCCTGGTGTCTAATCTTTCCCTCCTGTAGTTCTGAAATGGGCAAAGAACAGAGCCGTGAGGACCGTGGACACAAAGTGGATATGCAGGGGAAGAAAAATGAGCAAACAGGCCGAAAAGTCACCCTAATAGAGGTAAGAGGAAGTGTGTTATTCAGTCAAAGAAAAAGATTTAGGGATGCATGGTTAACAATGACAAACACCAGAGAGGAGAAGTGAAATACAGACTTACAAGAACCCCTTGGGATTTGCAACCAGGAGGCTATTTGTGGTCTTGGAGATTCCTAGAAGTAGAACTCAGGTTGTCTCCAGCCCAAAGGGAAAAGACCATCAGAATAGTCTTATTATCCAAAAAAAGCAGGACTTTAAAAGAAAAAAAAATATTGACTATAGCTAGTGAGAAGCACAAGACCTAAGGAAGGTCTTTACAAAGAGGGAAGTAAGGGCGGTATTTGCAAAGTGAGAAGGAGCCATTTGGTGTATAGGATGAGAGAGAGAAGCCCTGGGGTCCTGAGGAAGTACACAGGATCAGCATTTACAACAAGATGGGTCAGTGGGAAAATGAATGACACTGTTTTCTGATAGGGGCTGGATATAAGAAAGGCAGGAAAATCCTTCCAGAGGCCTTATTTTATTACATAGAAGTGATTTATCTGTTGAAAGTGAAAAATTACAGCCCTATTCAGATCCACATTTATGAATTTGTTGCTTTATAGGAACTAGATTCCAAATTTTCACAAATTTTTTTAGATTTTAATGGTGAAAAAAATCTGGTTGCACAGAAGGCATATGGGTGAATAGTTAATATAATCATGGATTAAGAAATGATGATTTTTTTTTTTTTTTTGACAGGCAGAGTGGATAGTGAGAGAGACAGAGAGAAAGGTCTTCCTTTTTGCCGTTGGTATACCCTCCAATGGCCGCCACAGCTGGTGTACTGCGGCTGGCGCACCGCGCTGATCCAATGGCAGGAGCCAGGTGCTTCTCCTGGTCTCCCATGGGGTGCAGGGCCCAAGCACCTGGGCCATCCTCCACTGCCTTCCCTGGCCACAGCAGAGAGCTGGCCTGGAAGAGGGGCAACCGGGACAGAATCCATTGCCCCGACCGGGACTAGAACCAGGTGTGCCGGTGCTGCTAGGCGGAGGATTAGCCTAGTGAGCCACAGCGCCGGCCAGAGAAATGATGATTTTTTAACGTTGACATCAGAATTGGAAAACTTTTTGAAATAGATTTTTAGAATTAAATAATAAAAGCTGTAAAATGATGCATGTCAAGAAGAAAAAAACAAATTTTTTAAAAGGATGTTAACCCAGGATGGGGAGAATTTCACATGAAGAATTAACCACCCTTAAGATATAAAAGTGACCAGCACTGTGGCTCAACAAACTGTGATCTATGATCCAGTCCCAGCTGTTCCACTTCTGATCCAGTTCCCTGCTAATGCGCCTGGGAAGGCAGCAGAAGTTGGCCCAAGTGCCTGGGGCCCTGCCATCCACACGGAGACCCAGATGGAGCTCCTGGCTCCTGGCTTCAGCCTGGCCCAGCCCTGGCCATTGTAGTCATTTGGGATGTGAACCAGCAGATTTTTCTCTCTCTCCTTTTGTCTGTCTGTCTGTCTCTCTCTCTCTTTGTCATTACTCCTTCAAATAAATAAATCAGTCTTAAAAAAAAAAAAAAACTCTAAGAATTCAAGAAGGAAAAGAAATGTACTAGTAGACAGATTAGCAAAAGATGCACACAGGAAGTCTTTAAAAGGATTCCTAAAGGGAAAAATAAAAATGGCAAGAAAAAGGAGAGGTGGGCATTGTGGTACAGCCAGTTAAGCCGCCAGTTGGAACACCCACATCCCATATCAAATAGCTGGTTGATTCCTGGCTGCTCCACTTCTAATCCAGCTCTCTGCTCCTGTGGCCTGGGAAGGCAGCAAAAGATGGCCCAAGTAGTTGGGCCCCTGCCACCAATGTGGGAAACTAAATGGCGTTCTGGCTCCTGGGTTCAGTCTGGCCCAGCCAGCCATTTGAGGAGTAAACCAGCAGATCAGTCTCTCTCTCTCCCTCCCTCTCTCTCTCCCTTTCTCTCCCCGCCCCCCACCACTTGCCCCTGTCATTCTGCCTTTCAATAAATAAAAAACAAAGAAGTCTCCTTTGCTGCCTGCTTCAGCTTTTTCTAGTGAAGTCTCTTGGGTGGCTCCTCCTGAGCCTTCTGCCTGCACAGCTCCCTTCTCACAGTGTGCTCTCCAGGTTGTTGATCCGTCTCATTTCTAGCTGTCCCTCTCCCCCCTCTTCTCTCCTCTGTTTTTCTTCTTCCTTCTCATCCTGCCACTACCCAGGAACTCTTCCTCTCTCTTTGGTTTGCCACATTCTTCCTCTGATTTCCTTTTACCCTCCTCACTGTCGTCTGTAGGGGTCGGTGAGCTCTGTGTGACTTGTGTGCTCATTTGAGCCTTTACTACTTTCTTTTACTCTTCTGTCAGACCCAACTTGGGTCAAGTTTTACATTCTTTCACTTTGTACACAAAGAAATGATACCCTGTTTTTGCCCCTAGTGGCATAACATATTAAAGATTTAATAATAATTTGAAAGAGGTACAAGAGACGGGGTGGGGGGTACCTTCCATCCACAGGTTCACTCCACAGATGGCTGCAATGGCCAGGGCTGGGCCAGGCCAAACCCAGGAGCCAGGAGCTTCAGCCCGGTCTCCCACATGGGTGGCAGGGGTCCAGACACTTGGACCGTCTTTTGCTGCTTCCTTAGACCATTAGCAGGGAGCTGGATGGGAGGTGGATCAGCCAGGACATGAAGTGGCGCCCTTATGGGTTGCCGACATCACAGGTGGTGGCTTTACTTGCTATGCCTTGACACTGGCCTCCCCCATGCCATTTTATACCCAGTTTCAGTTGCTTTCATGAGATTCACTTGAACATTTTAGTTGGCCTTTCTTTATGATATGAACGTACGTGAGGTAGCACTAGTTAACAAAAATAGTCAGAAAGTATAAGCTGACAGGATTGTTTTCCTGTGCCGTGTAACTGTTTTCATATAAAAAGACAGTGCAACCATTTTTGTAGGATTAGACCTGTCTCTCATAACCCAGGTGTTCCCAAGCTAGCCTGCCCAGAGGGAGAGCCCTGGCGGCCGGTCAGCCACTGCCCTTTCTTGCCAGTGTGCCACCATCCCCTTTCACAGGAGTAACCACTGGAGTTGACCACCTCAGCCAGGCTGCCATCATCCTAAGGTTGCAGTTTGTCACCTAAGGGCACCCAAGTGTGAAACTGCATTTAGAGAGAGGACAATGACATTTCTGTGTAAATCCAAAGACTCTTCAATGCTGTATGAGTGATTGGAAAAAACTAAAGGTTCAACCCCATTAGTCTATCACCTACAAGTTGTAGTGTGCCAACTACATGATCTCTAAGGAAGCAACTTCATGGTTCATTCACATATTAGTTCTTGATTTTTGTTAATTTATTTTATATCAAAACTTTATCTGGATGCATAGTTAACCGTCACTATATTGGTCAATTAAAAATTGGTCAAACTGGTTTTGGATTAATTTGAAAAATAAAATAATTAACTATAAAAGTAGAGTAAATGAAATGATGCTGTTTAATAAAATGGTGTATATGCTTTCCAGTCACTTTTTCCAATTGAGTGAATTAACTCTGATGGCCTACCCTTAATCTAGAAGTTACTCAGGTGTTGGAGATCTTAGTGTCATTATTTGAAAATTATATTTCTTATGTTAACTTGGCAATACTAGAATAGACCTTAGCAATTGTTAATGGTACAAAGACATGCTAACAGTGTGTTTAAGAGGCAAACTAGAAGACAGCAAAAATGGGCTTTATTCTGTGTGTGTGTGAGTGTGTGTGTTACACACTGTCTTTTATTACCTGTGCAGCTACCATGGCACACTAAGATTTGATTCTAGGAAGACAGTGTTGAGAAAGTTCCTTCAGTACATTTCGTATACTTCTCTCCTTTTCCTCCTTAGTAAAGAGTTGAAGAAGAATGAAGACACAACCAAGTGCAGAGAAACGAAATAACGAATTAAACCAGATGGAATTTCTCCACAGAGTTCAGAATTCTCAGATACTAAGGAAGAAAGGAAAGATCTATTATTTCGTCTCCTTACAAAAGAGTTCAGAAAAATCAGAAGTGAGATACAGGTGGAAAAATCAATGTGGCCTTTGAGCTTAATTGTTACAAACCATTGTGACTATTGTTGATCAAAATGTTGGTACTTGTGTTTTTAGTAATTGCATCAAAATTACACTGCCAGTGTCAAAAAACAATAAAGAGAAACTGTAATTGCTCTTCAGCAAATATGAGTAAAAAGTGTTTGCATTGTTAGGATGTCCTTTAAGTAATCATTTAATATTGTATCTGTAATGTGGTTATCTGTGTGAATATTATGCTCAGAATATGAAATCTCTGCTTTTGAAATTACCTTTATTTAAAAGATGAGTTGCTTCAGAATATTGTGTATTCAAAATGGTTCCAGTAACAAAGGCATTAAAACAATCTGCTCTTTAGAAGTGAAATTTGTTTTTCTGTTAAATGAATCCTATATGATGTAACCTGGCAACCTAAACTAAATGTGATTTTTTGGCTGGACTGGCAACAATGTTCCAAATTCCCTTTCATTTTAAATAAGGCATTTCATATTTAAGCATCAAGTAGTTGGTAGATTTAGATTGTTTAATATTTATTTTAGTCTTAATATTTGTTTTTAAATTATTACGTTGCATTATTTATTTGTTTACTTCCATAATAACAGTGTTGTCACTGTGTGACTGTGTTGTGCAGTTCGATACAATGAGGAAATTATTTTTGTTTTTGTTTTGTTGCTTTAAATCTTCTCCTTTCTCTATTATATGATAATTCTGTTGATAAAATGGTTAGCTACAAGAAGATCAAAGCTGACATAAAATTAGAAAAAGTGACTTACTGAATTAGACAGTTGAGTCCATTAAAATAAGAAGCGAGAAAGACAGTGTTGGGCATTGAGGTGTAAATTTTGGCCAGATGTGTGTCTACCCCATGTGAACTATCTTCTAGTAAAAACATATTTGGCCCTTATCCCTGCACATTTGTAGAGGCGTAGAAATTGATAAACATGACCCAGCTGTGTACAACTTTTCTTAACAAGGCATTTCTGCAAGTGTTGAGTGGCGTTGGTGACTGCCACAGCGTGCAGCCACCAGTACAGGCATCTGTTGTGATGTTGTTCTTCTGGATCCTTGCTTCTGTGCTTCAGGTACAGCTGGGCCCAGCCAGCTTGAGTTGTTCTTGTACAAACTTGGTTGTTGATTTTTTTGTCTTGTGAATGTACTTGATAATTTAAAAATAAAAATATACATCTCTCTGCAGTTTCAGCTCATAATTTTGAGATGTGTCTTGATTCTCTGATTTTGGTTTTAATAGCAAATGATTTCTGTACATTATAGAAATAGTTGCAGTTAAGGTGAATGTGTAGGGGGAGCTAAGCATTTGCTAAGATATCAATGTCCATATGAAAAATCAATCATTATTTTTAATATTGCAGCTACTAAAAAAAATTACAGTCGAAGAAAACAAGGAAAATCTGGCTCTACTTAAGGCCCAGTTCTTTTCTCCTTTGTCCTGCCGACAAAGACTAGGGTTATGCTCCCTAACAGCTTAGTAAAGCGTCTTTTCCACACTGAGATGAGATGCGGGGGGGGACAGATCGTAGCAGTGCCCTCCACACAGTAAGTCCAGTTATAATCAAGTAGACAGTCCAATACCAGAACCCATTTTATGATTCGTGGCACTATACACATTATCATAGTAACATATTGTTTTTGTTTTATCTTTATTTACAAATCACTAAATATTATTCCATGTCATCTGTTTTTCTCCAAGCAAGTAACAACTTGACACTAACTCCTTCTGTATCTAAATAGAAGTTCCAGCCATTCATATATTTCCCAGTTACTGCTTCAACTCTATCTGGTCTTGAAGATCAAGGTTTCTTCAGTATCAGATACTACAAGTAGGATTTACAAAACTAAAATATAATCAAATTTTAGAAGCTTTAAAACAAAATATTTTATACCATGAGTACAAATCTGTGTTTAAAATGCACGTTTTAAAATGAAATTGGTGCCTTTAAATAGCTAACACTTGGTATTTTTGAAATCTTGTGGAGAATTTCTGTCACATGAAAGTAAATACTTGGCCTTAATTTTTTTTTTTTATTTGACAGATAGAGTTAGTGAGAGAGAGAGACAGAGAGAAAGGTCTTCCTTCCGTTGGTTCACCCCCCAAATGGCCACCATGGCCGGAGCTACACCAATCAGAAGCCAGGAGCCAGGCACTTCTTCCTGGTCTCCAATGCGGGTGCAGGGGCCCAAGCACTTTGGCCATCCTCCACTGCCTTCCTGGGCTACAGCAGAGAGCTGGACTGGAAGAAGAGCAACCAGGACAGAACCGGTGCCCATATGGGATGCTGGCACCACAGGTGGATGATTAACCAAGTGAGCCATGGCGCCGGCCCCTTGACCTTAATTTTACTTTTAGGGTATAGAAGAGTGTTATTAAATAAACACATTTTCTCTTTAGGAAGTTCAGCAAGGCTGTATCTGAAAAATAACTTAATCATTTTATAGCTCTATATGACATCACTTTAGTCATATATTTACCTCACAATTATTTTGTTTTTTATTTTTTTAGAAAGCTTTCATTTAATAAATAGAAATTTCATAGGTAACAGCAGTTCTTTCCCCTATACCCGCCCTCCCACCCCCAAACCATCCCACCTCCTGCTCCCTCTCCTATCCCATTCTTAATTAAGATTCATTTTTAATTATCTTTATATATAGAAGATCAACTCTATACTAAGTAAAGATTTCAACAGTTTGCATCCACACAAAAACACTAAGTATAAAATACTATTTGAAGACTAGTTTTACCATTAATTCTCATAGTACAGCTCATTAAGGACAGAGGTCCTACATGGGGAGCAAGTGCACAGTGACTCCTGTTGTTGATTTAACAATTGACACTCTTACTTATGATGTCAATGACCACCCAAGACTCTTGTCATAAGCTGCCAAGGCTATGGAAGCCTTTTGAAACCACAAACTCTGACATTATTTAGACAGGGCCATAATCAAAGTGGAAGTTCTCTCCTCCCTTCAGAGAAAGGTACCTCCTCCTTTGATGGCCCCTTCTTTCCACTGGGATCTCACTCACAGAGATCTTTCATGTAGGTCATTTTTTGTGACAGTGTCTTGGCTTTCCATGCCTGAAATGCTCTAATAGGATTTTTAGCCAGATCTGAAAGCTTTAAGGGCTGATTCTGAGGCCAGAATACCTCACAGTTATTTTAAAGAGGGGTAGAAAGTTCTAGAAACTAACAAAAACTCATGACCTTTACACTTTTATATGTATGGAAGCCTTTCAAAAAGTTTGTGGAAAAACATTTTTGTGTTAAAAAATGAAACCCATGCATAGTTTTTTTCTTAAGATGCATTTTCTATGAACTTTTTGAAAGCCCTTCTTTTTAAAAGTTATTTGAGAGAGAGAGAGAGAGAGTACTCCAATCTGCTGGTACACTCCCCAAATGCTTTCAAGGGCTGAGACTGGGCCAGGGCCAAAACTGGAAAGTGGGAATGCTCCCCAGATCTCCCACGTGGATGGCAGGAACCCAGTCCCTTGAGCCATCACCACTGTCTCCGGGGGTCTGCATTGGCAGGAAGGTGGAGGCAGGAGCTGGAAGCGGAGTGGAACCCTGGCACTCCAGTATGGGAGGCAGGTGTCCCAACAACAGAGCTGGACCTCAGCCCCTCCTATTTTATCTGTTAAGTAAATTATGGGATCATTTTTAAAGAATCAACTATTTTAGCTATGTATCAATTTCTACTTAATTGAACTTAACTGCAGAAAATATTCACTTCATTAGCTTGATCTCGTTTACTCTTCACATCAAATCCACAAAGTCAGTAAAACATTCCCTAGTCTACAAATAAGAAAACTGAGGTTCCATCAGGTTATGGAGTTTGTTCAGGGGCATGTGGCAGTAAATGGCAATGCTAGCAGTGAGTGCAGGTTGGTTTTACTCCACGGGAAATCTCCAAAGATTGCATCTCAGTTGCTGTGGAATAAAAGCCAGTAAATGCTTACAGTTGCAAACTCACACACATAGAAGTAACTAAAGAAGCGCCCTCAATGTACCTCTGACCACACTCAGGGACTAGAAATACCTAATAAAGTCTGGAACGTAACAGTGACCTAAAAAATGAAACGTATCTGAAGGAAAAGATTTTTCAAAAAACTAATTTCTCTTTTATCCTGCAATTGTTTTCAATAAATTTTTACTCCATATTTTACGTGTTATGTTTCCTTAAGAAACAGATTCTATAGACTCAAACTAATTACACGTACAGTAACATTTTATTCAAGAGACAGAAAAGGCGCCATTCCAGTCATATAAGAGATAATAAAAAATCAAGAAGCATGTCAATCAAAAGCCTGTGCTGACTGGAGAACTCAATCTATGGATGGGTCCAATTATCTGCAAGAGAATTGAATGTCAGCATTGCTTAGGGTTAACAATGGACTTACAAGGCAAACGCAGACAGCCACCCTCTGCAGAGACCCGGGAAGCAAACTTGGTAATGAGGTACTTCATTCATTGTACCCTTCTGCTCTAATTATTAAGGTGAATGGAAAATACTTTAAGCTAAGGCGGGAACTGGATGACATAAAAACATTTGTTTTGTAAACACAAAGAATGCTATTTTTCTAATGATCCCCCTTCAAATCTATATCAAGCATATGTTGTGCGCATTCTGTTTTGAAGTTGCTCTTCTAACACCTCAAATTCATACTGATTATGGAGGAGTGATTGTGTCTCAGAAAGCTGGGGAGGCAAGTGCTGCGAAGAATCTACCAATTTAATTTCTCCCCATCTAAGAAAGAGTTCATAAATACATGGACCATATGTAAGTCATGTCCTGCCTCTTATCACTTAGGTCAAAGTGCTCCAACCACCTCCATCACTGTCATTTCCAAATAAGTATGGAGCATACAGTTTCCCCTTATTGTAGCTCCTTGTCTTCTTAAATCGCTACTTGAGCCCTATCAAGAGTTACAAAAGAATATAATAGAAACATTAAGAATCGTTTATTCAACATTTATATCAGTAAATCCATATATTGCCAAAAGATGAGTTCTTAACATTGCTTGGGATGGAGATGGTTTCCTTAATGAAGATGGAAGGAGGGGGGTGCGGAAAGAGTACAATAAGAAAAAGCAAGATGTTGAAAAAAACTTGGCCAGAACAAAAAAAAAAAGAGTAACTGAAGCTTGCGAAAAGCAGCCACCAGACCAAAGGAAGAAAGTTCCCTGGAGAGAAGTTTAGCAGCTTCAGTTCAGTTTTTCAGTGCTGTCAGCTGAGAAGCAGTTAACTTTTTCTATTTTTTATTAGATTTCTTCGCAGGGCCATTCTGTATAAATGGTCCTCATAATTTTTTGCTGAGCTACAGTGCTTCAACTGAAGTCAATGGAGGTGGTTAAGCACAGGAATGTGTTTAACCATCCCTGCCTATTACATAGAAGTTGGTGTTATCTCAAATGCTCCTTTTAGCAACTAAATATTCCCATGGTGGTAAAAAAAAAAAAAAATAGAATGAATGCACTTGAAGAACATCAAATTCTTAGCTATACTTATCATGTGTGCAGGCAGAGTGCATAATAAACTAGTCTATAGCAGCTGTAAATTTCAGAGGATTTATCTAACCACAAATACATTGAAATGGGGAAATGGGTCTATATTAAACTATGCAAGATGCTGCCGGAGTTCTGCCACTTCTGCAACATCCTGTAATTAATTTATCATGACAGGTCTGGCAAACTGAAACATCCAATGCACTTGCGACAGACTGCTCGTCTATAGTTGGTGGAGACCCTGCACTCACATACACTGAAGGGAGATGTTTTTCCTCCAGACGTGAATATAGGACTGTTCCCCCTTAGAAGGCCTCTTACCAAACACGGCTGGTCGCTTCTGAATGTCCAAGTAAGTATCTAGAGGAGCGGATGAGGAACTCCTGAACAATGATCACTTAGTCTGCTCTCTGACATACGTGGTCTTTTCCTGCAGAGGGCCAGGGAAGGCTACAGGCATGTGGGCTAATGCCATGGGGATGGGGTTCTCTCCGCAGTCTCTTGAACACATCCTCTTCCTGTAAACCAGGCTCACAACACCACCTGCTCCGTCTGCATGACAGCCTCTCCTGGGAGCAGCAGTCCTGCCATTTTGCAAACTTAAAAAATTACAAATAAATACAGATGTCATCCATGTTCCAACCTACCTAATCCAGAGAAGGGAAAAAAAAAACTAACCTTTTTTTTTTTGCCAAAATAAATCATATTTAACAATAAGTTCTTTGTCAGATTGTGTCACTGGGAAAGAATGGCCCCGTCTACTCCACGGGTGTAATTTGCCGGCGGTTGGCACAGTGGTTGATGGGAAGACAGAGTCTGCTGTGAATAAGGCTCCTTCTCGCTGAGGGGGTGGAGATACCACTCTTCAAACGTGAGACCTTTGTCGGATGAATGTCCACCGCCATACCTGTTTCCTAGGGAAGGTCAGAATTCCTCAGTCTACAAACAAGAGGACCCAAGGGGTCCGGGGCCCTTGAATCTGGAAGTTTCAGTGAGAGCGAGAAGGTGTCAGGAGGAAGGTCGCAGGTGCCTACTCAATGGGAAAGAGCTGAGAGGCCAGGCACGGGCCGAAGGGGCCAGCCCACCACTCAAGGCTCCCCGTGGGCACGGCCGGCTACCTGCTCTTCGGTTTCTCTCTAGTCTTGTTCTTTCTCTTTACCCTTCCCATTGACAATGGGTCCTATCTCAGAGACCTGAGAAGTCTGCTGCTTCGGTCTGAGTTTTAAAGGAAGAGCAGCCAGCAGACCCTCAAACTGATAAACCCAAGGGGCAAGTGATCAAGAGACAGTGCAGGAAACACTTCCACGTCCTCCAGTCCCCCCAGCAGCGAATCTCCCTTCACCGCCCTGCTGGGTACGACTTTGGAGGTGGGACTGAGGGTGTGGGCAGGCAGCTGTGGGTGTGTCCAGTGAAGCAAAACAAAGACCCTTCTTCCACACACCCCAGTTAAGTAACACGTCCAAGATGGCAAATCACCGACCGGACCTTGCCGCCTAAAGCTGATGTCCAATTACTGACCCGTTACCATTCACACAGCTGCATTATTCAGTCCTAATTCTGAGAAGTTCAGGCTCATATACAAAGTAAGTATCTCTCATAGAACATTCAGATCCCTTTAAAGCTACGCCATTGTAAGTGAAGGATTTGAAGGAGTGAGGGTTCAAAGTAGGTAAAAATGGGATACCAGAGACTAGGGAGAAGCAACATTGTTCTGCATACACTGGGGGAGGGTTCAGTTTTTCTTGTTGTTTTTTTTTTTTTTTTTTTTTTTTTTGTCTGGGTTGAAAACTAGATACAGAAAATGAATAATTCCATTTACTTATCAATTGTTGAAACTGACTAACCTTCCTAAATGTATTTTTTAAGATTTATTTATTTATTTGAAAGTCAGAGTTAGAGAGAGAAGGAGAAGCAGAGAGAGAGAGAGAGAGAGAGAGAGAGGTCTTCCATTCACTGCTTTACTCCCCAGTTGGCCGCAACGGCCAGAGCTGAGTTGATCCGAAGCAGGGAACCAGGAGCTTCTTCCAGGTCTCCCACGTGGGTGCACGGGCCCAAGGACTCGTGCCATCTTGTACTGCTTTCCCAGGCCATAGCAGAGATCTGGATCGCAAGTGGAGCAGCCGGGACTCTAACTGGCACTCATATGGGATGTCAGCACTGCAGGAGGCAGCTTTACCCACTATGCCACAGCACTAGTCCCCCTAAATGTATTTTTACAATTTAGGATGCTCCGCAATTTTACCCTTAAATATGCATTTTAGATTTGTACATGTATGTATACAGATTCACTAGCCACCAGCTGATTACTGGTTGCCCACAGACACTTGGCACGCGCATACTGGAGCTGGATGGGCAGTGGAACACTTCTGTGCTCCGCCTAGAAATGATCGCACAATGCTTGCCACTGTCAACAGTGGTTTTTTAGGAAGACTTCCACATGCATTACCAAACTTGAGACTTAGACAATTTTTTTAATGTTTCTTTCCATCTACTTGATAGGCAGAGAAGCAGGCAGAGGAGAGTGTTTGATTCACTTCCCAAATACACACAACAGCCAGGGCTGGGCCAGTCCAAAGCCAGAGCCAGAAGCTCCATCCAGGTCTCACAAGTGGGTAGCAAAGCCTCAAGCACCTAAGCCATCATCTGCTGCTTCACCGAATGCATTAGCCAGAAGCTGGATCAGAGCTCATACCAGCACCCTGATGTGAGATGGGGCATCAAAAGGGCGACCTGCTCACTGCGCCACAACACCTGCGCCATCATAACATGCTTTATAAGACAGAAAAAGCATTATTCTCCCCTTTGTTCAAACCAGTCACAAAGAGGTTAAGTGACTTGGCCAGCAGCTATTGGTCAGAACCCCAGTATCCTCCTCTTCCCAGTGATGTGTACTTTCCAGAGAGGAAAACCCTTTAGTGACATCTGAAAATTATGAAAATAAATTAAAAAGAAAGCCAATCTTTGCTCCCTGTACAAGAGGCATCTATAAATTGGTACAACTAGGGGCCAGTGTTATGGCACAGTGGATTAAGCCACCATGCCACCATCTGCAAAGCTGGCATCCCTTACAGGAATGGGTTCAGGTCCTGGCTGCTCTGCTTCTGATCCAGCACCCTGCTAATGCGCCTGGGAAAGCAGTGCTTGGGCCTCTGTACCTATGTGGGAGACCTGGAAGAAGCTCCGAGCTGCATCTTGGCAGCCCCAGCCATTACAGCCATTTGGGGAGTGAACTAGTGAATAGAAAATCCCTCTCTCTCTCTCTCTCCCCCTCCCTCCCCTCTCCCTCTTTCTCTCTCTCTTCCTCCCTCTGTCTCTCTTTCTCTCTGTCTCTCTGATCTTCTCTCTAACTCTGCATTTCAAATAAATAAATATAAAAACATCTTTTTTAAAAATTAAGCTGCTATAGATTTATTAAGGAAAAAGAAAATAAATTAGTAAGACTAGATGTGTGTCTTTTGGAATCAGTTTATGGTCTTCCTATAGTTAGTAATAAGATGTCTGTGTTTTTGCTGCTGTCCTGTATACAAATAAGTATGTTTTAAATGTGGGAAACTAAAATTTGAAGTTATGACAGAGGTTAAAGGAGCATGTGAAATATTTTTGATTATGTCTGTAGACAGAGATGGAAAGCGGTGGGCAGAAAATGCCAGCGTCTCCTTTCCGAAGCCTTTTTCTGAACAAAGTACAACAAACCATTTCATACACTGTGTATTCAACCTGAATACTTATGGTTCAAGTGCAAATCAATTGCATTTTCTACTAATGCACAATATATTTCCCTTTAACCTAAACCTTCCTTAGATCAACTCACCAATGTGGAGTTACCAGGAAACATCTCGTACCAGGCAAATCTGCCCCCATCACAGCCTGCCCCAAACTCTTCACCGATGCCTCCATCCACCACCACTAAATCCACCCATCTTTTTTTGGTTGCTTAAAATGATTCCTATAAATCTTACTCCTGTATTCTCTGATATTCCAGGAATTGGAGACGAAATGCATTCGCCTTAGATGTGACAGCAGAAGTAAGAAACTTGGCTGAGAGCTAAAGTCCCAGCGACTCAGCATGGCAGACAAGGGCCTCCGCGGTCTGCCTCAGCTGCCTGTCTAGCTTCACCAGCTTGCTGTGACAGTCCACGGTTCCCATGGCAACAAGACCACTGCACTCCCCTCCGAGGACTACTGCCGCTCCAGGCCCTTGAGTGTTGCTTTCTACTCGAAAAGCACTATTTCCCGATGCCTTCTCTGGATCTTGCCATTTGGGTTCCCTCCCAAATGTCGGATGCACTAAGATTCCTTCGCTAAGGATGCTGTGTGCGAGGTCTCACGGCGTTCTCACAGTGTCTATACCTAGTGTCTACCAGAGGTACTTAGCACATAACAGTGGAACTGATGTACCTGAAAAAAGTTAGGAATGGTGTCATACACAGCTTTCCATACCCAGCACCCACCACTGACTTGGTGCACAGGGGGAGGTAAAAAATGCTGCCCTGACCTCGATATGGATGCCAATAGCAAGGTTAAAATCTAAGCAGTCCACTAATATTCTCAATCCATTACATAACATGTATGAGGAGGGATTTTTCAAAAAGTTCACAGACATGCATACTATGAATAAATTTGAAAAATTTTTGCACTAACATTATCTTCTTTTTTAACTTAAGAAATGTTTACATTGTGTCTTTTCCCTTTTGAAAGTTTACTTGCTTATTTGAAAGGCAGAGAGACAGAGACAGAAAGAGATCTTCTATCTGCTGGTTCACTTCCAAACGCACACAACAGCCAGGTCTGGGACAGGCCAGCCCAGAGCCAGGAACTCCATCTGGGTCTCCCACAGGAGTTTCAGGGGCCCAAGTACTTGGGCCATCTCCCACTGCCTTTCCAAGTGCATTAGCAGGAAGCTGGGTCAGAAGCGAAAAGCCAGCGCTTGGATCAGCACTCTTGGTATGGGATGCTGGTGTCGCAAGTGGCTGCTAAACTTATCTTTTAATTTCATTTTCCCATAAACTTTCTGAAGTACCCACATTTAACATTTCCTGTGTGGCTGAAATCTTTTTTTTTTTTTTTTTTTTTTTTTTTTTTTTTTTTTTTTTGACAGGCAGAGTGGACAGTGAGAGAGAGAGACAGAGAGAAAGGTCTTCCTTTTGCCGTTGGTTCACCCTCCAATGGCCGCCGCAGCCGGCGCGCTGCGGCCGGCGCACCGCGCTGATCCGATGGCAGGAGCCAGGAGCCAGGTGCTTTTCCTGGTCTCCCATGCGGGTGCAGGGCCCAAGCACCTGGGCCATCCTCCACTGCACTCCCGGGCCACAGCAGAGAGCTGGCCTGGAAGAGGGGCAACCGGGACAGAATCCGGCGCCCCGACCGGGACTAGAACCCGGTGTGCCGGCGCCGCTAGGCGGAGGATTAGCCTAGTGAGCCGCGGCGCCGGCCATGAAATCTTATATTCTTGTGATCAGTATCACAGGACGTTCTCAAGTGGAATATAACAATTTTTAAAATTTTAAATGTGCAGCAAGAGTGGGAAATCTATGGAAAGACTCCCAAAAATGTCATTTGTTATTCTACCACGCATTTCCATGCCTGGGCTGCTTTTCTTGTTTTTTTTTTTTTTTTTTTTTTTTTTTTTGTTGTTGTTGTTGTTGTTGTTCTCTCTTCCCTTCCCTTCTTTCTGGCTCCTGTTTTTCTTCTTCTCTACTTGACATGAGCCCATGGAATTCACTGATCCCAACAGGAAACCATTAAAACCATTGCTGATTGGCATTTCTGTCTGGCCGTGAACACTGAGACCCGTCCAAAGCAGTGACCTTGGATGTGTCTACTCCCGCCCCCGGTGCATTCTGGGCAACTCTTAGGTACATAAAAACACAATCTTCACATGCGGAGGTAATCTTCCTTTTATGTCTAACTTTTTTTTATTGAGGCAAATTAATCAGAAGGTTAAATCTGATTTGCATAATATTTACATTCCCATTCATCTGAGGGTAAAAACCTTCATCAAAGGGCTTCTAAAATTTGTATATCTGAACCTTATTGCCTGTGTCTCTGATAGCTTGATCATTCTTTTCTTTACCACTGTAATATTTTCTGAAAGGAAAAGAGAAGTCCTTATTTCATAAACAAAAGCCCACAATATGACTGTTGCTGAATCTGATCCGATAGGATTCACAGCTTGGTGTAACATATTTTCATGCCATTAAAGTGAATCCAGTCTGTCACCCACGTTTTTATGGTCTAAGAACAAAAAATTCTGACTATTTCAAACAACTCTTTGTTCAGTGAGCAAGCTTAATATCCAGCCAGCTGTGTTGACATGACAAGTTTCGGGAGCCCCTGAAGCTCAAGGCAGAGCCATACAAATCGCTCCCAGACCCAGCAGCCTGCAGGAGAGGCAGGGAGCCCCACTTCTTCCCACACAGGTTCACCTGAGCCAGGTCTGCTCGGGGTTAGGAAGCTGCACTCCGATTTCTAAGCAACTGACATCAAGATGCTGCTAAACACCTCTAATTTAGACTTCGAATCTTGATGGGCTTGTAAGTCTCTGTAGGATTCCAGCAACTACTGCTCAGGGTAAATGTCAGTCCTCTTCGCTTCATGAGGACGGACCGAGGTCATCGTGGGCAGCCTCTCCAGGCACTCCCTCTGTGTAGACAACCAGGGAACGGAGGTTTCGTCACTCACCAAATAAGTCACACTTCAGCAATGCTAGATCACTCTGCTCAAACATCTATTTAACCACTTGAGCAGATTCACAAAATAATTGCCACTACTCCAATCACTTTGTGCTAAGTACAGAGTCATAATTTAGCAGGGAAAGGAAAAGTACTTATGATGGTAATTATTCATAATTACAGACGAATTTGAATAAGAACTAGCATTTGCCAAGCACAGACTAACGTAAACTAGGCTCCCTGTCAGGAACTTTATATTATATACTATCTCATTTAATTTTCAAGATAAGCTTGCAAGGTAGATATTCTTACTCTCCTTTAAAAACAGAGTAAAACTCTAAACTCAGGGAGGTTAAGCAATGTATCTGTGATCATTCGGTTTTTCAAGTTTGGGTGTTTGGTCAAATTTCTGACTTGTTCAATTTCAAATTTTCCCACTCAGTCGTTAGGTTACTGTCCTGAAGCTTCCGAACTACACCCTGTATTTTCCTTTAACCTGGATTCTTTATAAATTACTTACTTCACTCACAGTTGACCAAAGAAGGTGACTTTGTATTATTAAAAACATTATTCATGTTTCCCAGATTTATAATATCTTTTGCAAAATTGTTTTCCACAAAACAGCTCGATGAAAGTGAACCACAGGAGCAGGCTGTGTGGAGCTCAATATCCAGCTCCAGCTGCCGACTCCAGCTTCCTGCTACTGCCGACCCTGGGAAGCAGCGCTGCGGTTCACATGACTGGGTTCCTCCCACTCAGGCGGGAGGCCTAGCTGCCCAGCTCCCAGCTTCAACCTAGGCCCCGCCCCAGCCATCAGGACTACTTGGGGAAAGAACCCCAAAGGGAGGCTTGCTCACTCTTTCTTTCTCTCTCTCTGGCTCTCAAATAATTAAAACACAAAACGAAACAAAGCAAGACAATAAAACCTCAAAGCCGCCTGCATGTCGCTCTGGAAATAGTCACATCAACCTTAACATTTAGGTAAAATATTATATTTCCCAATTTTGCTTCATACAGGGACGTTATCCTAGTCTGAAATCAAGGGCCATCCCCAGCGCATTTCACACTGTGCTTTGTGGGAACTGTGTCTTGAACTTGCTCTGGGGTGAAAGCCAAGGTTTCTGTGTAGGGACTTCCTTCCCAGCATGCTCCCGGGGCCGGGCTAAGGTGACACAGGTGTTCTCCTGGCCTCTGGGGCTCCTCACTCACCAGTGAGGAGCTCTCAACAGGGGCTCACTTGCTGGCCGTCTGCAGCGGGAGGACTTCGTGACATTACCTATGCCCAGCAGTTACCGGCGGGCTGGCGCGTGGTGGGCACAGTTGAAACACTGCACCAAGGCAGATCCAAGCCAGAGGCTCGTGTTCTACACATCAAATATTGACAAGGTGGCTGAGGGTGCACTCACGGCTGCAGGGATATGAGCATAAGGAAGATAGGCAATGGGATCCCACAATTAGACAGTTCTCCGGGTATTCGTCTGTTTCCTGTAGGAAACCTCATTCCTCTAAGCTCCTTTCCTTCCTCTCCTCCCTGCCCTGCCCTCCCCGGGCTCTCCCTCACCCTGGGCTCAGCCACAGCAGGGGGTCTTACATTCTCTCTATTTACAATCAGAACTGTTACCCCGTGGCTCCCAGCTGGCGGCAGGCACATCCTTGCATCTGCACCTAGCCCAGCCTCAGGACTCCCTGGGTGCCTGGACCTCAGGCGGAGGCCACAGCAGGGTTTCCAGTTAGGCCCTCGTGGCTCGCCTTTCCTCTCCGCTCCAGTCCTGTAGGTGTTTGCGTCTGGGTGTGTGCAGCAATGAAGCCAGGCTGCCACCCTGAGCATTCGGGAGCCCTGGCTCCACCGGGGCCTCTGGCAGGAGACTTCCGCTTTCCGCGTCCGCTTCCCAGGAAAGCATTTTTCCCCGGGGTGGAGGGGCGAATCCAGCTCCCTGAGGTTTTTCTCCTGAACTACAGCGCTGCAGACGCTGTCCGGAGCCTGCGCTGGGGGAACTGGTGCAGTCACTCCAGAATTCCTGCTCCACCATCCTCAGCCCAGTGGAGGCATCCAGTGTGTTGGGATTCCCTGTGCCTGGCGGCCCCAGTCACCTTGCAGTGATGGGGGTGTAGAGGCAGCTCCGCACCTGCAGTACAGGCTGTTTTTGTCAGTGATTCCTAACATGGGCTCAAATGCCTTGTGGCAAGAAGTAAAAGACCCAGCATGCAAACAAGAAGGTGAGGCCTGCAGGTAGCATGATATTAGCTAATTATTTTCTGATTTGGACAACCCCACAGTTTACAGCCTTTCTGAAAAGTGGGCGTTCGATACAGTGCTTGTCATCACTTGGGGTGCCTCTATCCCACACTGCAGTGCCTGGTTGGAGTCCCAGGCTCTTCTGCTTCCAGGCCTGCTCCTGCTAATGCACACCCTGGGAACAGATAGCAAGTGGTGGCTCAAGTACTTGGGTCCCTGCCACCCAAGTGGGAGACCCAGAAGGAGTTCCCGGCTCCTGGCTTCAGTCTGGCCCAGTCCCGACTTATGCCAGCATTTGGGGAGTGAACCAGAAGATGGAAGATTTATCTCTCTTGCTCGCTCTCTCCTCTCTCCCCTCCCCCTTTAGATAAAATAAAAATAAATTAAAAAACAAAAACTCTCATAAGAGGAAAATGAATGTGGATCAGAAAGAAGAAGAAAGCCCTGGAAAGTGAAATGGCCTGAAAAGATACACAGGGCGGCTTTGGGTGTTTTACTTGAGTTCCTTTTTGCCAAGAAATTAGGAAAGCTTCAGACCCCCTTACACAACATTTCCCGTTTTCTTAATTCTTCCAGAATCCTTGTATTTGAAGTTCAGTCTCCAACATTGGCAAATCAAGAAAAAGGAAGTCCATTTCCTTATGGCACAAGCTCAGTAAGAGAGACCCAGGATGAAAATGAAAAGCTTCATTCCCAGCTCTATAGGGCAAAAATGTACAATATTTATGCAAAACTTCAAAGGAAGCCCCTCCCTGCACACACGTCCCCCTTGTGTGGGTGTTTCCTTCGGCCCACTCCCACCGGGGCAGGTTTCTAGGTGAGCATAATTGTGCTTTTGTTTTGGACTTGGCTCACTGCACTACACTCTACTCTGAGAACCCCTGGCCTGGAGCCCAGGGTGGGGCTGTGCCCTCAGAACTGTAAATAATGGTAATTACCTTTACAAACTTGGAAAAAAAAAATTTTTTTCCCAAGGCCAAGAATATCCAAAGTCTAGAGCATGCTCTAACCCTGGTGCACAGATCTGTTAGATTGTGTGTGTGTGTGTGTGTGTGTGTGTGTGTATTAGAGTGTCTCCCTCATGCAATGATCAAAGCAGACATAGAATCACCAGCTCCCAGCTTCCGCATGGACCTGCTGGGTCTGAGGTCTCTGCTGCCGGACGAGAGTGGGGCCCTCAGAACAAAGGAGAGGTCTTAAATGGGGAAGCAAGATGGAGGCGGTATTTTCCCCACTCACCCAGAAGTTTTTGTGAATGTGATTAAAGCAGAAGTGTATTCCTGAGGCCCACTGTGGGCTCAGATGGAGAGGGCCTTTGCCACCTGACCCTAAGCTGTCATATTTCCGAGGCATCGCTCCCTCCCACATCTCTGTCTGGTTGACAGCACCTATTGTTCTGATTAGGCTGAGAGGCATCCAAGCCACTGCCTCATTCGATTATCACCATGGTGCCACAGCTATGATTCCCACATAACCCCAGTATTTTATTTCATGCACAATCACCCGCAGCTGTTATCTACATCTGAGATCAAAACGATTAATGAAAATTCAAAGTTCTTAAATTCAATAGCTTTCGGCCATGTAGATCTATCGAGACTCATTCAAAAGGTTTGATTTATGAATGAGACAGACTGCTTTCCAGGCCACAGCGTTCCCTTGATTGTTTCACTTCCAGATCAATTGGTTTGCACGTGGAGACATTAACATCTGGAATGAGGCCTCCTACCTAGCATAGGCTCATCTCAAAGCCCATATTCAGGTCCAACAACCAGAGTGGGACGCTCCCTGGGCTTGTGTGAGCATCAGAAATTTACTAAGACTCTCAGAGGAAGTGTCAGTGCTGTCAGCATGTCATTTTTTCCACTCAGAAATCAAATGGTTGCTCCATGGCTGTGAGAGGAATTGAGGTCATGTTCTGTGCTTGTGTGATAGTAAGCGCCAGGAAGGTAAGTCTTCTAGAATGTTCCTCCACGCAGTTCCTTGGGCTAAGAGGAGGTGATATATAATGCACCTGCCGGAAAGAGAAGCTGTCTGATCTGCGAGGCTAACACTTCATTAGCAAACTCTGCTTGGGACTCTGCAGAGAGAACGCAGAGCGCTCTCTGGAAGCCGAGGAGCCCACCCCACGACTCTGGGGCCTTCCGCTGAACTGCTAACTTGTGATCAGCAGCAGCAAACTTCCCTCCTCTCCGTGGGAGGGCTTACTGTGTAGGAGGTCCTTCCTTCTCTGCTCTTGGCCTCTTTCCAAAGCTCCCACTCTGTGGCAGAGGTGCTGAGAGCTTTTCTTTCATGCAACACTTGGGAGTTCCTTCTGCTTGTTCGCTTGGTCAAGGTGGCCATCATCCTTATGAGATCCCCTAGGTATGCTCCCTGGAGGGCACTGTGCCGAATCTGTGTGTTTGGACTCCACCCAGGTTCAACCTCTGGGAGGACTCTTCTGATGATGAGTGTCCTTGCACCTGAAAAGCACCCTCAGGTGAGAGGTCCTGGACTCCTTAGGGAACAACAGGCCAACCGGCACCGAAGCAAGGAGGCTGTCCAGTGTGCCAGCGTGCATGGAAATTTTACAACAGAACTGCACGACCGTGTCTCCCCTCAGCTGCTTGCTTAACCTCTGAAACAACTTGTTTGATGGTGATGGAAAAAGCTGAGGGCGGACAGGAATTGGTTTTCTAGGTCAAGTCTCACTAAACACACAGAGAGTCCAACAAGGCTGTATTCCTTCCCCAGAGGTGCATTTATCACATGCTGTCTGTAGATTGATTAAAGAAGCAGCAGCAGCAGCTCCTCTGGCCACAGAGCTGCAGAGGTCTAGCCATCATTCTTCAAAGCCTTTTCTCTGATATGGCTAAGTGTTTGCAGCGTCAGTTCGAGGTCCTGCCCCATTCATTTGGGTTGAATTACTTCAGAGCACACCGAGGGGCAGGGACTGTATCCAAAACCTAGAGGTCTGACTCTGGGTTCATGTTGTAGGAGAAAAAAGGGTTAAGTCTTCTGGGTAAAACATTGTCAATCACTGGTGAGTGCCACTGAGTTGAAAAACAAGCTGCACCTGTACACGGGCAATTGCGGAGATTCTGGTCAGCTATTTTTCTCTCGTGCTTTGTTCTGCCAGCTGCCGCTGGGTTCTGGACGCAGGTGGAAGCATGGACTTTGCAATCTATAAAAAAATTTAATGGTGAAGATCAACTTCCGCTTCAACTCCCCAGGGATCAAAGTTTTTGGGCTTTCTCAATTTTTTTTTCTTTTTCCTGAAAGACTGGTGGAGCAAAACTGAGAAAATGGGTAGGTGGTTGAAGTTCCCAGTTCCCACCCCCGCCACCACCACCCCAGCAAGTAGCCAGAGATCGTTGCTGGCTTTCATTTTTTTTCTTCCCAATGTAAAGGAAATAAAGAAACACAGAGATGCCTGGCCTTCATGGAGAAGCATTGGTAGAAAGTAGGTAGGAGAATGACAGCTGGGGCTTCAACTACCATCCCAGGCCTGCTATGCACAAGGCAGGTGGTGACAAGCTGGAAGGAAGGGACAGGCTCTGTGCCTCGAGTGTGGAAAACATGCGTGCTATACAGCGTCATCCTGTGGAAGGCAGGGGCACACGGATTGTACATCTGGCTCCACTGCTTTCCATTACACAATAAACATCCACTAGTGTGTGAGCAGACAATAAGCTAAAAAACACAACACACTGCATCACAGAAACCAAAGTGCATCACCAATGACATTATCACAAGTATTGCTTTCATTCAGCAAACATTTATTGTCCACCATGTACCAGGCATTGTATGAGTTATTGGACATATACTAGTTGCAAGAGCCGAGATGTATCTTCCCTCTGAAATGCATATATTGAATCCCTAACCCCCAGTACCTCAGAATGGGACCTCTACAAAGTTGGGGCCAGCATTGTGGTGCAGTGGGTTAAGCCACTGCCTGCGAGGCTGGCATCCTGTGTATGCGTCAGTTCAAGTCCCAGCTGCTCCAATTCTGATCCAGATCCCTGCTAATGCTCCTGCGATGGCTTGAGTGCTTGGGCCCCTGACATCCACATGAGAGATTCAAATGGAGTTCCAGGCTCCTGGCTTCAGCCTCGCCCAGCCCCATATGTCGCAGCCATTTGGAGAGTAAACTAGCAGATGGAAGATGTCTCTCCCCTCACCTCTTTCTTTGTCTCTCTTTCTCATTGTAACTCTGCCTTTTAGATAAATAAATCTTTTTTTTAAAAGATGACTGAGTTAAGATGACACTGTTGAGATAAACTATAACCCTATTAACTGGTTTCTTTAAAGAGAGGAGATGGGAGATGGGTGTTGTGGTACAACACATTAAGGCACCCTTGTGTTGCTTAGGAAATTTAATTTACAGGGTGGACGTTTGATGTAGCAGTTAAAGAAACTGCTTGGGATGCCCACATACATACCAGCTTGCATGGGATCAAGTCTTGCCCCTGCTTCTGATTCAGATTCCTGCAAATGTACACCATGGGAGGTAGCAGAGGATGGCTCAAGTACTTAGATCCCTGCCATCTACCTGGGAGACCTGCATGGAGTCTCTGGCTCCAGCCTCACCCAGCCCCAGCTGTTGCAGGTATTTGAGGAGTAAGCCAGAGTATAGGATCTCTCTCTCTCTCTCTCTCTCTCTCTCTCTCTCTCTCTCTTCTCTCTCTCTGTCTCCTATATTGTTCTGCCTTTCAAATAAATAAAAATAAATACTTAGTTGAAAAAAAGAAGAGGGGTTGGGAGGGTGCATCACAATATAGTTGAGTAGTTGCCTGGGGCACCCTCATCCCATATTAGAGTGCATGATTCAAGTTCATGCTCTGCTTCCAACCCAGCTTCCTGCTAATGCATAACCTGGAGGCAGAAGGTGATGACTCAAGTACATGGGAGACCCATATGGAATTCTACTTTTCTGACTTCAGCCTGGCCCAGTATCTGGGGCGTGAACCAGTAGATGGAAGATGTCTGTCTCTGTCTGTTTCTCTGTCTTTCAAATAAAGTGCAAAGAAAGAATAAGGAGGAAATTTGGACAAAAATACTGAGGCTCATGCACAAAGGAAAGACTAGGTCAAGACACAGGGAGAAGGTAACCAACCGTCTGAGAACAAAGCAAACCTCTCAACACCTTGATCTTGAACTTCTGTCTCCAAGAACTGTGAGAAAATAAATGTTGGTGCTTCAGCTTCTTAAATTATGGTATTCTGTATGGCAGCCCTACCAGACTATATGATAGAGGGAAGAAGATGAGGTCCTCGTCCTCACTAAACATACACTCTATTGAAGAACTCAAAATCTCCTGTCCACGTAAGCCAAGGGGAAAGCATCTGACTAGTGACATTTTTAAACATTACTAGATAGCTGGAGTCACAAGAGCCAGACCCAAGAATCCCAGCTGACATTTGGACATGTTTCATTATAGCAAATGTGGCCATTACCCATGACATTTGAATCAAGGGTTAAATAGAATTATCACTGTTTTCAGCAGCAAAAAGCAAGAAGTCCTGCATTGATCATATGGTGGGGGAGGGAGGAAATCTAACAGATCTGACCTAAAAGGTTAAATGGAAAAGAATTGTGTGGCTAAATGCACATCACGTGCAAACACATCACAAATGTGTGGGCTTCAACACCACCAGCAGAAGCAAAGGAAATCTGTATATTTTTATAATCACTACACCAGTGCTTATTTTAGGTTGTTTTCTTGAACGTTGTTAGTTGTTTCTTCTTAACCTCATTGGAACGTTGTTAGTTGTTTCTTCTTAACCTCATTGCCCTATAGACTTACTGCCTCAAAGGAAACATAACATAAGATAAAAATACAGAAGTTGCTACTCGGAGTTCAACAGGTTAAAACAGAGCTGAAAATAGCTGCTAGGCATGTCATATGGTTGGCTGACTATTTAATCCTCTGATCTGTAAGAGAAATGGCAGTGTTCTCATCTGCATAGCCACCAACTGTCCATGAGGCTTTACTGTCCTGGGGATTTCTGGGCATGGTCACTGGGAGAACCAAGCTTTGTATTCCCTCAGAAGTGCAAAAAGCTCTTGTATGCCAACCGGATGAAACGGTGACAGTGGGTAATGCCTGTTGCATGGATGGCATGCTCGTTGTGTGATTCAGGTATTGTGATTCTGCCAGACAGGCAAAGCCCCCTCTGTGTGTAGAAAGCAAGGTGGGTAGAGTCTCAAATAAAGGAGAAGTCACTTACTGGGATTGTTGGGAAAGCTCCACCACACCACACCTCCCAGAAAGGCGTGGAGACCTCAGGTTGGAGCCCAGGATGAGAATCAAATGGGAAGCCCATTGCAAGTGACAAGAGTTAAAATCTCTCTCTTGGGGCCAGCATGAGGGGCGGTGGGTCAAGCACTGCACAAGTTCAAGTCCCAACTGCTCTGCTTCAGATCCAGCTCCCTGCTAACATGCCTGGGAAATCAGCAGAAGTTGGCCTGAGTGCTTGGTTGGGCCCCTGCCACCCACCCGGGAGACTTGGATGGAGTTCCAGGCTCCTGGCTTCAGCCTGACTCAGCTCTGTCCTTTGCGGCCGTTTGGGGAGGAAATCAGCAGATGGAAGATCTCTTTCTCTCCTTGTCTCTTCCTCTCTCTCTGTCACTCTGCCCTTCGAGTAAATGAAACTTTTTAAAAATCTCTTGGTTTTGACACTCTGGGAAAAAAAAAAAAAAAAAAAGACCTAAATGAAAGATCCCTGTGAGTGAGATCCCAGTGGAAAGAACGGGGCCATCAAAGAAGGAGGTACCTTTCTCTGAAGGGAGGAGAGAACTTCCACTTTGACTATGACCCTGTCGGAATAAGATCGAAGTCGGCAAACTCAAAAGGCTTCCATAGCCTTGGCAACTCATGACTAGAGCCTAGGGAGATTACTGACGCCATAAACAAGAGTGTCAAATTGTTAAGTAAACAACAGGAGTCACTGTGTACTTACTTCTCATGTGGGATCTGTCCTTTATGTGTTGTCCAATGTGAAGTAATGCTATCTATAACTAGTACTGAAACAGTATTTTACACTTTGTGTTTCTGTGTGGGTGCAAGCTGAAGAAATCTTTACTTAATATATACTAAATCGATCTTCTGGATATAAAGATAATTGAAAATGAATCTTAGGCCGGCGCCGTGGCTCACTAGGCTAATCCTCCGCCTTGCGGCACCAGCACACTGGGGTTCTAGTCCCGGTCGGGGCGCCAGATTCTGTCCCGGTTGCCCCTCTTCCAGGCCAGCTCTCTGCTGTGGCCCGGGAGTGCAGTGGAGGATGGCCCAAGTGCTTGAGCTCTGCACCCCATGGGAGACCAGGAGAAGCACCTCATTCCACAGCGTGCCGTCCGCGGCAGCCATTGGAGGGTAAACCAACGGCAAAGGAAGACCTTTCTCTCTGTCTCTCTCTCACTGTCCACTCTGCCTGAGAAAGAAAGAAAGAAAGAAAGAAAGAAAGAAAGAAAGAAAGAAAGAAAGAAAGAAAGAAAGAAAGAAAGGAAGGAAGGAAGGAAGGAAGGAAGGAAGGAAGGAAGGAAGGAAGGAAGGAAGGAAGGAAGGAAGGAAGGAAGGAAGGAAGGAAGGAAGAAAGGAAGAAAGGAAGAAAGGAAGAAAGGAAGAAAGAGAAAGAAAAAAAAGAAAATGAATCTTGATGTGAATGGAATGCGAGAGGGAGCGGGAGATGGGAGGGGTGCGAGTGGGAGGGAAATTATGGGGGGGGAGCCAATGTAATCCATAAACTGTACTTTGGAAATGTATATTTACTGAATAAAAAAATAATTAAAAAATCTCTTGGTTTTCAGTAGGGTTGTGAGATAAAGATCGGGGCTTCCAGTGATATTTTGTATTTCAGATAGACAACAAAGTGCTTTTGCATACATACGTTTTATGCAACATTTGGAACATGCAACATTTGGGAACTACTTATACTAAGAAATTCTGTGTTATTTATATGCAATTCAAATTTAACTGGGTGCCATGTATTTTTGTTCGCTAAGTCCAGCAATGCTGTCTCAAAGCCATATACCAGCTTCAGTGTGGCAGTGAAGCAAGATTTGCCCCCTATTTGTGGAGAAGAGCCTAGAGCTGAGGCTTATTGTCTGTGAGACTGACCCTATTTTTTGGGTTGCAATTGAGCAATTCTTCTGCATAGTATGTGGTACCAAGGCGAGCAGGTTATAGAAGGATCAGAAAACCAGATAGCATCAACCTGACAGCCTTTATTCGTCCTGCAGTCTCTTAGCTTATTATTCTTTTCTATGCCCTTATAGCATTTAATGAACTCTCCCAAGAACTCCCAGGCCATCTCATCTGGACAAAGGTGACAAACCAAAGTAAAGGATGTCTGGCTATGCTTTGGAGGACCATTACAAGAGAACCTCAGTGGCTGGGGCTATGGCCGACAGGGTTAAACCACTGCCTGCAGTGCCCACATCCCATATGGGCACTGGCTCAAGTTCCAGCTGCCCACTTCCCATCTAGCTCCCTGCTAATGTGCATGGGAAGAGCAGCGCAAGATGGCCCAGGTACTTAGACCCCTGCACCCACGTGGGAGTCCTAAATAAAGCACCTGGCTCCTGGTTTCAGCCTGGTCCAATTTGGCCATTGCAACCATTTGGGGAGTGAAACAGCAGATGGAAGATCTCTCACTCTCTACCTGAAACTCTGCCTTTCAAATAACAAATAAACAAATTTTTATTTATTTATTTACAATTCATTTATTGGGGCCAGCGCTGTGGCATAGCGGGTAAAGTTGCCGCCTTCAGTACCGGCATGCCATATGGACACCGGTTCAAGACCCGGCTGCTTCACTTCTGATCCAGTTCTCTGCTATGGCCTGGGAAAGCAGTAGAAGGTGGCCCAAGTCCTTGGGCTCCTGAACCTATGTGGGAGACCAGAAGAAGCTCCTGGCTCTTGGCTTCAGATTGGCTCAGCTCCGGCCGTTGCGGCCAATTGGGGAGTGAACCAGCAGATAGAAGACATCGTCCTCTCTCTCTGCCTCTCCTTCTCTCTCTGTGTGACTCTAACTTCCAAATAAATATATTTGAATAAATAAATATATTTGAAAGGCAGAGATACAGAGAGAGAAGTGGGGAGAGAGAAAGAGAGAGATCTTCCATCTGCTGGAATGACCACAATGGCTGGAGCCAAGAGTCTCCTCTGGATCTCCCTCGTGGGTATAGGGGCCCAAGCACTTGGGTCATCTTCTCCTGCTTTCCTGGGTGCATTAGCATGGAGCTGGAATGGAAGTGGAGCAGCTGGCATGTGAACCAGCACCCATATGGGGTACCAGCCCTGCAGGTGGAAGCTTAGTCTTCTATGCCACAGTGCTGGTTCCAAAAAATAAATAAATTTAAAAATAAAAATGAATCACAGTCCCCAAGAAGACTTCAACTGTCAAATCAAGGAGACTGAAGCCATCTGGACAGGCACCCTTTCCCACCTGTGACACTGGGACTTTTTTTTTTACAGAGGAACCAAATACTTCCCCCCAAAACAAAGGCTCCCTGATCCTGCAGGAGTCCATTCCTTCATCCCCAGCAAGGGATTCCTTAATGCATCAACCAGTAGTTATGTAGCTGGGACACAGCCCACATTAGCCTGACCAACGGCCTTCACCCCAGGGAGCTTGTGAGCCTGTGGAACAGCCTGATGCTGCCCCTCTGAGACTCAGCTCAGGGCCTGGGCCTCACTGTCCAGCCCCCATCTCCACTGCCACGTGGAGAATCACTCAGTCTATACTCCTCAGTCGGGGAAATGTTAACATACATGTGTCCTCCTAAATTCATGGACATAAATAGAAAATCCTAGCCTCCCAAGTGATGGTACTGGAGGTGGGGCCTATGGGAGGTGGTCAGGTCATGACCTTGTGAATGGGATTAATGCCCTCATGAAAGAGGCTGGAGAGAGACCCTTTGCCCCTGCCATCAATGGGGATACAATGAGAAGCAGGAAGGGAGTCCTCACCAGACAGCAAATCTACCAGGACCTTGATCTTGCACTTCCCAGCTCTAGAACTGTTTGCGACAAAATCTGTTGTTTAGAAACCATTCAGTCTCTGGTATTTGGTTATAGCAGTCCACATAGACTGAAGCAATAATGAATACGAGTACCATATAGACATGCATGTTGGGCGTGGGTTTCCCCTTAATCACTCATCACATAGGCCTAGGGTTCTTTCTTTAATTCCAGCTTGGTCCTACAAAGGGTCGCTCAGCTATCCTTCAACTCTGAGGCCAGAGGGGGTTCCAGATCTATTGAAGCTGAACATCCATATCTGAGTAGCCCCTACTTCCTGTCACTCTCCATTGTGCTGCCCTGGTTTCATGGTCTTCACAGTGCATGTCACTATCTGGAACGACTTCCTTAATTTATTTGTGTGTGTGTTTAGTACATCTGCCTGCATTATGATGAAGATATGAAAGGACATTATTGTATCTCGGAAGCTTAGAATGGCATTAATTTAATGGTGTGGCATGGTATGCACATTAATAAGCATTTATAGGGCCAGCATTGTGGTGTAGCAGGTTAGCCACTGCCTGCAACCCTGGCATGCCATATGAGTGCTAGTTCAAGCCCCAGCTGCTCTGTTTCCCACACAGCTTTCTGCTAATGTGCCTGGGAAAGCAGCAGTAGATGGCCCAAGTGCTTGGGCCCCCGCAACCCACATGGGAGACCCAGATGCAGTTCTTGGCTCCTGACTTCAGCCTGGCACCCACCTGGCTGTTGCTGTCATTTAGGGGAGTGAAACAGTGGATGGAAGATCTCTCTGTCTCTCCTTCATCACTCTGCCTTTCAAATAAATAAAATAAAACTTTAAAAATAATAAGGATTTATTTCATGAATACATAAGCAAGCAAATAACTGCCTCCAGGCAACTTGTGACACAGGGTGGATTTCATGCCCTGGAACTCAGCTGCATTGGACAGATGTTAGCTGTATTTTCCAAGGATGACAAGCACGTGCTGTTTTCTTATGTAGATATCTGGTACCTTGTCTGTCTTCCTTATCGCGGTCAGGGGCACAAGCTGGTCACTCACACTGGGAACCTGGGAATCAACTTTGCCTCCTCCTTCTCTCCTTCCTTCTCTCCACATTGAAACTATCACTCAGTATCATTCCTTCTACCCTGAAAGTGGTAGATGTAGTCAACTGGCCCTTCTCCTCTCTTACCTCCTCCAAGTGGATTAGTCAGGGCTCTCAAGGGAAACAGAATCAAGTAGGAGAGATAGAGACAGAACAGAGATCGTGATAGAGATAGAGATACATTGAAGAAGTTGACTCACACAATGGTGGAGACTGGCAATTTTTAGGGCAAGTTGACACATTGGAAATTCTAACAAGAGCTGATGAAGTCTTTAGTTGGAAGGCAGTCTGGAAACAGACTTTCTTCCTCTAGGAAGGATTTACCCTCAAAACCTTTAACTTATTGGATGAAGCTTCCCATACCAAGGAGGGTGAACTGTTTTACTCAAAGATTTAAAAGTTAGTGGAAAGTCTCAAAAGTAACTTACAGCAACATCTAGAATGATGATTGTCCCAACACCTGGCACCACATTCTGGCCAAGTTTGCATGGAAAGCTCCCAGATGGCTCCCTACCTCCATCCTAACCGTGCCTCAGTACCAGGAGAATGAAAACCCATAAACTACGTCTCTGACATTCCCTTGCACCTTGGTTTCTTAACAGGATCTGGACAAGAGGGATGCAAATAAAGGCACAAAATATAAGGCAATATCAATAAGTTTGATAAAGTAAATTATAATTAAGTAATGTTCTTAAAAATTAAAAAGTAGGAGACCAGTGCTGTGGCATAGAGGGTAAAGCCGCTGCCTACAGTGCCGGCATCTCATATAGACTCCGGTTCAAGTCCTGGCTGCTCCACTTCCAATCCAGCTCTCTGCTATGGCCTGGGAAAGCAGTGGAGGATGGCCCAAGTCCTTGGGCCCCAGTACCCACATGGGAGACCCAGAAGAAGCTCCTGGCTCCTGGCTTCAGATCTGTGCAGCTCCGGCCGTGTGGTCCTCTGGGGAGTGAACCAGCAGATGGAAGACCTCTCTCTCTCTCTCTCTCTCTCTGCCTTTCAAATAAATAAATAAATCATTTTAAACAATTAAAAAGTAATGTAGTTGTACTGACATTACCTTTTGCCTCTGGTTCCAGTATAGTTCACTGTGGCCCTGGTTCTTGATGGATTGAGCTCCACCCGTAAGATGCACTCTCATTAAATCTAAGGCAGAAATGAGGGGGAGATAACTTTCCCTACTGATTCTTACTAGAAAAGCACAACCATCTGGTCACTGCAGCAATGGCACCTGCCAGATGAGGGCCAGGCTGTGCACACTTCGCTGTTGCAATAGAGCATATATAGCCTACCTCCAGAGCCACTTCTTGCCATGACAGAAGCTCCTGCAACAGCTAGAGTGGGCTCCTCTGAAAAGCTACAGTGTGAAAGGTGGTATCCTGATTCCCCACTTTTATTTAGGCGGGGGCACAATTCCCAAACAGGCCACTCTACATTGTTCATTCCTAGAACTGGGCCTACAGTCCACTTCTCTTGCATGTCTAAAAGACGTTTGAAAGGAGCCAGTTCCCTACACTATGTGCCTTTCTGGCTGAAATACAGAAAGGTCTCTGTATCTATAAACAAACCCCAACTAGTGGCACCCTCTCTCATGTTCATCCTGGCCTTTAGTGCCCCATCACCCTGCCCTTAGGCAGACTCCCTTTTAACCCCTTCCCTCCCTTCCATATGACTGTCACCTCACCCTCTTTACACAATTGATGCTCACACACTGAACAATGACATTTCAGTCAACAACACACTGCACATGTCATGTTGGTCCCATGACATTATAATGGAAGTGAAAAATTCCTGTTGTCTAGGTATATTTTAGCTTACATTATAGCTTAATGGGTCACTAGTGTTTGTGGTGATACTAGCCTGAACATACCTACTGCACTGTAGACCACATAAAAATATAGTGATAGTTATATCCAGTGCATAGCACTGGGTAATGATAGTCACTGATTATATTACTAGACTATGTACTTACTGTACTACCTTTTATCATTATTTTAGCATGTGCTCCTAAAAAAATAATTACTATAAAGCGGTATGCCATGTTACAGCAGCAGCCTAAAACATCTCATGTTTCACAAGTCTTGATTGACTTCTACCCTCTAGGATTGTGTATACATTCTGTGATGGCCACAGTGTCATCGCGTAGGCACACTTCTCAGCACATGTCCCCATCATGAAGTGACACGGGACTGTATTTTCTGCACTCTGCACTCCCTGCCACCTCCCAGATAGAATTGTCATGTTCCCTGGGAGCTCCCTCTGTGCTGTGTAGATTCAGCTAGCGCCCAATGATGTAATAACACTAGCATGTCCTGTTGAAAGTCCATTGTCAAATATCCATGGTGCAGCATCTACACATTTCCTCAAATTTTCAGAGAGCTTACATTTATGTCCCACTTTCTGTCGCTGTTAGGTTATTCGCTCCCTGATTTCACATTCTCCATATTCTCACAAGGTGTTTGTGTGCGTAGAAGACCTTTCTGAACAGCTGTGCGCAAAGCAAGCTTTTGTTTTTAAAGGAAGGCCCTGCATCTTCTCTGCTTTTATCCTTTCTTATCTATACTCTGTCCCCCTTCACTCTCCAGAAGAAAAGGAAAAGTTTCAAGTTTCTAATGTTCTTCATTCTCCCTCCTTCTTATATCTCCACATTCAATTGGCCAATCAAGGTTTTCTTGCTATAAAATGATATTACCTGGGGCCGATGTTGTTGTGTAGTGCATAAAGCTGTCGCCTGCAATGCCAGCATCTCATATGGGCACCAGTTCATGTCCCAGTTGCTCCACTTCCTATTCAGTTCCCTACCAATGGCCCTGGGGAAAGCAGCAGAGGATGGTTCCAGGTGCTTCAGCCCCTGTTACCCACTTGGGAGACCTGCAAGAAGCTCCTGGCTCCTCACTTCAGTCTGGCCCAGACCTGACCATTGCAGCCATCTGGGGAACGAACCAGTTGATGGAAGCTTTCTCTCTCTCTCTGACTTTCAAATAAAGAAATAAGTCTTTTTAAAAAATGACGTTATTTGCCTGTGGACTTCAGTTAGGGCTCAGCTTAGGACAATATGACAAAAGCTAACTTAACTCTGCATAATTGTGTCAGAGCAGCATTGAGCATTCATGAAAGTGATCTGGAAGAAGGGATGAGAGAAAGAGATGGGCGAAGCAGGGACTCCAGAAAACACCAGAAGCCAGGATGCTCTGAAGGTGGCCTAGCCAGTGAGAATCCCAACATGTAGGGAAAGGCCTGTCGAGAACAAAAATGTCAGGGCAGGCACTTAGTGCATCAGTCAAGTCACCATTTGGGATGCCCACATCCCAGTGTTGGAGTGCCTGGTTTGAATTCCTGCTCTTCTGCTTCCAATCCAGCTTCCTACTGATGTGGTCCCTGGGAGGCAGCAGGTGATGGCTCAGGTACTGGGGTTCCTGCCAAGCATGTGAAAGACACAGTTTGAGTCCCAGTCTCCTGGCTTCCTCTTAGCCCAGCCTTGGCTGTTGCAAGCATTTGGGGAGCAAACCCGTGCAAGGAAGATCTCTCTGTCTTTCTGGTAAAAAAGAAAACAAATAAAAATATTTTTTTTATTTTTTGACAGGCAGAGTGGACAGTGAGAGAGAGAGACAGAGAGAAAGGTCTTCCTTTGCCGTTGGTTCACCCTCCAATGGCCGCCGCGGCCGGCGCACCGCGCTGATCCGATGGCAGGAGCCAGGAGCCAGGTGCTTTTCCTGGTCTCCCATGGGGTGCAGGGTCCAAGCACCTGGGCCATCCTCCACTGCACTCCCTGGCCACAGAATAAAAATATTTTTTTAAGATTTATTTTTATTTATTTGAAGGGAGAGTTACAGAGAGAGGGAGAGAGAAAGAGAGAGAGAGAGAGAGAGATCGTCTATCTGTTGGTTCACTTCCCAAAGGTCCACATCAGCCAGAGCTGGGCCAGGGCAAAACTAGGAGCCAGGAGCTTCCTCAGGGTCTCCCACATGGGTGCAGGGGCCCAAGTACTCGGGCCATCTTCTGCTGCTTTCCCAAGCACATTAGCAGAAAGCTGGATTGGAAGTGGAGCAGCAATGCCCAGATGGGATGTCAATGGCACTGTAGACAGCAGCTTAACCAGCTATGCCACAACATCAGCCTTATAAAAATTATTTTTAAGAAGATTGAGAATGTCCAAGTCAAGCACTGATGAGGGACCATGGAACAGGGTTCAGGTGCATGGGCGCCATCACTAACAGCTCCATGATTGGCAAGCTGATCAGCCTCTTTATGCTTCAATTTCTTGTTTTGTTAATCGGGATAATAACAGCTAAAAGAAAAAGTCCATTTCTAATGTCTATTATAGGACTCAATAACATAACATCCAAAAGGCACATAGCCAAAGAAGTTGGTTCTCTGGAAATGTTAGCAATGGTTTAAACAGCGACTCTCAGCATTACTATTATTGCTGCTGAGAAAAGCCCTCTGGCTCTCCAAACGTTGACTAAAATTCTGTGGGGCTGATTAAAAATATTTAAAATGGAATACCCTGTCTGCTTGAGGCAGTAATGAAAACAAAAGCAGGTGAATCCATAAGTCAACCTAATGCAATTGAAGCACTTGCTCTTTTTTTTTTTTTTTTTTTTTTTTTTTTTGGACATAGGTATGCAACCTGCTTGGGTGCAACAGAAGCAGAGTGAGACTTCCCTGAGGCTAGGCAGGGAGGACTGAGACACCTGTACCCAGATCTGAGAAGGCAGGGAGAACCCAGCTGGAAATGAGGCGGCCATGGCATGGCTACCAGACTGCCCGTGGCCACTTCTTGCGTAATTCACTGGCAGCAGTGTTGTGTTCAGAAGGATTCTGAACTCATATCCAAACTCACCATGATCTGGAGCGCTTTGATTGATTAAGAACTCCTACCATGACCAGTCATGGTTCAAGGTAGGAATCATCGAATCAGGGCCTGAGGGTTGAATCCAGGCTCCAAGCTATTGTTATATGAACCTCGAGCTAAAGATGCTTTTCCCACTTTTTTGAGGGTTGAAGAAGTTAAATATAATAATAAGAAGAAGAATACTTCATGACACATGAAAACAATATGAAAATCAAATTGTGCTGTCTGTAAACAAAGTTTGAAATTGATTTAAAAAAAAAGTTGTGGCAAAAAAAACAAAGCTTCACTCTTATACAAATAGCCACGTACTATCCTAGGTTTGTGTCTCTTTATCCAGAAAGTCTGGAATCTTTCCTGTGTGTCCTTTGCAGCAAAGTCAGCAGAACTGTGGTGTCATGCAGAAGAGGCCGCTGTCTGGCCACACTGTTCATTTGCCTCCTGCTTCCAGGCTGCACTCGCTGTTTTCAACTTGATCGTCTCATAGAAAAATTGTACATGGGAGCCCAAGAGAACTAGGGATTGACTGCCTTTCATTCAGTGGCAAATTTCTTTTTAGATGATCCCTTAGTGACAAGAACATTAGTAAGTCAATAACACAAGCCCAGATGATTTTTTTTTCTTTGATGAAGTTTTGAAAATGAGTCAGAAGCTCCCGTTATCTGCTGCTTCGGTGACTAAACTGTGAGGAAGGCCCTCATGCATTCCACTGATGCTGCTTCCGTCTTCCTGGGGGCTGCCAAGTTCTACTTGACTTAATTTTCTTCTCTTACTGTAGACAAATGTCTTCCCTGCCCACTCCCGCCCACCTCTCCTGCCTGCCGAATTGCAGACACCTGAGAAGGATTTGCTTGCTCAGTAAGAAGTAGCAAGGGGCCACACCATCCGCCAGGACTTGGTGAAGCGCTCTCAAGCCCGCCCCCGCCGCACCCACGGAAGCTAGACCAGCCACTCAGGGATCTCACGTAGGCCCTGGCCCCCAGAAAAGCTGCGTGCACCTTGAAATTTTTCAGTGTCATCATTTCCCCCCCGTGATTACATTATTATATCAACAGAGCTTATCTCCAGTTCTGATTGATCTGCACTTGGCACCGACTGCTCACATGGTCTCTTTCTTGGCCCCACCCTTCGGTTGAGCGCTGCTGTTGGGCTGCCTCCTGCGGCTGCCGCTCCGTTGACAAATGCAGAAGAGCTATCCTGGAGATGCTTTTGCAACAAAAAGCCTGTGCAGAGTCCTCCCTAGGAGAGAAAAATCTTCTTACAAAGTGAAGAATAATACCCGAATTATATGTTCCGGACTTGGGGTTTTTTTTTTCCAAGATTTTCTAAGGGTTTGCACAACAGTAACAGTGTTTGTCCTTTTCTGGAATCTTTTCTCCCGAAGCCTTATTTAGTCATTCAGCAACCATTGACTTCATTTTTCTTAATTGACTTTACCAAAGCACATAAGGGCTTTGTGACAAGTCAAACAATGGAGTTACACAGAAAACCATCATTCCCTCCTTCCTCCAATCTCGCCTGCCAGGTTCATCAAAGAACCCATTTAGGATTTCTTCTATACATTTCTCTATATTTAGATAGGCCAAAACCAGTATAGAGTTACTTTTCCACTTTTTTTAAAAAAAAATGGGGGTGCACCCTATATATCACCCTGAAATTATCAATACATACGGATACACTGCGTTCTTCTTAGGAGTTGTATGTTATTCTACAGTACATTCATTGATATCCCTGTTGACAGACATTCAATTTAAAAGGTTTACTTTGTACAAAATAAATGCTAGACACTTCAGTAGAAGATGAGGAGGAGAGAAAAATGAGCAAGACATTCCCTTTTGATACCAAAGTCCCACGGGGGAGGTAAAGCAAATGATTACCTGTCGCCCCTGAGTGTGACTGTGTGTGCGCAGCTGTGTAGGAGGGGACAGAGCACTTGGAGAGCTATTCACATGTACCTGGAAATGAGTCCACCAAGGGGAAAGGCACAAGCATGGGGAACAGAACACGCAAAGACAAGGAAGCTCTGAGGAGCTAGGCACCCATGGGAGCTAGCCTCAGTGGCAGCTGATGAACACTGACATAGAAGATAGGCAGAGCGAGTGACTTGCCTACCACACTCTAGAGTCTGGGCCCATCCAGCAGGCTGAGCATATAGAGAGACGTGAGTGTTTTGAAGCACAGGAATTAGATCTCTTCTGTAGGGCTCTAACCGTGGAACCTCATGTCAGGGGACAGGGGCCACAAAGGCGGTGCCTTTGAGTGAGCTCATAGAGAGACTCATACAGCTGATACATTGTCAAACCAAGCAAGTACATGGCGTTCTGGCTTTGGGTTGATATCATGCTGGAAGTTGTGGCTTGGAGAGGGGGTGGTAGGTGGGACTCTATCTGGTCATCTATCATGAGTCAGGATTATGACACCACAGTCCTCTGGAGAGTTTCCTAGGGTTCCAGCAGAAGGGATATCTGCAATTTTTCAAAGCTGATGCTGTACAGAAGGTTAGAAAATTTATCCTCATGGCTGGCACCGTGGCTCACTTGGCTAAACCTCACCTGCGGTGCCGGCACCCTGGGTTCTAGTCCCGGTTGCTCCTCTTCCAGTCCAGCTCTCTGCTGTGGCCCGGGAAGGCAGTGGAGGATGACCCAAGTGCTTGGGTCCCTACACCTGCATGGGAGACCAGGAGGAAGCACCTGGCTCCTGGCTTCGGAACAGCGCAGCGCCGGCCGTAGCGGCCATTAGGGGAGTGAACCAATGGAAGGAAGACCTTTCTTTCTGTCTCTCTCTCACTGTCTATAACTCTACCTGTCAAAATAAAAAAAAAAAAGAAAATTTATCCTCAGATAAATATGCTTTCTTTTTGGAATACATACATCCTTTCCTATTGAATTTGAAATAAAAGGCTAAGAGGGGGTTGGCTGGATGAGGATACACCAAGGACAAAAAAAAAAAAAAAAACCTTCAAAATGAAGGACAGCCTCCCAGAAGCTGGAAACAACACCTCCAACTCAGGTACCCTCTGAAGTGTTCCCAGAGGAAGGCCACAACAGGAGATGGTGTGCGGAGTTGGCTAGGGAGGAGAAGAAACTTAAAAGATGTGAAGAAAGGTCTCTGGGACAAGTCCAAGATAAGATCAGGGCAATAACCATCCCCTGACTTGTCTAACGGTGGGAGGGACCAAGTTCTTTAGAAGCAGTGGTGTCTGATATTGAATCTTCTGCTTTCTGCTCTTCCCCAAGTCCTTGGTTTAGCTTTATTAACCACTAAGCAGTGCCAGTCCCGTGGTGGTGTAGCCCCAGAGAAAGGTGAGAGTAAGGTGATGCACACAGGACACAGTAAGACTGCCAAATAGGTCAAGGAAGAGGTCCGGGGTAGGAGTTCAGAGCTCAGATAATGAGAAAAGAGAAAATCAAGGAAAAAAAATCCAAGGATACCTTCTTGCTTTTTAATTAAGGAATCTGCAGAGACATTTAGGAGGGAAATGAAATTTCTTAGGAAATATGCTACGGGAGCTTCAGTTATTTCTCTTGTGCTGAAATGCTGGAGGACTTGGAAGGGAAACCACAGGGGCAGGGATCTGAACAGCACTTTAGACAGCACTTGGAACACCTGCACCCCATGTTGAATGCCTGGGTTCAAATCCCAGCTCTGCTCCTAGTACCAGCTTCTTGCTAATGTGCACCCTGGGAGACAGCCAGTGATGGCTCAAGTACTTGGGTTCTTGCACCCACATGGGAGTCCAAGCTAGAGTTCTGAGCTCCTGGCTCTAGCTTCCCCAGCCCAGCGGTTATTTGGAGAATGAATCGGCAAATGGAAGATCTCTCTCTATCTATGTTTCTGTCTTTTTGCCTTCAAGATTTTCCTGAGAGCAATCCACACAGCAGATCCATAGAATGACAAATGCCCTAAACAGCACTCTGGCTTCAGAATCAGCTCTTAAGGCATTTGGATCTGGCTAAAAAGCCCATGAGAGCATTTCAGGTATGGAAAGCCAAGACACTGTGGCAAAAAATGTTCTACATGAAGGAGCTCTGTGAGTGAGACCCCAGCAGAAAGAAGTGGCCGTCAAAGAAGGATGTACTTTTCTCTAAGGGGAGGAGAGAATTTCTACTTTGCTTATGGCCTTGTCCAAATACTGATGGAGCTTGTGGACTCAAAAGGCTTCTATAGCCTAGGCAGCTCATGTCAAGAGCCTTGGGTCATCACTGATGTTGTACATGAGAGTGTTAACTGTTAAATTAACAACAGGAGTCACTGTGCACTAATTTCCCACGCAGGACCTCTGTCCTCAATAAGTTGTATTACGAGAGTTAACTGTAAAACTTGTTCTTAGTTTCGTGTGTGTGTGTGCATGCAAATTGTCGAAATCTTTACTTAGCATAGAGTTGATCTTCTGTGTACAAATGAATCTTAATGGAGAATGGGACTGGGAAAGGGAGAGGGAGGAGGAGGAGGGGTGGGAATGTGGGTGGGAGCATGGGTACGGTGGAAAAAATAACTATATTCCTAAAGTGGTACTTAAGGATTTTTTATTACTTAAAAATAAATTTATTAAATAATTTTTAAAATTAAAAAACTAAAAAATATTTGTCTGACAAAACTGGCAGGATTTGATAAGTAATTGAATGTTACATTAAGGAAAGAGTTAAATGGAAAGAATAAAATGCTTTGCTTCGGAAAAAAATTAATAAGTAACAATTTGTGTTGAAAATAAACCACAGTAGTCTCCAACTTATCCATAGTTTCACTTTTGATTACCCAAAATCAATTGTGGTCCAAAAATATCAAATGGCACATTACAAAAATAAAGAGTTCATAAGTTTTAAAGCATGTGCTATTTTGAGTAGTGTGATGAAATCTCATGCCACCCCATTCTGACCCATGTGGGATGTGAAGCATCCTTTGCCCACAGTATCTACACTGTATACACTACCCACCCCAGTGATCACTTAGTAGCTGCCTCTGGTATCTGGTCGACTACTCTAGTGTGGGAGTACTTGTGTTCAACTAACTCTATTCTACTTAAAAATGGTCCTAAAGCACAAAAATTGTCATGTAGGCAATTCAGATGTGAAATTCAGAAGCTATGAAGTGCTTCCTTTAAGTGAAAAGGTGAAGATTATCAGCTATTTTTTTTAAAAAATCTACATGCTGAGCTTGCTAAGCTCCATAGTACAATAAGATATTTTGAGAGACTACATTCACCTAACTTTTATTACAGTGTATGATTGCAATTGTTCTATTTTATTATTAGTTTTTGTTGTTAAGTCTCTTATTGTGTCTAATTAGTACATTAATCTTTATTATAGATCTGGAAGCATAAGAAGAACACATAGGATACATAGGGTTCCATGTTCTCTGCAGCTTCAGGCTCCACTGGGGGTCTTGGAACACATCCTTGCGAATAATGGGGGGCTCCTGCATTAGCACCAGTTTCCTTCTTGTGACCTCTCTGTTGCTGAGAACTATCGTTTCTGAAAGACTGGAGGGAGGCAGATTTTGTCGAGATGGCTCTGATGGGCCACCAGCTTGGAGACCACTGTTACAAATTGGAGTGAGGGCTGGTGGTGAGAGCTCATGGGGCCTGAGCTGGGTGCTGGGAGTCCCACCCCTGCTTCCCACTTTCCCTGTGAATGAGGAGCAGCCTGTCTTTCATGTGTCATTCCCACTACCTGGGACTGGAGGCAGATAAACCCAGCAATGTTTGTCTTTCTTCAGGATGCCATGTGGGGAACAGGGATGGAGCCAAGGACACACAGACCTAGCAAAGTGTTTGACTCTTGGCTTTGGAAACGTGCTTGCTTCTTGTCCTTATCTTCTGGGTAAGTCAGAAAAGGGCTCAAGCAAATACCCTCCTTTGCACTGGGCTGAGAGTAGCTTCAGTGCCAAGGGAGGAGCTGCTTCCCTTTCCCAGTTAAGATCCTCTCAATATCCCCTAACTTCCAACAAAATCGGAAAGGAATTTCGGCGCAGCTATGGTTACAAAAGTGATATTTAAAATATGTCATGACTTAAAGCAAACCTTCTATAGGGAATTTTTCTACTCCCTTGGAAGTGCATCCTAGGTTCTGATTTTTGAGGGGCAAATGCAAAAATTCCTGGGCGCAATAAAAGGACTTGCCTCTAAGCCAATGCAGCCTCCACTCCCTGCACCTCCCTCCTGAATGTAAATGTGGGCAATACCAGGAAATGAGCCGGGCACAATATTTGCGCTGGGTCGTCCTATCTGCAGTGGCTCTGTTTGGAGTCTTAGGTAAACATGCCCCCAGCCACAGAGCTGGCCTGTGTGAGCCCAGCAGCCTCTGCATTAAGCGCCTCCTTGCTGGGTGGGTGCTGATTAGCATCTCAAATCCAGGGCAATCTTGCCATCAGAAAACAGGACACTGTACTGGAACTTAAAACAGTAAGTATGTTACACAGAAAAAGCCTTTATTACTGGTTATAATTCTTCACCAAACATCAGGAGGGACTTGTGTTTCAAGGATCACCTCTCTGGTTCATGGCCAATTTCATACACAAATGTCCACTCTATATGTGCTATTATATGAAACCGTATACAGACTTGGAGGTCCATAGCCAAGTGTAGTAGGACTATTAATAGCATTGAGTCTTTCTGCTATAGTGACCTAAGTACTACTTGTAAACAGATGCCTCACCAAAGGGACTGCAAAACACCACGCTAACATTTGTACCATTCCTAACTCTATACTACCCAACATGCTCATTTGTCATTGATTTCAGAGTCCATGCATTTGTTTGGAAGAACAAGGCCAAAGCATTGTTCTGACAGTGGGGCCAGCTGCTGGCTTCACCACAAAGAGCTGCATTGTTGGGTAAATGGAGTCCCTCAGGTGAATGTAATTATGCAAATCCTTTCCTAACTACCAGCACTGCCTGGCTCTCTCCCCGAGGGCCGCCCAGCCCTGGGCACACTGTCACATTGCATTAAGGGGAGGCCTCACTTGTTGGACAATCTTCCCCACTCCTAAAAGGCTGGGCCGCCAAAGAGAACCTGCTGCTGGCCTTGCCCCTTAAATCCTGCTGGGCCCACTCAGGACCCCAACAGAAGACCAAATCCTGTTTGGCAGCTGACATATGTCTTCACTGTCCTCAGACTGTCAAGCACTGGAAAACGATTTCTTTGATTTCTTGAGGATATATCTGCCCCTTCTCCGAGGGAGGTGTGTACAAGGGTCGCCGTCTTGCTAGGTGCAGGAGAGGTGGGATGAGGCTTCTCCATGGATGACCCTGGAAGTTATATGGAATCATGGCCAAATGTTACACATGTGTATACACACAAAGCACACACACACAGGATTACACTTCCTCATCCCTCCAGAACAGTTCTATATGATTATGTAATTACACAGTCAGTGGACATTAGTATCTCCCATCCACAGAGATGAGAACACTGAACTATGTTGCTTATTTTTGACACAGCCATAGACAGAAACAAGGAACTTGGACAATAAGCTCTTTTGAAAGTCCCCACCCCCTTTAATTTCTATGAGTCACTCAGTGTGCATGGGGTCATTTTTTCCACATTTTTTGGTGATTTCCCTTGTCACCAGAATAGAGCTCTGCCTACAAGAGGCACTGCCTACATGCGGAAGGAACACGACATAAACCAAGTTTTGTTTACTTTCTGGACCTCGCCCAACAAAATACACGTGTAAGTTAAATTATCACTTGTACTTTGCATGAATAACACTCCATTTCTCAACATTCTATCAATTGCACTTTTTGCCATGTAAAAGTTATTGACAAGAGACTAGGAATGGAAACTACAACATCATGACAGTGCATCAAGTGATACTTTTCTGTGGAAAACAAAATATCCAAAGGAGGTTAAAAACACAGAACCACCAATTATAAAATTCATTTACTTTTCTTTTTTTAAAGATTTTTTTTATTTATTTATTTGAGAGGCAGAGTTACAGACAGTAAGAGGGAAAGAGAGAGAAAGGTCATCCATCGGCTGGTTCACTTCCCTAATGGCCGCAATGGCTGGAGCTGAGCCCATCCGAAGCCAAGAGCCAGGAGCTTCTTCCAGGTCTCCCATATGGATGCAAGGGCCGAAGGGCTTGGGCCATCTTCTACTACTTTCCCAGGCCATAGCAGAGAGCTGGATTGGAAGAGGAACAGCTGAAACTAGAACCAGTGTCCATATGGGATGCCGGTGCCGCAGGCAGAGGATTAACCTGCGCCACACTGCAGGCCCCTGAATTCCCCTTATCACTGACATCAAGAGGATCCTCAAAGGAGGAGCTACATTATCTTCCAAGAGGTTTTATACAAGCCAGCAGTGAAGGCCTGAGGATAATCCTTGGTTAGCAGGAGAGGGGACAAAAGGGATCCAACTTAGTGGAATGAACTCTCATTTTGGGGGGCATGATGGAGGTTCCAAAACAGATGTTCTTGTCCCTGCATGGTTATGGAGGGGTGGAAACAGAGGCAATAGGAAGGTGTGTGGGAGTGGGTGACCGTGGTTGTGTGTATTCGTGTGCTTTTTCTGGGGCCTGCAGTTCCACTTTTAAAACAGAAAAGAGGATCTGGGCTTTGGTACTAGAATATAGTTTTGCATCATCTTCCATAGTAATGCATTGCCTTTGATATGGGTGTATAAAAATAAGACTTAATATATGTATTGTAACCTATTGCAGTTATATTCAAGACGTGCCTATCACATGTAGGAAATGTAGAAGAGATTTTCTAACTGAACTGTTTATTGCCCAGATTGTGATATTTAAAATTTTTCACTGTAGTCACGTGCCACCTAACAATGTCACTCAATAGTACAGTGAACATACTGGGGGGGGAGCCCGTACATTACAATGGAGCCTGGTGACACCACAGCCATCCTGATGGCGTATTGCATAGCATTTCTTGCCAGTTTGTGGTGATGCTGGTGTAAACACCTGTTCTACAACTCCCAACCGTGTAAAAGCACAGCGCGCGTGGTGTTACATGACTATGTTACTGCTTTCTGTATTTACCATAGCACGCTTTTTATCACGATCATTATTTTAGGGTGTCCTCCTTCTCGCCATAAAAGAAAGTTTACTGTCGAACAGTGTGCCCCACGTTAATCCAGTAGCAGCCTCAGACAACCCATGTTTCCTGCATTTCTTGTTTGCATCAAGAGGCCAATATGTGTGATAGGCCTGTATCATCCAAGTTTGGGTGGGTTTGTGCTATTTGTCCTCTCAACGATGAAACCACCTGAGGACACAGTTCTGAGAAAGTTTCCCAGTTGTTAAATGACACGAGATTGTATGTTTAGCTGTCATTTTTTCAGTCCTTTCCACTGGCTGCAAACAGTGCCAGGCACTTGGCTCACTGGAACATCTTTACTCCTCAAAGTGCCCACACGAGGTGGACTTGCCTTGTCTCCATTTTTACAGAACAAGAAGCTGACGCCTGTCTGCATCCAGGGAGAAACATAAACAACAAAGGATATGGACCTACCAGGGAACAGGCCCCCACATAGAGCAGATCCTGAGTTCTCCTGCCTTTGGCCGCTTCCCGTCTGGTCCTCCCCTACGGAGAGGAATAACTCCCTGCATAAGAATTTTGTAGCCTAGAAGGTGAGGTCAACTGTCAAGTACAGATGGGACCCACGAGGCTCGCTGCAGACACCTCCAGTGAAGGCAGTCACAGTGCCACAGGTACAGCCCTGCAGTCACTCCTGGGAAACTCAACTTCTTTAAAATGCCAATTGTGTTTATGTGGACTTAAAGATTGCTTTACGCCACTTTTTAAAGAGGCTATTTATTCTTATTTATTTGAAAGGCAGAGCAACAGAGAGAGAGAGAGGAAAGGAGAGAGAGAAAGAGAGAGAGAATAACAGGCAGAGATCCCCATCTTCTAGGTCACTCCTCAAACGCCCACAATCAGCTGGGGCTGGATCAAGCTGAAGACAGGAGCTGGGGTGTTGTATGAAAGGAGAGAAGGTTAGCACTCTCCTTGACAGGAGCTGGGTACTCCATCTAGGTTTCTGACATAGGTGTCAGGGACCCAAGTACTTGGGCCTTCATCTGTATCATCTGGGGTGTACAATAGCAGGAAGCTGGATCAGCAGCCGAAGTGTGACTCAATCCCAGGCGCTCCAATATAGGACGTGGGAGTCCCATGCAGCTGCTTAACCTGCTGCACCACAATACCCACCCCTCTTTTGTTTGTTTGTTTAAAGTTTTTATTTATTTGAAAGACAGAGTTACAGAGAGGGAGAGACAGAGAGATCATTCCCCAAATGTTAGCAACATCTAAGGCTGGGCCAACCCGAAACCAGGAGCCAGGAACTTCCTCCAGTTCTCCCTTGTAGGTGCAGGGGTCCAAGCACTTGGGCCATCTTCTACTTTTTCTTTCTTTTATTTTAAAGGTTTACTTTATTTATTTGAAAGGCAGAGTTACAGAGAGAGAGAGAGAGAGAGAGAGAGAGAGAGAGATCTTCTGTCTGCTGGCCACTCCCTAAATAGCCACAACAACCAAGGCTGGGCCAGGCTGAAGCTGAGAGCCAGGAGCTTCATCCTGGTCTCCAACGTGGGTGCAGGGGCCCAAGGACTTGCGCCATTCTCTGCTGTTTGGAACATTAGCAGAGAGCTGGATCGGAAGTGGAGCAGCAGGGACTTGAACCGGCGCTCATATGGGATGGCAGCGCTGCTGGTAGCAGCTTATCTGTTACACCACAGCGCTGGCCCTTGTGCATGGATTTTACATGACTGTGGGTTCAGCACAGAATTCATAGTCAGGATTCTTGCCCTATTGCAGTTGATTGTTCATATCAGTTTCTATAAGAGAGTAATAGCCTTATTAGCTATACAGGAAGAGCAGTAAAGCATTTCCAAGGCTCATTGATCATTACTTGTGTTAGCTAATTTGCCCTGCAGTTACTTTTTTTTTTTTTTTGAAAGATTTATTTATTTATTTGAAAGAATTAGAGAGAGAGAGAGAGAGAGAGAGAGAGAGATCTTCTATCTGCTGGTTGGAACCCAAATGGCTTCAACAACTAGGGTTGGGCCATGCCAAAGCCAGAAGCCAGGAGCTTGTTCCAGGTCTCCCAGGTGGGGGGCAGGGGCCCAAGCTCTTGGGCCATTTTCTGCTGCTTTTCCCAGGCCATCAGCAGGAGGCTGGATCGGAAGTGGAGCAGCCGGAACATAAACCAGTGCCCATTACGGGGTATTGGCGCCACAGGCAGTAGCTTTACCTGTTATGCCACAGTGCTGGCTCCCATAGTGGCATCTTGCTCGCTAACAAGCACAGTGCGCTCAGTGCCCCTGTGCAGAATCGCCACAGCGAACCCTGAGGCATTCAGTGAGAGTGGGGCTGTGGACATGCAACCGGGGCTTGTCCTCAGACAGCTGAGTTGTACCTCCTCTTGCAAGGTGGTTTAACACCACCAGTGTGAGCCCTTGAAAACAAAACAAGAAACACAAACATCGAAACCCACATCTCAACTTTGAAAGATTTTAATGACCTGTCAAAAAGACAGTTTGGCAATGATACTTGAAGTAGGACGCAGGAAGTAGAAATCTGCTTCTGCTGTTGTAGTCTCCGGCTTAGGGATGGAAAGGAACCAGCTCTTCACAGCTGAGAAGGCAAAACGGGGTGGCTGGAACTCGGATGTGTCCCCACCTAATGCTGTCAGCTCAGAAACACTGTGGCCCGTTGATCCCAAGCCAGCACGGTGGTTTCTGGGGTTGTTTAAGGGGTTTTTCTAACTTCCAGGTTGACAGCAATGCAGAGCTTAGAAATGACAACTGAACATTAGTATTCCACCGTGTTGTTGTTAACCGTGAAAAAGGGAAACCTGTTTCCTGACATCAGTAGCAAAACAAACAAACAAACAAACAAAAAACAAACAAACAAACAAAAAACCCTTACAGGGGGCAGTGTCTTTCCCATTCCCCTTGGGACTGAACCCAGCACCAAAACCATCAGAGAAGTGGAAGATGGATGGGAAGGGGGCAGAAAGCTCATCCAAAGGCCAAGTTTTCCTATTTTCTTAGAAAAAGTCTCTTCTTGATGAGGGTGGAGTGCACCGTTATCAGATGAAGGTTGATGTAGCAGCATGTGCAACTGAGTGACTAAAAATTTATTATTTGATGGGGATGGTTAATATAACAAAATGCCAGTGAGTGAGTCACTTGTCAATCCCTCTTCCGAAGATTTTTATCAGGTGCTTTTTTATAAATATTGCAAGGAAATGTGAACAATCATTTACCCAAATAATCTTTTCCTGTGTGTAGAAATGCATGTCTGAAGCATCTCCTGTAATAGATTGATAGATAGATGATAGACAGATAGATAGATAGATAGAGGAGTAGATAGATAGATAATAGATAAAGGAGTTTGTTTTATTTTTTTCCTGATTTTTCTTGTCATCCCTATTCCAACAACATCCAGGATCAATTAAAAGCCACTCAGAGGAGTGGGAATTAAGCTGGCAGTTAAAGTGCTGGTTAAGTGGTGGGTGTTGTGATACAACCGGCTAGGTCACCACTTGGGACACCACATTCTATATCAGCGAGTGAGTCTGAGTCCCAGATACTCTGCTTTGGATCCAACTTCCTGCTAATGTGCCTGGGAGGCAGTCAGTGATGGTCCAGGTACTCAGGCACTTGCTACCCTAATGGGAGACACAGATGGAGCTCCTGGCTCCTGGCTTTAGTCTGGAACAGTTCCAGCCCTCACAAGCAAGACAAGTGATACCGCTCTGTGTGTCACTCCGCTTTTCAAATAAATAATATAAACTTTAAAGAAGGGTGTCGGCTAAGATGCACGTCCCACAGCAGAATGTCTGGCACTGACTTCCAGCTCCAGCTCCTGATCCCAACTTCCTCCCACTGCAGATCCCGGGAGGCAGTGGTGATGGCTCCAGTACTTGGTTCCTGCCACCCATATGAGAAACTTGGATTGGTTTCTGCCTCCTGGCCCCAGCCCTGGCCTGGCGCAGTCTCAGCTGTTGTGGGCCTTGGGGAATAGATGGGAGTTAGAGCTTGTTCTCTCTCTCTCTCTCTCTCTCTCTCTCTCTCTCTCTCTCTCTCCTCCTTTGCCTCTTTGCCTTTCAAATAAATATTAAAAAAAAAAAAAAAGCTTCTCAACTCTCTCTGAAGAATGAATAACGGAGCCGTCCTCCTGCTGAGCTGGGTGCTTTGGCTCTCTTCTCAGCATGACCCATGCCTCGTGACTGTTATTGCAAATATGAAGTAACAGCAAAGGAAAGTTGGAAGATGGGTAGAGTAAATCTCAACTCTTCCCTTTTGCAAATTCCTTCCTAATGTTTGTTCATACATATGCTCATAGTTTTTGCATGGAAGCTCATTTAATACATGCACGATGATGCATTGGATTTCTTTTACTAGACCTTCCAAAGTAAGCCTTTTACTTGCTTTCTGTAGACTGTGTGGTATTTCAAATGGCTGTCTTGTACCATCACTCCATGCACGCTTACTATCGAACATAGGAAGAGAGCCTGTTTTTTTTTTTCCTTTCTTCTTTCCATTTTCTTAGCTTCCAGCCCTACTGTCTCTCTTCCTATCATAAATCCTATTACTTCTTACTTATGTTTGCTCTTTTAATAGCAAGTTTCCAGGAATGAGATTACTGTATATAAGCAAATGAAAATTTTTATTGTTCTTTTTGTATATTCCTAAATTGTTCTTAGAAACATTTTTAGTGATTCATATTGCCAGAAATAGTAGATAAATCTATCAAATGCCACAGGCCCCTTCTAACAGCCTGATTTGCTAAAAAAAAATGTCCTTATTGCAAATTTTATGTCTGTTTTTTGTTTCTAGTGAAGTTCATAACTGTAAGTCCTTTTGCTCCTGTTCAAATAACTCATTTACCTATGGGATTATTATATATTTATTGCCATTTTGCACGAATTCTTAAGTAATAAAGAACTTACTGTATTTATGACGTTTCCTATATACAATTTTCTGTCTTGTCTGTCTTATTTGGTTAAGGAAATTTTTTAAGATGTAAAGGTTTTCAAAGTCTCTTTGACTAAATTTACCAATTTCTAGTTTTGTGATTCAGTCTTCTAAAGTTAAGAAAGTAGTTCACTGCTTAAATTCAATATTGAACTATTTTTCTATAAAGTGATATTTAGGTTTTCTTTACTGTATTACAGAGAGGTTCATATAAGTAGAAATGAATTTTCTGCTCCAATTACTTCCCACTAAACACTGTCTCTTTCCCTCCTGGACATGTTATGAGGCCTCTCTGATGGTAGATTAAATTCCCACAACTATGAAAAGACCCAAGCTCAGCGCTACATCTGGATTTCTGGTTGCTGTGAATTATACTAGAATACTCACATGGGGCAGTGCTGGCTCTCCTTTTTAATATTTTTCTTTTCTAGAATATTCTTTCACTATTTTATTCCTGTCGTTTCTCATAAATCAAATTTGAAATCATGTCATCAGATTTAAAAGCATTGTGCTGGGATTTAATGGCACTGCTTTAAACTTGAGAAATTCCTCCTTACTCTATTTGAGATAAGAGGGCAAATGTGACCAACATTTTGTTTTGACATGTGTACTGACTGTGAATCAACTGTAAGTCATAACAGTTACCTTGAATAATTTCCTAACTTAAAGTAGATTTTTTAGAAAAATCAGAAAGATTCATGCTGCTCTTTTAACTGTAAGCACTGTCTTCTAGGAATACGATATTTTCAGCAAATAGATTTCTAGGTCTATTTTATTTTCTGAAATTTAGATTAAGATAACAGAGAAAAATATGCCAGATGAGTGCCCCACAAGTGTGTCTCTGCTCAAGCATTGCTGTGATTTCAAATACACTTTTATTTATAAATGTTTTCTGAAAATCCACGACACTTCTTTTTTTTTTAAGATTTATTTATTTGAAAATCAGAGCTACCCAGAGAGAGGAGAGGCAGAGAGGGAGAAAGGTCTTCCATCCGCTGGTTCACTCCCCAATTGGCTGCAATGGCCAGAGCTGTACCAATTCAGGAACCAGGAGCTTCTTCCAGGTCTCCCACACAGGTGCAGGCGCCCAAGGACTTGGGCCATCTTCTACTGCTTTCCCAGTTCATAGCAGAGAGCCGGATAAGTAGAGGAGCAGCTGGGACTTGAACTGTGCCCATATGGGATGCTGGCATTGCAGGTGGTGGCTTTACACACTAAGCCACAGCTCCGGCCCCTTTCCTAAACTCTTTTAACTCATCTCCATGCATAAATATTTAAAAGAACAAGTGTCATGCAAAGAATGGTTCATCCTTATAGTAAGTATTCCAGTACTAGATCACAACGCCAATGTTGAGATCAATGCTATCGGCACAGTTCTGGTTTGAAAGTGCTTTGCTGTTCTGAATCTCCTGGAGGTAGCTAACATAGACAATTCGTATTTTATCTCTCACATTCTTTGGGGGAATTTTTCCTTAACGTAGCTCTTGCCCCGAAATCCAAATACTAGCAGCCATCAATTGTGCAAATCCATGTCTTCGGCTACAAAGACTGTGCAAGAGGAGAGGCCCCAATACATGTGTTGAGTGCAGTCCTAAGGAGCCAACCGTAGTGCTTGACCCTGAAAACGCCAGAGGCATCATGGTTCTTTGCACTGATCCTGGGGGTTCCTACTTCTACGTGCCTGTAGCCTTGGCTTTGGAGCACTTTGAACCTACGCGCTCACGTCTGTGGCTCTTTTCTGAGGCCTGTCGGGCTACTTGGAGATGCTTTGCCTTCCAACGTGACCTGGAAACAAGCGCAGAGAGACAGAAGCCCCTTCCTGGGATGGGCTTTAGCCAATGGCCAACTTGCCGTGCGTCCAGACACACTCAGCGTGCCATTATCCTCCACAGCTCCCTTGCAAGTTCAGGCTGAGGCTGGCAGCTTGTCTGAAATGGCCACCTTGCTGGGCTTCTTCCCCCTTCCCTGCCCCGCCCGCTGCGTGCCACACCTCCACAGCCCCCATTTCCTTTCTCCTGAAAGCACTGTCATCATTCGTCCCACTGCACACACAGCCTTGTCATGGGGCGGCTTTCAGGGAGCCTGACCGAGCCAGCGCTGACCCAAGCCGGATCCAGCATCTTTCCCGGAAATGCCCATACCTGGTTCACCAGCTGCTGGTGGTCCGAGAGAACGAAGCCAACCCAGAACCAAGGGCTTGCGGCTGTCGGTGAGGCCTTCCCGCTCCCTTTGGAAGAAATGGTTCAGGGTTCAGTTAGCGTCCAGGCATTTGCATCCAAGGCTAATGAACACAGTCTCTGGGGACGGGGACAGCGTCCTGGCACATCAGCGTCAGCCACTGCCTGCAATGCCAGCATTCCCGTTAGAGTGCTGATTGGAGTCCCAGCTACTCTGCTTCTGATCCAGCTTCCTGCTAACGCACCTGGAAAGACAGTCAATGATGGCCCAACTATTTGGGCCCTTGTGCCCACGTGGAAGATCAGGATGGAGTTCTTAGCCCCTGACTTTGTTCTGGCCCAGCCCCAGTGGATGGAAGATCTCTCTCACCTTCCTCTTTGCCACTCTCTTTTAAATCAAGCAACCAATCAATTGATCTTGTTTAAAAATGCCAAAGATTGGGGCCAGCGCTGTGGCGTAGTGGGTAAAGTCGCTGCTTGCAGTGCCGACATCCTATATGGTCACCGGTTCAAGTCCTGGCTGCTGCACTTCCAATTCAGCTCTCTGCTGTGGCCCGGGAAGGCAGTGGAAGATGGTCCAAGTCCTTGGGCCCCTGCACCTGTGTGGGAGACCGGAAGAAGCTCCTGGCTCTTGGCTTCGGATTGGTGCAGCTCCAGCTGTTGTGGCCAATTGAGGAGTGAACCAGTGGATGGAAGACCTCTGTGTGTGTGTGTGTGTCTCCCTCTCTGTGTAACTCTTTCAAATAAATAAATAAATCTTAAAAAAAATGCCGAAGATCCTCACCATGGGAAAGGCACAGGCATGCATGACTCTCTGTAGTCTGGGGGTTCATGGTCCTGCTCCTGGGTTGTTCATGGTTCAGCCCCAGCTGGCTTAGCATTCTAGGCACATTGATCATTTCACGAGGGTTAAACATAGGTTGTTCATTACCCCACCTGGCCACACAGCTTGTCTTGCTGTGTTATCTCTTAAAAGTGTTTGAGAAAAACAATGACCAGGACTTGTGTTTTTGAATTGAAGTGAGTGTTTGGCTTAGTAGTTAGGGCACTGGCTAAGATGCCCATGTCTAACAAGAAAGGGCCTAGATTCAGTTTTTGCCTCTAGCTCTTTTTTTTATTTTTTTTAAGATTTATTTATTTATTTATTTGAAAGTCAGAGTTACACACAGAGAGAAGGAGAGGCAAAGAGAGAGAGGTCTTTCATCCGCTGGTTCACTCCCCAGATGGCCCCAGTGGCCAGAGCTGTGCCAATCTGAAGCCAGGAGCCAGGAGCTTTCTTCTGGGTCTCCCACGCAGGTACAGGGGCCCGAGGACTTGAGCCATCTTCTACTGTTTTCCAGGCGATAGCAGAGAGCTGGATAGGAAGTGGAGGAGCCGGGTCTCAAACTGGCGCCATATGGGATGCTGGCACTGCAGGCAGCGGCTTTACCCGCTATGACATAGCACCGGCCTCCTCCCTCTGGTTCTTGATTTCAGCTTCTTAATAATGCAGACCCTCAGAGGCAGCAGATAATTGCTCAAGTACCTGGGTCCCTGTCACCTATGTGGGACACCTAGATTGGGTACCCAGATTTTGGCTTCAGCCTTGGCCTGGCCCCAGGATGTTGCAGGCATTTGGGGAGTGACCCAGTGGAGTTCTGCCTGTCTGCCTCCTGCATAAAAATAAAATGTAGAAGAAAACTTTGTTTTTGAAAAGATTTACTTATTTATTATTTAAAAGGCAGAATTACAGAGAGGCAGAGGCAGAGGCAGAGAGAGAGAAAGAGAGAGAGAGGCTTTGCATCCGCTGGTTCACTCCCCAAGTGGCTACAACAGCTGGAGCTGGGCCGATCCAAAGCTGGGAGCCAGGAACCTCTTCCGGGTCTCCCACGCGGGTGCAGGGGCCCAAGGACTTGAGTCATCTTCTACTGTTTTCCAGGCGATAGCAGAGAGCTGGATAGGAAGTGGAGGAGCCGGGTCTCAAACTGGCGCCATATGGGATGCTGGCACTGCAGGCAGCGGCTTTACCCGCTATGACATAGCACCGGCCTCCTCCCTCTGGTTCTTGATTTCAGCTTCTTAATAATGCAGACCCTCAGAGGCAGCAGATAATTGCTCAAGTACCTGGGTCCCTGTCACCTATGTGGGACACCTAGATTGGGTACCCAGATTTTGGCTTCAGCCTTGGCCTGGCCCCAGGATGTTGCAGGCATTTGGGGAGTGACCCAGTGGAGTTCTGCCTGTCTGCCTCCTGCATAAAAATAAAATGTAGAAGAAAACTTTGTTTTTGAAAAGATTTACTTATTTATTATTTAAAAGGCAGAATTACAGAGAGGCAGAGGCAGAGGCAGAGAGAGAAAGAGAGAGAGAGGCTTTGCATCCGCTGGTTCACTCCCCAAGTGGCTACAACAGCTGGAGCTGGGCCGATCCAAAGCTGGGAGCCAGGAACCTCTTCCGGGTCTCCCACGCGGGTGCAGGGGCCCAAGGACTTGAGTCATCTTCTACTGTTTTCCAGGCGATAGCAGAGAGCTGGATAGGAAGTGGAGGAGCCGGGTCTCAAACTGGCGCCATATGGGATGCTGGCACTGCAGGCCGCGGCTTTACCCGCTACGCCACAACACTGGCCCCAACACCTTTTGATATATGGTAGTTCCCCTTACCCATGGAGGATATATTCCAAACCCCACAACAGTGGATACCTGAAACTGCAGACAGTATCAAACCCACACATTCTGTGATTTTCCTGTGCATCCACACATAAAATAACGTTTAATTTCTAAATCAGGCACAGTGAGAGTTTAACAACAATGACTAATAACAAATTGTAATTACACAAATTACAGAAAAATAATAGTAACATACTATAATAAAAGCCATCTGTGACTTGTGAATTGCTTATTTCTGGAAATTTCCACTTAATATTTTCAGATTAGGGTTGACTGAGGGTAACAGAAAGTAAAACTGTGGGTTATGGAAAGACTACTGTATTTTTATAAATTTAAGTTTGTATTCACATATCTTTTGGAGAAGAAAGCAAAGAAGGAAGGAAGGAAGGCAAGGAGAGAGGGAGGGAGAGCACTGTCCATGGAAAGCTGTATCTGTCGGCATCCTCCTGTCAACCACGTGACTCTCATGGTGACAGGTGCGTGCTCTCCATCTCTTAACTGAAATATGGTCTTGGCTGATGGAACAAATTGCTGATCCTCTCTCTCCCCTTCAAACTTCACACCTTGAGACTGCATAGTCGTACGTTGCCTTCTCAAGGGAAAGCAGCTCTGTGTATTAGCTCCCAGCTGGGTGGTCAGAAACCCAGGAGCACTTGGCTGGGCCTTTGCTTAGGGTCTCACCCGGCGGAAACCAAGGCTTTGGCTGCACTGGGCCCTTGTCTACAGGCAGTAGGGAAGGAGCTGCTGTCATGCTCCTCTGAGCTGTTGGCAGAATTCAGTTCCTCCTGGTTGGTTAGGATGGAGATGCCCTCTTCCTTGGCTGGTTGTCAGGGTAGGCGGCTCTTCGCTTCTGCAGGCTTCTTTGGTCCTTGGAGGATGTTCTCCCACATTCTCAAAGTCAGCAATGGACGTGGACCCCCCTCACATGTTGAATGTCTCTGACTTTCTCTTCTGCTACTTTCTGGGGAAAACTCTCTACTTTTAAAGGGCTTTTCCGCCTGGCAGGGCTGGGCCTACCATTGTGATCTCCACCCAGGTTGGCTGAGTGGGCCTTTAGCTCCGTCTGCAGAGTCCTGACAGATTGATGCAATAACTGGGGCCCAGGAGCCTTGGTGGGAAGGTGCTCTTTGGAGTCTGTCTACCACAGCCAGCCTGGAAGCACTGTACCCCTTGGAGAGCCCTGGGTCCCTGTGGATGCCCCCATGTCCTGGAGCTGCAGTGTTTTTTTCCAGGGCACCTTCGGCTTCTGCTGCTTACTGTCTGGATTTTATCTTCTATGCTTCTTTGTCATTTTAGATTTTAATCCTCTTGTCCTTTAGAAGGGTTTATTTTAATTTTTAGAATTATCTATTATTTATTTTTCTTCCTATGTGTTTGAAATGCAGACAGACATAAAGAAAGACAGAGAGATGCTGACAGGTCGTGCTCTCTCCTCTGGTAGTTCTCTCCCCAAATACCTGCAACACCCAAGACTGGGCTAGGCCGAAGCCAAGAGCCTGGAACCCCATCCAGGTCTCTCACATGGGTGGTAGGGAAAAAAGTACTTGAGCCATTACTTGCTGTGCCCCAGTGTGTGCGTTAGCAAGAAGCTGGGATAGAGAACAGAGCTGGGACTGGACCCCAGGCACCCCTATTTGGGATGCAGCCATCCCAACCAGTGCCTTAGCCACTACGCCAAAGCCTTGCCCTACTTTGCCTTTTTTGTTTTGAGTGAGTGGCTTAGAGTTTCCTCCAACTTTCTCGTGAGAACAAAAATTCTCTTATAAAGTTATGCTTGTTGAAATTTATATCAGATCTACTTATGTGGTATTGAAGGACATTTTGGGGGTATAATCCCCTGTACCAATGGACTCCATGTCCATGAATTCCATGCTAAATGAATCTCAAGCCTGCCCTGCCCCCCAAACTTTGTTTCTTCTTGCTGTAACAGAATACCCAAGACTGGTACTTCCTAAAGGAAAGAGGTTTATTTAGCTAATAGTCTGGAGGCTGAAAGTCCAAGATTGGTCTCTGCTTCTGTCGAGGGTCTCCTATCTCATCCTAACACAACTGAAAAGTGGAAAGACGGACAGATGTGTGTCTGAGGAGGCAAGGCAGGAGCGCAGCCCGCTCCTGCAGTACTGATTGATCCAGTCCCGGGGGAGCTACGTTCATCCCTCTTAATAATCTAGTCACCTCCGAAGCGTCCCACCGCCTCTCAGCACTGTGACATTAGAGACCAAATTTCAAAAGCCGTTCTCAGACCATTCAGCGAGGATGTGTATGTGTGCGTGCTACGTGCATGTGTGTATTGCGTAATGTGTTTATTTACCAGTGGTACAACACAACCACCAAGCAATCAGAACTGACCCAACCACGTATGTCCAACATAGCTAAAAAGCAGCCCTGCTATGTTCCGACACACAGGAAGCACAGTGTTAAGTGCTCCAGAAGAGACAGAGATGAATACAACAAGATTTGGCATAAAAACCTTCTAAGGAACATGAGGCGTATATAAAGGGTAAGGAGAGATAAAAACAAAATGCTTTGTGAGGGCAGAGGCAAGAGAGATGATTTCTTTCTTTCTTTCTTTCTTTCTTTCTTTCTTTCTTTCTTTCCTTCTTTCCTTCTTTTTCCTTCCTTCTTTTTCCTTCCTTCCTTCCTTCCTTCCTTCCTTCCTTCCTTCCTTCCTCCCTCCCTCCCTCCCTCCCTCCCTCCCCTCCCTCCCTCCCTCCCTCCCCTCCCTCCCTCCCTCCCTCCCTCCCTCCCTCCCTTCTTTCTTTCTTTCTTTCTTTCTTTCTTTCTTTCTTTCTTTCTTGGAAGGTTTGTTTGTTTATTTGAGAGGCAGAGTTATAGACAGAGAGAGGGAGAGACAGAAAGAGAGGTCTTCCATCCGCTGGTTCACTCCTCAAATGGCTGCAACAACCAAGGCTGGGCCAGGCTGAAGCCAGGAGCCAGGACCTTCTTCTGGGTCTCCCATGTGGGTGCAGGGGCCCGAGCACTTGGGCCATCTTCCACTGCTTTCCCAAGCCATTAGCAGGGAACTGGATCAGAAGTGGAGCAACTGGGACTTCAACCAGAGCCCATATGGGATGGCAGTGCTGCAGGCAGAGGCTTAACCTACTACGCCATAGGACTGGCTCCAAGAAAGATGATTTTTAAGTAATAAATCCAGAGGATTCTGCAAGGCTGCAGCTCACGAGGTGAGGCCTCCAGGGTTCCTGTTGGAGAAAAGTCACTGCTCTAGATCCTGCTGTGGCTCACTCTGTCGAATGCATATCCCTGTGCTGGTCAAGTGTATATAGATAGATAGATAGATGATAGATAGATAGATAGATTATTTATTTTATTTGAAAGGCAGAGTTACAGAGGGGTAGAGGCAGAGGCAGAGAGAGAAAGAGAGGTCTTCCATCCACTGGTTCACTCTCCAGTTTGGCCACAAAGGCCGGAGCTGCATTGATCTGAAGCCAGGAGCCAGGAGTTTTTTCTGGTTCTCCCATGCAGGTGCAGGGGCCCAATGACTTGGGCCTTCTTCTACTGTTTTCCCAGGCCATAGCAGAGAGCTAGATTGGAAGTGGGGCAGCCTGGACTTGAACCAGCACCCCTATGGGATGCTGACACTGCAGGCGGCAGCTTTACCTGTTACGCCACAGCACCAGACCCCCGGCCAAGCATAAAAGATGTCTTTGTAGAGGCCAGCATTGTAGTTAAGCCTCTGCCTGCTATGCCGGCATCCCATATGGGTGCTGGTTCAAGTCCCGGCTGCTCCACTTTTGATACAGCTCCCTGCTAATGCACCTGGGAAAGCAGCGGAGGATGACCCAAATGCTTGGGCCCCTACACTCATGTGGGAGACCTGGAAGAAGCTCCAGGTTCCTGGCTTTTGCCTGGCCCAGCCCTGGCTGTTAAGGCCATTTGGTGAGTGAGCCAGCAAATGGAAGGTCTCTCTCTAACTTTGCCTTTCAAATAAATAAAATGCTACTAATAATAAATTTTTTGAAAAGGTACCTTTATGTGTTAGGCAGGAGTGACTCTATTGTTTGAGTTAGATCTAATTTTGCTTATTTAAAAAATAAACCATGACATCAAGGCATCTGTTTCATAACATCAAGAACTTCAGAAACTAGTCAGTGGATTATTTATTTATTTATTTATTTTTAAAATATTTTATTTATTTACTTGAGAGGTATGGTCACAGATGGAGAGAGGGAAAGATAGAAAGAAGTCTTCCATCCGCTGGTTTACTCCCCAGATGGCTGCCATGGCTGGAGCTGGGCCAATCTGAAGCCAGGAGCCAGGAGCTTCTTCCAGATGTCCCACACAGGTGCAGGGGCCCGAGCACTTGGGCCATCATTGACTTCCTTTCTAGCTGCATTAGCAGGGAGCTGGATCAGAAGTGGAGCAGCCATGACTCGAACAGGAATCCATATGGGATGCTGACACCACAGGCAGATCCTTACCCTACTATGCCACAGCGCTGCTGCACCCTTTAATTATTTATGAATCATTATAAGGTTATTTTGTTCTCTACTCACAGTAATATTACAAAGTGCTCAGGCATCCCACACACGGTTCTCCATGAGCCCACAGGTTATTTTGTTTCAGGCCTCGCCCCTTGGATGTGCAGCCCTGAAACACAGGATTCTGCTCCAATGACTGCACATCTGCTTTCCAGGGGAAGATGTGGCGATGTGTTTGTGGCATCTTTCAGAGTAAAAATGATTGTTGTGGTGATGGCTGCAACTGATCGTTGGCAACAATGGCTACAAGGGCTCAGCTACCTCTGCAGCATGACCATAGCTCTCCTCTTCCCAAGGGGACTCTATTTCCTCTCCCCTTGAATCTCCACTGAGCCTGTAGCTTTGCTGTGACCAACAGAAGGCAAAAGCAGCGTCACTGCCCTGTGTGGCTGTCACAGAGACTGCACACTTGTGTCTGCTCTTGGGAAATCTGCTCACTCAGCGTGTGAACAGCACAGGTGCCTCACCCAGCCAGCCAAATCCAAGAGCAGAGCTGGACTGCAATTGCTCAGGGAAAGCCAGCTGAGGCCCCCAGCACTGTAGATCTACAGAAAGCATTAATGGCTGATCATCTTAAGACACTAAATTTTGGGCTGCTTTGTTATGTTATTCTTGTTCCATTTCTCTTCCCAGATAGGTGAAAAGGCAAAGTCCTACTGTTCTCAGGGGCAACAGTAAGTAGTAACCAGAGACCAAGATTTCCTAGACTGTTGCAAGCTTGGCATGTCCCATTTGCTTCCCTGATGTGCACATTATTTTTCTGTGTCAGGTACTCACAGATTGTGTGTAATTTACTTAAGAACTATACTTAGAAGCCGCAATACTTTATTTTCATTTTTTTTCTAAGAGTGATTAAAAAAACCCATTAATTGTATAATGAGTTTCGGGTGCTTCAGATCAAAAAAGCAGAATTTGACTGAGGTCTCAGGGACCTCAAAGCTTTCAAAGTGTTCTAGAGGTGCCGTTCACGCTGCACTGTCCAAGTCTGGTAGGCTTAGCTGAAGTATTTGGATAACAAGCCTTCTGTTCTTTTTAATCTTTATACCTGATTTCTTTTTATAATATTGATAAGTTGCTTTATAGATCATTTAAACTTACAACTTGGAAGTGCAGGTGTTTTTCCTTTCCTACCCCTCAGTGCGTTTTACACATGAGAAAACTGAGGTTCACATGCATTTTGCATGTGTTTCAGTCCGCGGGCCGTATTAAGACCTGCGAAATCATCTGGTCTGGTCTTGCCAAGGCAACTGCAGGAGGGACTCAACATTTAATAAATCTAGAGCAGGCTAATTGTTAAAATGACAGTTTTGAATGGCCTGTGAATGATGTTATTAAATATTCAAGTGGCCTTTGGCAGAAAAAAGATTCAGTACCCTTGTCTGATCGGTGGTGTAGAATTTGATAGTATGTTTCATGTAAGACCTTTAACATATTAGTTGCTTCTTTTCTTACACAACATCTGTCTTTAATTTGGAAAATATTGATTTTAATTAATTAAAAATATTGATTTAATTAATAATTTTGAGCCAAAGAATCATAAATTTGTAACAATAAGCTATTTAATAAAGATAAAAACCTCTCCAGTCTCCCCTACAAGTTCAGCTTTCAAGTGTATAATTTGCTACTATCGTCACCACTGCCTCTGTATTCACCTTTCCCCCCAACATTTTATTGAGGATTTTAAACATCCAAAGAAGTTGAAAGAATTTGAAAACAAACACCCAAACCCTCACTACCCAGATTCTGCAATGAACATTTTATAACACTTGCTCTCTCTTCAGTCCCATCTACCCATCCCCAGCCATCCACCAATCCAGCTGCGTTCACCTGCAATCAGACCCACCGGTAGGCCAGGAGAAAAGGCTGTTAAGAATATTGCTTTGTGAGCAAAGGTTTGTCACTTCACTTGGCACCAGAGTCTGCAGACAAAACCACTGATGATCTGAAACTCGACTTCAAAGGAAGGACACCAATAAAAGCGCCAACTGCAATCAGTTTCAGAATGACTTAGGTAGCCTGAATGGAGGCACTGCCCGCCTGCTCATAGGAAGGGTTGGCAAGAATGCAACTCCTGCCTGCCGGCCCGGAGAATGCCTCTCTACTGAAGCTCTAATTCTGAGTCAGATTTTGCACCCCACCCCCTGCTGTAGCTCCTGGGACTTCTCTCTCAATGAAGATATAAACAATGATAAAAGGCAAAGAGGGGAAATCATGGGGTCACGAGATGGATGAGGGGCAGAAGCCCATTTTGCCACTCCGCTGGAGGGGTCAAGAGTCAGGGACAGAGGGCGAGGTCCACTGGGGACAGCAAACTACAAAGCACACAGAGTGGGAAAGAGAAGTGGCAGAGCACCTGCAGAGGAAGGTGTTGGGGGAAGGGCAGACACCATGTGCTACAGATGTCTGGAAGGGGGGCCCTGGAAATACTCTGCTACTGGTTCTAAACAGCACTGGGGCCCACATAGCCCAGCAATGCCCAAACGCTTGCTACTTCATACTTCCTTCTCCTCGCTTAATACCAGAATTGGCTCAAAAGGAGCCAATAATCAGCATCATAAATTAACTTGAGACTTGTGGCTTACAGACCCTCACCAGTTTGAATGCACAGTATACTGATTGCTTTTGTAGACAGGGTGGCTGCTTAATTATGGCTGCTGGAAGCTTCCCCAGTGACTGTAGCCCAACACTCATGCCTCTGCTAAAAGCACAACCATCTTGCCTGGGGATAAACAGGTGTTTAAAAATGTCAACACCTACCAGGAGACCACTGAGAGAAATGCAACTAGGCTGGACAGAAAAAATCCAGAAAAGGGACTGTGGAAGAATTTAGTCAACGGTCTTAACATATGGTCCGTAAGGAAAGATTGCCCTACACCAAAGTCTATTATTGGTAGTGCACATTATCCCTGGCTTTCCCCATGGACAAGAATACTTGGACCTTGGCCTAAAAATGAGGATGTCTCATGATGATTTTCAGAAAAGAACTCAAAAATTAAGTCCTGGACAAGAACAATTACATCAGGGCCGGTGCTGTGGCATAGTGGGCTAAGCCTCTGCTTGTGGTTCTGGAATCCAACATGAGTGCTAATTGGAGTCCTGGCTGCTCCACTTCTGATTCAGCTCCCTGCCAATGCACTAGAAAGGCAGTCAATGATGGCTCAAGTGCTTGGGCCCCTGCACCTGTGTGGGAGACCCAGAGGAAGCTCCTGGCTCCTGGCTTCGGATTGGCGCAGCTCCAGCCATTGCAGCCATTTGGGGAGTGAACCAGCAAATAGAAGACTTCTCTCTCTCTCTCTCTCTCTCTCTCTCTCTCTGTAACTCTGCCTTTCAAATAAATAAATAAATCTTTCTAAAAAACTGATCACATCATCCTTACTTGTTATGGAGGTAATGTTAGTGTGACACTGGCATCGTGAGAGGGATGGATGAACAATGGAGTGCCAGTTCGTCGTGGGGAAGCTATGGAATGAAAGCAGCCAGGAGGGAACAGCAACGGAGCCCCAAGAATGGAAGACTAAGGGGGTTACGGGATCATCATGGGACCCCAGAGAACCTGGCTCTCCATAAGACCTGGTGTGATGGCTGCTGAACCATTTTCGTTTCCTATGCATTCTTTTCGTGTCCTTACAGAAAGGCCCACCAGCTGAAGCCACCTGAGTCCGAATGTGTCTTTGTTCTTTGGGATCTTAAGTAGCTCATGTAACTGGAGATGGAGACTCCCCTGTCATTCTAAGGCATGCAGTCTTCCGGAAGTTGTATGTGAGTGAGAGGAACTGAGGAAGGAGCTAAACAATACTCCCTCACACTGCCATGGCATTTTCTCCATGAATGATAAAGATCAAGGACTTATGAGAGAAAATCTAATTTTATAGTTGATTAAATAGGTTTGTGTCTACAGTCTGTGGTAATAAGACCAAAGTAGGAACATAATTCCTAGTCAAATTCATTACTTTTTTCTTGTCTATCAACTAGGCATCTATCTATCTAACTCTTATCTATCTATCTATCATCTACCTACATATTATCTATTTATCTATACCTATGTAACATCTATCATCAACCTATTATTCATCTATCATTATCATCTATGTATCTCCTCTCCTACTTCCCTCTCTCTTTCTCTTCATACCCCACCTTTGTTTGTTTTCCCAGAGTTCCTGTACTTGAGTTCAAGCTGACTTAGTGATGATAGATCTTGGCAACATGAGGTTTCAGAAGGACTAGAGGATTTCTGCTATCATCATATAAGTCCATGCTTTCCTTTTGTGGTATTCATATCCATGCTTGAAATTATGTCTTTCTCTCTGGAGAATGCAAGCTCAATGAGGATAGAATCTAAGTGTCTTATTCCTTCTAGGCATACCCCTAGCATTTAAAATACAATCGCTGGGGTAGGTGTTTGGTGTAGAGGTTAGGTCACTCCTTCGGATGCCTGCGCCCCATATCAAAGTGCCTGGCTCAAGCCCTGGCTACTCGGCTTCAAATGCAGCTTCCTGCTAATGTGCACCCTGGCAGGCAGTGGCTGATGTTTCAAGTACCTGGTTTCCTGCCACCCACATGGGAGACCAGGATGGAGCTTCTGACTCAATCTTGATTGTTGAGGGCATCTGGAGTGACCCAGTGTGTGGAAAATCTATGTCTGTTTCTGTCTCTCTGCCTTTCAAATAAATTTTTTTAAAAATTAGGATATAATCATCACCAGATTTACCTTCTGCTACAAATCTCCCCTTATCTGTTAAACATAATTTGTGAAGGATTTGATATGAGCTAAGCTCTGTACCCATGGAGCTAGTACTGATACAGTGGTTCCAACATATGAGCTGTAGACCAGTAGCATCAATATTGCCTGCAAACTTTTTAGGGATACAAACCTATATCTGGAGAAGCCAAAACTCTAGGGGGTAAGCCCAGGAATCTGTTTATTCACAAGCTCTCCAAGGTGATTTGATGCACACAAAGTTTGCGACATAGCACAGTAGAGCTTAGCCCACCTGTTGGTTACAATCGTCCCCATTCTTTTATCTGGTTGGAAGGAGTCTGCAACACCTATCACTAGAGTGCTGACAAAAGCTCTCAGTAGCTCAGTGGTTCTCAAGCATGGTTGTATGATTACCTGGGATACTTTCCAGAAATGCCCAATGCCAGGCTCTATCCCAGGGATCCTTTTCCATATGTCCTGGGTGCTGGCTGGGCATTAATTTTTTAGAAGTTCTTCAGGCAGTTTTCACAAGTACTTGGGTTGAGAACCACTTGGTAGGTACTTAGAAGTCTACAAAGGGAATAGTGAATTCAAACAGAACACACTGAAGGATGTCAAAGAATTAGGTTGAGTCATAGGAAGTTGCCATATTGCAGGGCAGGTCCACCAAATTTAGTAACTTCATATAGCTTATCTGCTAGGTGTTCTCAACTCCCAAACAGAGGTAGTCATGCTGTGAAGCCACCAAAAGGACCCTGAAATGGAGAAGTTGTAAACCCAATCTGTGTAACTGAAGCAGAACCCATTATCTTCATCACTGATGCTGCTATTGTGATTCTCATTACTTCTCTGCAAGCTTTCTCTGTTGAGTGTCAGATAGCAAATTTTTTAAAATATTTATTTATTTTTATTTGAAAGTCAGAGTTACACAGAGGAGAAGCAGAGAGAGAGAGAGAGAGAGAGAAAGAGAGAGATCTTCCATCCGCTGGTTCACTCCTTAGTTGGCTGCAACAGCAGGAGCTGCACCGATCTGAAGTCAGGAGCCAGGAGCTTCTTCCATATCTCCCTCGCGGTTTCAGGGGCCCAAGGACTTGGGCCATCTTTCTACTGCTTTCCCAGGCCATAGCAGAGAGCTGGATAGGAAGTGGAACAGCCGGGTCTCGAACTGGCACCCATATGGGATGCCGGCACTGCAGTTTGTGGCTTTACCCGCTATGCCACAGTGCCGGCCCCAGATAGCAAATATTTTAAGCTTTGTAGGCCACACAGTCTCTGTTGCAACTATTCAATTCTGCCATCATGGCAGGGAAACAGCCATGTCTATGAAAGGGTGTGGTCATGTTTCAAGAAAACTATAATTACTAAAGTAAGCAGTGGTCCATGTTTGGTCAGGGGTTATAATTTGTCCATCCTCACTCTAAGATGTTGCTTTTCCATGAGAGTGTTAGAGAGTAGATGTAAGTCATCTTAGATCTTTGCATAATGAAACAGATGGTTAGGTGACTTGTGATGCAAATTAGCTTTAAGACCCTCAGAGGGCTTCCTTATGTTGAGTACCTTTTAAGTGACATAATCAAATATTGTTTCGTCCTTGGACTCCCACTTAAGCAGGGGGTTGAGATGGGAAGAGGCCCTCTCCATTCTTATACTCAGTATTCAGCAAACGTTATCAATTGCATTACCTCCAGGAGCAATACACACTTCAAACAAATCTGCGAAAACCACTGTCGTTTCTCATTTCTCAATGACTTCTCTTATTCAGAGATGGTTAGAGCTAGAAGGACTATGGCTGAGCTGTTAAAAACTCACTTATAACTGACCAAGTACAGACCCAGAGAGAAGTGGTTGACTACAGTCCTGCAGGTAGCATGGAGGTGAGAACATGAAGGGATGCTAACTCATTCATTCATTCAGGGTATTGAGTACATACTGCAGATTGAGCATTAGCATAGACACCAGAGATAAAAGAGGTTCCCATGCTGGAGAAATTACAGACATGCACTAGCCCATGAGCCATGGTGAGGTATGTGGCTCCCATGAGCCGGGTGAAAGTGGACAAATTTTCCAGGAGTGGAAGACTGGTTGATTTTTTTCCCTAAATCTCTACTATAAATACCAAGCTCTTCCTTTATTTTATGCTATCACCAACTGTAAGACTCCTTGAATTTAACAACAGTTTTCAAAGAAAGCCAAACTAGATGGTGTTTAAGAAATAGTCTGATAGTAGGAATGTTAAAACGTGAAAAGGGCATTGTTTTTTAAAGATGTGTGGATTTATTTGAAAGTCAGAGTTACAGAGAGAGAGAGGGAGAGACAGAAAGACAGGGAGCCAGTGCTGTGGAGTAGTGGGTGAAGCTGCCACCTGCAAAGCTGTCATCCCATATGGGCGCCAGGTTGAGTTCCAGCTGCTCCACTTCCCATCTAGTTCCCTACTAATATACCTGGGAAAGCAGCAGAGGATGGCTCAAGTGCTTGGGCTCCTGCATCTACATGGAGACTCAGAGGAAGTTTCTGGCTCCTGGCTTTGGAGTGGCCCAGCTCTGGCCATTGCAGCCATTTTGGGAGTGAACCAGTGGATGGAAAATCTATCTGTCTCTCCCCTACTCTCTGTAACTCTACCTTTCAAATAAATAAATATAACTTTAGAGAGAGAGAGAAATAAAGAAAAGGAAGGAAGGAAGGAAGGAAGGAAGGAAGGAAGGAAGGAAGGAAGGAAGGATTTGATTCAATCCCCAGATGGTCACAATGACCAGGGCTGGACCAGGCTGAAGCCAGGAGCCAGGAGCCAGGAGCTTCATCCAGGTCTCCTATGTAGGTGGCAGGGGCCCAAACACTTGGACCATCTCCTGCTGCTTTCTCAAGCCATTAGCAGGGAACTGGATCAGAAGTGGAGCAACTGAGACACCAACCGGTACCCATATGGGATCCTAGTGTCACAGGCAGTGGCTTTGCCTGCTACTCCAAAATGCCAGCTCCAGAAAGGACATTTTAAAGAAATATAGTTCTTAAAAAAGCAAACATGAAATAAACTTATTTCTTATAGTTTTTTTAGGGTATCCCAGAAAATACTGCTATGCTCCTAATTCTACATATTTATAAGATATATAAATTATATAGGTAATATACCCTGTTTATATAACATTTACTCAAATATATGTTTTATTTTTTAATTTGGCCTTGCATAGGCCAAAATAATACTCAATAAATATCTTCTGAAGAAATGAACAGGTCAGGTTCTAACAGGAATAAACAAATGGGTTAGGTCTATCATTAGATATTTGGGACTATTAAAGATGGTGGGTAGATTTACATTCTTTAGAAAGGTGATTGAGTATAAAGCAAATCTTGACTCTGTCTTTAACATTGACCCACACACAACACAGACTAAAGATAATTTGTTAACTTACAAGTTCATTTCAGAGGTTATTTTTAACAGGAAAACCTCACAATTCTATCCTAAGTATTCCAATGTCTTTGAGCTATAGAAACTTTCTTTGAATTTTGTTGGTCTTTGATCTGAGGACTTCTGTGTGCTTTGTAACTATATACAGGATTAAACACTTCCTCCATTTAATTGGAAATCCCAAAGCACAGAGGTATAAGGTGACCTGAAGAGGGTTTTCGGCACGTTGATTAGAGATTGGGTTAGAATCAAGGGTTTCTGAATGAAAGTGGTTTGTCTTGTTTTGCTTATGTGCTAAATGTACTGAGATATAGATTCCCCCTTTGATAGGTCATGGGCATTAGACTCATATTATTAAAGAGTTCAGATATATTGTGAATAAAATTATGTTTGTATACATATCATAAAGGTCAAAGAAAGATCTAAAAACTGATGTTAACCATAATTATCAGCATCTGTAATATAATGATTCTCTGGATTTATGAAAAGCTGCTTATGATAAGTTAAGGTCTTAGTTGTTTTCTAATGTTGATAAAATGTTGAGCATTTTAATTGAAAATAATGTGCTCCACAAGGATTGAACGCCGGGAAATGTTTAGACAGAAAACTAAGAGTGGATGGGAGTAAAGGATGCTTTCCATTTTTTTTTAAAGATTTATTTATTTATTTGAAAGGCAGAGTTGCAGAGAGGCAGGGGCAGAAAGAGGGAGAGGTCTTCCATCCACTGGTTCATTCCCCAAATGGCCACAATGGCTGGAGCTGAGCCAATCCGAAGCCAGGAGCCTGGAGCTTTTTCCAGGTCTCCAACTCCGGTGCAAGGGCCCAAGGGACTTGGGCCATCTTCTACTGCTTTCCCAGGCCATAGCAGAGCGCTTCATAGGAAGTGGAGCAGCCGGAACTCCAACCAGTGCCCATATGGGATGCCGGCACTGCTGTTTGTGGCTTTACCCACTACACCACAGTGCTGGCCTAAAGGATGCTCTCCTAAGACAGGGTTTGTAGTGTGGCCCTCTCAGACCACCTGTGTTAGGATCACCTGGAAGCTTCTTAAACATTCTTAGGTCTACACTTGACTAATGAATCAGGATCCGTGAGGGTGCGGTCAAGAATCCCCATATTAAATAAATTCCCAATGTGTTTCTAATGCCCAAAAAAGTCTGAGAACCACTGCCTATAAAAATGCGTTTTGGGGCTGGTGCTGTGGTGTAGCGGGTAAAGCCACCACCTGCAGTGCCAGCATCCTATATGGGCACCAGTTCGAGTCCTGACTGCTCCACTACTTATCCAGCTCTCTGCTATGGCCTGGGAAAGCAGTAGAACATGGCCCAAGAATTTGGGCCCCTGCACCTGTGTGAGAGGACCCGGGGGAAGCTCCTGGCTCCTGGCTTTGGATCAGTGCAGTTCCAGCTGTTGTGGCCAACTGGGGAGTGAAACAGTGGATAGAAGACCCCTCTCTCTCTCTCTCTCTGTCTCTCCTCTCTCTGTGTAACTTTGACTTTCAAATAAATAAATAAATAAATAAATAAAATCTTTTTTTTTTTAAATGTGTTTTAGGGGTGGACATTGTGTCACAACTGGTTAAGCTGCCACTTGGTACACTTGTAATCCCATATTGGAGCCTGGGTTGGAGTCCTGGCCCCTCCACTTGTTGCTAATGTGTCTGGGAAGGTATTCCATGATGGCCCCAGAGCTTGGGTTCCTGGCACCGATGTGGGAGACCCTGATGGAGTTCTTGACTCCTGGCTTCAGCCTGGCCCAGACTTGGTTATTGTAGCTATTTGGGGAGAGAGCCAGATGATGAAAATTCTCTTTCTCTCTCTGTTTCTCTATCTGTCTCTGTTGCTCTGCGTTTCAAATAAATAACTAAATCTTTTTAAAAATGTGTTCTAGATGAAAAACAAAATACAAAATTAAACTGAGGGGCTGGCGCTGTGATGGAGCAGGTTAAACCGCCATCTGCAGTGCTGGCATCCAATACCGGTGTTGTTCTATTCCTGGCTGCCTGGCTTCTGATCCCACTCCCTGCTAATAGCCTGGGAAAGCAGCAGAGGACGGCCCAAGTCTTGGGCCCCTGCATCCACTTGGGAGACCCGGAAGAAGCTCCTGGCTCTGGCTTCCAGCCCTGGCCATTGCAGCCATCTGGGGAGTGACCCAGCAGATGGAAGACTCTCTCTCTCCTCCTAACTCTGACTTTCAAATAAATAAATGAATCTTTTTTAAAAATTAAGCCAAAAATACCCTCAGAAGCCAATGTCAGCAGAATTCCTTAATGGGAAAAATATCAAAATCTATCAAAACACAATCAAAGATTATAGCACACACAAAAGGTCAATGGGAGATTTGGTGTATGAAAATGGCAAGGAAGAATTTAAAAAAATTATTGGCTGAAAATTCAATGACTCTTCATAAAGATCATGGAAAATGCATGAAAAAACTATGCAAGGATTTCAAAATTTTTCTCCACCAAAATAAACTTAACTTAAAAAAAAAAGATTTATTTATTTACTTGAAAGAGTTACACAGAGAAGGAGAGGCAGAGAGAAAGAGAGAGAGAGAGAGATGTCTTCCATCCACTGGCTCACTCCCCAATTGGCCACAATGGTTGGAGCTAAGTCAATCTGAAGCCAGGAGCCTGGAGCTTTTTCCAGGTCTCCCACGCAGGTGCAGGGGCCCAAGGACTTGGACCATCCTCTACTGTTTCCCATAGCAGAGAGCTGGATTGGAAATGGAGCAGCCGGGACTTGAACTGGTACCCATATGGGATGCCAGCACTATAGGCAGAGGCTTTACCCACTATGCCACAGTGCCAGCCCCTAAACTTATCTTTTAATTTCACTTTCATGAAATTTTTGAAGTACCCTCTTACTCTGCTCTCAAAGGACAAACACATTACATAGCCAATCTTTCCTGAACAAATGACTTAATTGACTTTTTTTTTTTTTTTTTTTGACAGGCAGAGTGGACAGTGAGAGAGAGAGAGAGACAGAGAGAAAGGTCTTCCTTTTGCCGTTGGTTCACCCTCCAATGGCCGCTGCGGCCGGCGCGCTGCGGCTGGCGCACCACGCTGATCCGATGGCAGGAGCCAGTACTTATCCTGGTCTCCCATGGGGTGCAGGGCCCAAGGGCTTGGGTCATCCTCCACTGCACTCCCTGGCCACAGCAGAGAGCTGGCCTGGAAGAGGGGCAAGCGGGACAGAATCCGGTGCCCCGACTGGGACTAGAACCTGGTGTGCCAGCGCCGGTAGGCGGAGGATTAGCCTGGTGAGCCGCGGCGTCGGCCCTTAATTGACTTTAAAAATATGAAAATATCTTTTACAAACTTCTGATCAAAGGATGTTTTCAAAGTAAAATTTTCTGGGATTAAAGCATATTCTTTTGAAATTAAGGTGCTGGTAGAAAATATACTATGCAAAACCCCATTAACTGGGTATAAAATTCAGCCTCTGGGGTGGGCACTTGGCACAGCAGTTAAAATGCTACTGGGGTCACCTGCATCCCCAGCCAGTGTCTGGTTGAGTCCCCGGCCCTATGCCCCCCAATCCATTTCCTGCAAAAGAATCACCCAGGGAGGTAGCAAATGATGGCACAAATACTTGGGTCCCTGTCACCCATCTGGGAGTCCTGGATTGAGTTTCAAGTTTTTGGCTGTTGTGGGCATTTGGAAAGTGAACCAGTGGATGGAAGATGTGTGTGTGTGTGTGTGTGTGCATCTGTCTGTCTTTCAAAAATATGATGAAAGAAACATTTAAAGTCAGACTCTGCGATTATGTGTTTCTGTTAACCTGAAGTTTCAACACACACTGTCTACAAATAAGAGCTTTGGACAAGATACATAAATCATATTTAAACTATTTTATTTCCCTGCTTGAAAACACTTCGTGATGCCCCACTTGTCTATGAGGAAGTTCAAGGGCTGTCTCTACACCCCTCCCACCTCAGTTCTTTTCCTTTTGGCTTGCTCTGCACTCTGACCTCTCAACATCATCATGCGCCCGAGTGCTCGGAGATTCTTGGCTCTGTGAGCACCAAGTGCATCATGCTTCTGAGAATTCAGTCTGAGAGGAAACAGGGCGGCTGCAGGAGATGGAATAGCACTGGGACAGAGATGGAATAGCACTGGGACAAGAGCAGAGCTGAGAGACAGAGCCAGGAGAGATGCGGCTGTAAAACACAGAGTGGACGGAACGGACACCTCGGGATGCCTAGAGGGCTGACCGAGGAGGTTCGCATCTGGGGGCTCCCTGGCCCTCTGCCTTCTGGTTGGGCTCTGCCTGAGCAAAGGTTGGAGCCATAGGGCAAGGATAACCCTTGGTTCTTTGTGTGGTCTCCTTGGGCGGCAGTGCACCTGCCAAAGGTAACTGTTCCTCTCAAGGGCTCCCCCATTTTTCTGACTGCCCCCCTTGATGGGGCAGTATCCTCTAGGCCTGCATTCACGTGCACATGTCCTACCCAGTGGCCTTCTACACACTGCCCACATCCAAGTACCAGTACACTGTTGAAATGAACTCTCCTCCCACTAACCCAACTCAAATGCTGCTGGAACCCTAATGGATGCATTCTGGAAGATTCCTCCCAACTACTTTGTGAACCATTTAAGGTGGTTTGCTTCTTCTTTCTCCATAGAATTGACTCTTGGCTTCTTCACGTGAAGTTCGGATGGTGCACAAATTATTCTGAGAGGGAAGGGCTTTGAGTTTGCTTCATTTTCTTAAAAGTATGACTATCATATGCAAACACAAGGAAGAGAAAAATCAAAAGTAAGTAAAATAAGGGCACAGCTTTATTTCGCTACAAGGCAGTAAGTACACTGTCATACCACAAGTTCAGTGCTGGCCATCTTGCACCAAATGTTCTTAAGGCAGCAACTGGCTGTTGACCCCAGTCTCTGTCTCCCAGCTGCGAACACAGGATCCATGCAGCAGTTCTGAGACTCTACACTTAGAAACCATGGGGGCTGCTGATCCAACTCAGAACCCCTGCATTACAGAACAGTCAGGCTGAACCCACAACAAAACATAGGACATGAACAACATAGATCTCCCAAAAAAAGAAGTGCAATGCATGCTTTTATAAACCAACAATAACGAAAAAAAAAAAAAAAAAGACGCGCGTGCATACACACACACACACACACACACTCACATACATTCAACAACAAATGCAAAATCTCCCAAATAAGTTTTCCAATGTATTACAAAAGGAAAAAAAGTATGTATATAAAAAATAAAAAAGTCTGAAATACTAGTGCATAGTCAATTACCTAACACCAAGTTTCTTTTCTTTCCATTCAAGCTCTACTGCCCCTCTGATACTAGCAGCATGTCTACAGGCTAAAACCATAGCAGCAAAAACACATTTTTCATTTGGCATTTACAAAATTAAATTACTGAATAAAAATATAATTTTTTATAAAACTATTTCATACAGTAATAATTTTTAAAGCAAGCTAACAAAAAACTCATAAAATGGTTGAGCACAGTAAATGTACCTCCAATGTTATTAACCATAAATGAGCATTTACAATCGCCATTAATTGTCCCATGGTATTTAGCCAACATTTATAGTAATGCTTTGACTGATTGTTAAAAATCTATGCCTATGTTTAGTGATTGAGAAAAGTGAAATACTGGAGTACCTTTTGTGTATAAAATTTCAGAAAAACTCATCACAGGAAAAAATACTGATCTGCTGGATTCTCTAAAAATACAGATAAATCATTTTATGTTTTTTTTAAAAAAATCTGCATTAAGATATTAACAACTGGTTACAATTCATTACCTAATAATTTAGGTAAGACTGTTATTTATTTTTAAAAATCATTTTAGTTGGGTGAAATCCAATAAGATTTGATCCAACTAAATGCACTTGGTGCTGCTCTCAACTGTTGTACCACAACAAAAATAGGTTCTTCTCCCATTCATGAAAAGTTTCATGTTGAGGAATGGAATATCCCAAGTCAACTTGAAGTGTTCTGAAAACCATAATGCTTTTCTGGCAACGTCTCACATGACCAGAGTCCGGGCCGAGAACGCATTCACATATTTACGAGGCTGGCCGGAGGCTGTCATCTGATCTTCTGTCTTCCCGCAGGATGCAGGTTCCCAGGCACCGCTACAAGGCTAACGGGGCAAAAGAAATGGCAAAGTGAGGCCAGGAAGCACATACCGTCGTCCACACAGGAACTCCCGACCCGAGCTGGGAGCAGGGTCTGCATAAGAAATGCTGACTCCTATATGGAAATGGTTGACCTTGGGACTACTTAGTTTTCAAAAGGATTCAACATGCTTACAAAATAAATAGAAGACAATAAGCTTTCGAAAAGTCAGAGAGTTCATGGTGAAATAAAAATAAAAATGTGACAAAACACTTGTCACACACAAAGTATAGTGTCCTAGCCAGATGTCAACCTCCAGTTTGACTCTGAGCTTTCCATGCGTCGAGGCAGATAGGGAGACAGAAACAAAAGCAGACAGGAGATTCGGTGCACCTAAGCTCAAAACAAAACCAGTGGCTTGGTAAAAGCACTGCTCCTCTCATTGACAACTTTGAAGAGGGATTATTTACCATGGGATGAAAGAATAAGCAAGCTTCTTGCTCTCCAGGCAAAATGAACCCATGTGTCAGAACAGGTAGAGTGTCAAAGATTGTGTGTGCAGGTACTGGTGCCATGTGCTGGTGAACAGGTTTCGGTGTGGCCGGCGGAATGGGACACTGAGGGCAATGCTGCCAAAGCAGGACAAGGACAGGCAGGTTGGAAAGGCAGGAGTGAAATCCAGGAGAAGTAGCAGGAAAGAGAAAGGAAGCTGCCATGTGTACATCGCTGGTGGGAGGGACTGGGAGAAAGAGGAAAGCACACAGCGGGTGATGACACCCTATAGCAAGCCCTTCTGTGTGCCACCCACGATGCGGAGTGGTGCACATGTCTCAGCTCATTTCCCTCTCGCACAAAACACCTGGCCATAGCTGTGATTCACTCCCCTATTGTACAGGCCAGGCAATTTGAAAGGAAGAGAGAATTTAGGCAACACCCTTCAAACAATGATGCAGCAAGAATTTGAACTCTGCTCCGTACAAGATGCTGTTTCCATGGGAGTTCTTGTCAGGAACAGCACAAGAAAATCAGTGGGAAGCTGGGGGGTTAGGGCGCCTGGGGATTGGCATCCAGGAAGAGGCGTTGAATCGGGGCAGGGCAGTTATCAGACTGTTTAGCAAAGGGGTCTGATACTTCCGAATGAACATCGTATCGGTGGGGTGCTGGAGCTCCCTCTCCCCATGGCTGGAACAAAGTCCCAGCCACATGTCTGCGGTGTCATTTTCATGTTCTAGTTTCCGAATTTTCCTAGGACACAAAGCCAGCTTCTTAGCGTGCACCATCTCCCACTGATATAATGGCACTGTCCAAATACATAGGTTTACTCTGAAAGCACAGAGGCTCAACATAGAACTTGAAATCCCACACAGCAAGATGGATTTGCCTACTATTTCCCCAGGAACTGTGTATCGCAAAAATGACAAAGTTGAGTGGCGCTCTGACACAAAGCCACGTTTAACACTTTCCTAAACAAGATCACCAGGGTAATTATAGCATTTTTTGAAATAGTTCTGAATAACTGATGTTTCCCTAGATTCCAGCATGTGGATTAAATAGGCATAGTTCACTTCTGTGCATCTGCCCATCTAAATTCCAGATTATAGTTATACATGTTGCTGCGAAAATTTGCTAAACAGTCTAATGACTGCACTGAAATGATACCTTGACCAAGAAACCAATTTAAAAAATTGGGGAGGAGTGGGCATTTGTCACAATGGTTAAGCTGCTGTGGACCATCCTGGAGTGTCAAGGTTTGAGTCCCAGCTCAGTTCCTGTTTGTGGCTTCCTGCTAATGTGGCTAATGTGAACCTGGGGAGGTAGCAGAAAATGACCCAAAGTGAGTTTTCGCCTAGCCCTGGCTGTTTTTGGGCATCAGGGAGTGAAGCAGTAGATGGGAGATTTCTATCTGTCTCTGTCTCTTTGCCTTTCAAATAAAATAAATATTCATTAAGACATAAAGCTTAATGTTATCTTCTCAGTTCCTGAGCCTGTGTTAGTGGGCACTGTGGCAACGTGACCAATAAAGTCTACTCTGAAAGCGGATGGTTTAACATGGCGGACCTTGCAGGAAAGGATTACGTAGTGCTTGCTTGGAAGCAGTAACCTGATGCACAAAGGACAAAGAACATGGATTTTAAAGAACCAGTGACTAAAGAGGGAGCAGAATGAAACAGTCCATAATTAATATCTTACGTGGAAATTTACAGTTTACCTAAGGATACACACATGCGCGCGTGCACACACACACACACACACACACACGATGCATACTTTGAAACAAATGGAGGGGAAAGGGGAATGAAAATGAGAATGAAGACAGCAGGGAGGAGCAAGGGAGACAGGATGGTCTCTGTTTTTCTCTGATTAAGAATTTTTTTATGTAGCTGGGCTTCGATGAATATATTATTACATTTCTAAATGTGCAAATTGAGTGTTTCAAAAATACCATTAAAGTCATCTTTTGTCTGCATTTACCATGCCTCCTGGTAAAAAGTCAAGTTCTTATCCTTCGTACTCAGGTAGACTCAGAATTCGCAAAGTCTGTTGCAGAGAATCAAATACTATCATTACTGACTTAATGCATTTTCTGCTTAAAATGCTACTGCATTTCTGTAGACACCTCCACACGGCTCCTCGCTTTTTACATGTCTGACTCTTCCTCCTGGGCCAGGTAGTTAACATGAGATCAATGTAAATAAGGTACCACATATTTTTAATAAGTATATTGAGAGAACTTTTCAAAGACACAGCTTCTCCTGAATCAAAACAATTTAGCAAGAAACACACCCCCGTCACTGAAATGTCCAAATTCCTGAAAGCACCCTGGGGCATATAAGCCCAGAAGCTCACAGCCTAAGGTGGACACAATGACTTGGGCCACCTGATTCTCCCAGCACTATGAACACCAGGATGCAGTAGCCACTGTGTGTCTGGGTGCACAGGAACAGGAGGGCCAGCAAGTGCCAGTGTGGCAGCTCCTCCGAGCTGGGGGAACACAAAGCGGGCCTATCTCACAACAGTGAAGGCAGCCAATAGACCTACCTGAGAAAGTCCAGGAAGATCAGGGGGTAGAGCCCCCGGCCCGGGTGGGGAAAAGAAAGGTCCCTTTCTCCCTTCTTACCTCGAAGCCCTGGGGCCCTATTCCAACTTTGCAAGCAGACAGAGCAGTTTTGACAAAAGAGGATTAAATGTCTTTGTGCTGGAAGAATATGCTCGAACACTGTCATGCACATCTTTGGGCATCCTCCTTGTTCTTTTATCCAAATGCTAGTTGCATTTATACTAAAGAAGCGATCAGAATTACGGATTTCTGCATCTGAATTCTTGTTCAATTACCAACCCACCGTGCTGTGGCAGACACGTCACTCCAGCCTAATTCACCTGGGCATTAATAATCCTACCCATACATCCTCCTCCTCTTGCCGGGAGTCGTCTTGCTTATCCTGTAATGTGCCTTTAATTGCCTCTGGGCAGAAGTGAACTACAAACTGTCTGTCAAATCCTTAACTAGGATATCCTGCTAAAGCACTTTAGATAAATACTCAGATCCGTTGCAGAAAACAGAAGAAATATGATGAGACCAGATCATGTCCATAGGTGGTTTTCTGTCAGGATTTCATTCTCTTCACATTTAGAATCTGAATAGATTTTTTTTAAATCATGTTGTACAACTACTATTATTATATTCACAGAGTGACTTCACACAGTATCTGTTGACATCAAAAGTCTTGGCAAAATCTTTGTCTAAAAATTTGCAGATGTAATCAGAAACTCATATAAACCCCTAAAACCAAATAACTCATGAGATTGTACTGTGCTTTTAATCTTTTTGAAAATAATAAGCAGATGAGAGTGGCACCAGGAGTAAGCAGTAAGAATTCTCTGATTATTCCATTGAACCCGTGTGAAGAAAATTCTTCCCCTTGGCGAAAATTCTAAGTCCCAAAGAGACACCTTTTAAAAATGCATCAGTAATAAGAGACAATAAAGAAATTTTCAGGTATCTTAAAACTCAAGGATGAACTAGAGCTGAAATATTGCTAAGGTAAAGGCACTGGTTACCAGAGTCCTTCCCCAGTAAATGCTTCCAGCAGATCAACTAAATACTTTCAGCTTGAGGGTTGCTATCTCCTCATAGGAAAGACTTTTAAAGTGAAAGGCGGAGGGGGTGGCTGACAGTTGCCTAGCCCACCTGTGCTCGCCCTTCCCAAGGCTGAATGAAGTCGCCTTTAAATTAAGATGACCCTTTCTCGAATTTGGGGTCCACCCCAGGTGTCTCCAGAGAGCTCATCAACTTGCATGCTCACAGACTTCCCAGCATTTATATCACATGGCCTAGGGCGTCACAATATTTTGGAAGAACAACTCTTCCTCTGCTCCCATATTAGTTCCAGACTATTAAGATGAGGACAAGAGCCAAACTGTTCTAAAGCAATTCTATCTGTGCCCTCTTTCCACTCCTGGGAAGATTGTATCTCCAAGTGTTTATTCTAAGTGTCACCAAACAAAACAAATGAAAAACGCCTGTCTTGTAATGTCTGGGGCAGAATATTCTGACTCCCAGCTCAACAGATCTTCCCCCTTCATTTAATCTTTCTCAGGTCAACCCAAAACCTGTGCGGAGAAACTCTACTGAATGTATAACGTCAATTGAAAGCAGGTCACTGCAATGCTAAAGACAGCGAGGTTAAATCTTGCCCTGGTAAGCAGGAAAAAAAAGTGACCAAAAGGGAGAAGCAAATGAGTGCAGAGACGTCCAGGGGGCCAGACCAATGTGCTGGATTAAGAAAGGCTCGGAGCGCTCCCTATCACACGTACTCTGTCACGTGGGTTTTATTACGCCAACACACGTGTTTCTGTGCAACAAAAAGGCAGAGAAAACCGGTCAGCTATTTCATTTCCATAACATCACAGGCCTGGCAACCTGAACTGCAAGGGCTGCGTTGAATCAGGTCTTCTGGTGACCCAGTGACACAGTTCTGCAAGAGTGGCACAAGGAATGTCATGTTAGAGGAAGCAACATACCACAGTGCGCGAGACCCAGCTGCCGGCGAGGCCCCCTTGCCTGGGCTTCCTAGGACAGGGATTGTGAAGCGGCTGCTTCACGTTCAAGGCTGCAGCTGTGCACTGGTGAGGATGCCGCCACCCTGAATGCTATGTGCTATGCACGCGAACTTCATAGCAACCTGTGTGATGACGAGTGCCGGCTCTGCCACGGTCCCTACTTACAGGCAAGAGCCATTTAATTCATTTCATGAATCAGAGTCACGCAAACAGAAAATGGAGGCACGTCGAACCCAGGTGCCACCGACTGCATGCAAACTTCTTACACTTCTCAGCAATTCCTATCATGCAACAAGGGTTGGCTTCAATTTTTGAAAAATCTAACATATCACAAACAAGTCATATAAGGAGAAGGGCAATCCCAAACCCGTGAAACCAAAAGGCCGAGGGGAAGGTGAGTTTCAGTCCCTACCGACAATACTTGAAAATTCTTTGATCCTGTGCAAATGTGTTTGAGTAATAATGGTTTGAGAAATTTATTTAAATTAAGCTTACTGTTTAAAAAAAAAAAAAAAAAAAAAAAAAAAGCTTGGCCGTGACAAGCCAAGTCAGGAAATTAAAATTTAAGGCTGTCATTCTGTGGTTAGAAAAAAGAGGAAAGTGAGTACAATGCACATGAACACATCTCTTACACTCGAGTTTTAAATAGGAATAAAAGGAAATTATAATTTAAGAGAAAAATACAGAAGTTCAGAAGGCTTGTAACTTATGGTTTCAGGTCTACCGATAAAAGTGTCTACTGTAAGAAATGTTTATTAGCATAATGCGTTTATTTCACCACTGCAAGCAGATTGAGAAAAGGAGGCAGCTCTTTTCTCCTTGCAGAGGGAGCTGTATATGTGTGTGTGTCTGTTTGCCTCAGTCTTTCTTGGTAATTTCTGAACAGGCAGAATCCAGGGCCAGGCAGCTGGCTCAGTGGTTAAGAAACCGCTCAGGATGCCCACATCCCATAATGGAGTGCCTGGGTTCCTGTCCCAGCTCTGCTCTCTATTTGAGCTTCTGGTTAACGCCTTGGGAGACAACAGCAGGTGATGGCTCAAGAGTAACTGGGTCCCTGCCTCCCTAGTGGGAGACCTGGACTGAGTTCCCAGTTGCTGGCTTTGGTCTGGCCCAGCCCTATTGTTGCAGGCATTTGGGGAGTGAACCTGTGCATAGGAGTTCACTACCTCTGTTTCACTGCCTTTCAAATACATACAATTTATGAATTAATTTATTAAAAATCTAAAGGCATTTCACAGTGAATCTGCCTTCTCTAGGTTGAAGGCTTCGGTTGTTTCCTCAATTGGGATCACTTTGTAAGCTAGGCTGAGCACTGACAAGGATACAATGTGAAAAATCTCCATGAGCCACGTGAAAGACACAAATATCAAAAGCGTCTCAGAGCTGTTGTATTATAAGAATACCTTGGTTGAGCTTACCATTTAAAATTAAAGCAACTTAAAGAGGAAGACAAAGAGAAGGAGGAGAAGGAAGAAAAAGGAGTAAACCCCAACAATTATAAGATCAAATTCTTTTGGGAAAAAGATTAAGCATGCATAATTTAAAAACACAGTGTAACATAATTGCACATATGGCCAATAAAAGTCTCAACATAAGGCTCTATTAAAGTTAAATAAATTTAACCTATTTATAAATTATAGACTAGGCCATATGTGGAAAGTTCTGAGTTGTTAAAATTCATTGTATCTCAATGACAACCCATGCAGCCAAGGGCACACGGAGCAAGCACCTTGGTTGTTTTCTACACTGCATCTCCCACCAAAAGGATTCAAAGCACCTTGAGGAAATGGCGAATTCCAAGAAGAGAGTTCTAAGAACATCGGCTATTAAATTAAAGCAACTGAAATAAAATTGCAAATTCAGGTCTTCTATAGTACCAGGCACATTTCAAGCGCTCAAAAGCCATATCTGACCAGCAGCTATCATACTGCATGTGTCCATCGTTGCAGGAGCTCAGCGGGACACCCCTGGTCTAGAGGTTAAAAGATTTAGGAGACTCAACCTCATACAGTTTGTGAAACTGTTTCGATGTTGACCAAACAAATAATAAAAAGATTTTTTTATTAATGGGAACAGTTAAATATTCCCTGGGAATCAGAATATCCTTAAGAACTTACTGTTAATAATGTATGATAACTGTATTTGCTTATATAAGAAAAAGTCAGTTTTAGAGATAGATCTGAAAGCACATAAGAATAAAGTTATAGTGTCTGGAATTTAATTACTTTGGAAAAAACCAGATGAATAAATATGGCAAAATGTTAATAACTGTTAAATGAGAACACTGTATATTTTCTGGGCTTCTACATGTTTGCAAGTTGTCTTAATTAAATGTTAAACATATAGACTCTTGTATTTGCAATTTTAAAATATCAAAATTTATACATAGTTATATAAAAGCATGCACATGAATATATACATTAGAAGTAAAACCACAAGGGGCCAGTATGTAGGCCTCTAAAACAATAATAATTTCTTTGTCTAAAATGTATTGCCAAATACGACTCAATGGTGTACTAGAAGACACAGATGAATAAAACAGGGCTACTTCTTAACTTTAAATTTCAATCAAATAGAATATGAATATATTGACAGAGTTCCATACACATTATTTTTTTTCAAACTTAGAAGCATTAAGCAATTTCTGGTAAAATCCTGGACAACCTATTTTTCATAAATACTGACATTTTTGCCAACTTTTATATAATATATATTTTATTTCAGTACTATGTTCACTTCCAAGTGGTTTCATCTAAATACCATCTGGTGAGGCCAAAAGCTATTAGGATTCAATTTTAGGAAAATAACCAGAGGTTTTCAACGTACATAATAATAACTGTCCCCAAACACATTTACATGTTTGCTCTTTGAAATTTAGGACAAAGTTTTTCAATTCTACTATAAATGCAGGCTGGGTCCCAGGAAGGGTTACACCATCTATGTTAAACTTAACCTTGTGTAGAGAACTAATAGCACCGGTCCAGCCTTACAGTCTGGAAACCAAAGTAATTCAGGAGGGAAAGAAACACAAAGAAAGGGCTTTCCTTCTGGACCCAGGATCAACTAGGAATAACAATTTTTTTAATGCTTATTTATTTTCATCTACTTGAGTGGAGGGGAGAAAGGAAGAGAGATAGGGAGAGAGCGAGAGTGTGTGTGAGAGAGAGAGAGAGATTATGCACTGGTTCATTCCCCAAGTACTGGAACAACTGGGACTGGTCAGGCTGAAGCCAAGAGCCCTGAACTCTAGCTGGGTCTCCTACATGGCTAGTGGGGACCCAAGTACTTGGACCAACACCTACTGCTCCCAGGAGGCATGAACAGGAAGCTAGATTTGAAGCAGAGAGGCTCAGATGGAACCAGCACTCTGATAAGGGATGATGACGTCACAAGTGTTGGCCCAACCCACTACTCCAGGACACCCACTCCCCAAACTCCAAGTAACATTGGAAATGGCTGCCCCTTGCATGGACACCCTACTAGTAGTCCCTTTTCTGTTTCCCTCTCATGCTTGGGTGGAATCCATTCTCTTCCTCCTCTCCCAGTCCTTTGTGTTATTGTGCATATTCTCCAAGTGGGACCTGCCCAAGCCTGGCTAACCTAGGATTATCTGATCATCAAACAGTACCACACTCCAGCCTCAACCACCCTTTATCAAGTGGCTGAGAGCTGAGAGAGGCCACAGGGGAAGAGTGTCAGTAAATTAATAAACAAATTGCGCCTGCCACCCTCCTGGCTGTATGAGCACTACTTTAAATATAAGGCGAAGTATCTCAAATACTTAACAAAGGGGTGTGGAGAGCAACTCAGACTAGACTGTTACTCGAATTAAGACTTATTCTATGCATCTGCTCTCCCACAATATGGCGCTGGGAGAGGAGGAAACAGCTTCTACACAGCTGCCTCCAGTTCAACCAATAAACAGCAGGACTTGCTCCTGATTGGAGGAGAGCAGCGTACTCGGCGTGTGGGTAGCAGAGTTGAGATTGGTGGAGGAGGACTATAAAGGAGGAGAGAGACAACATGCACCGGGGAATATCTATCTGAAGGAACACCTGTGCAGCCCCCGAGAGAGCCGGCCGGCCGGCGGTGTGCCGCTCCCCAGCGGAAGTGGGGAAAGTGGCAGGGGGAACCGCCCTTCCACGGAGGTGGAAGGGTCGGTAGCCAACCCGGGAAGAACCAGCAGCAAACCCGGGAAGGGCCGAGCAGACAAAAGAATAGCGCAGGGTCCTGTGTCATTCCTCCACGAAGAGGGGGATCGACAAGGGGTTTTAAGATTCTCACAGTTTGGAATGAGCAGACACATGACAGTGATGAGAAAACCCTTTAAAGGGATGGACAAGCTCTCAAAGGCTACTGCCCTCTCACAGTGCCTTTTATTTTAGAATTTGAAATGCAGACAGACAGACAGACACAGCTCTTATTTCCCCTGGTTCATTCCCCAAATACCCATCACAGCTGGGGCCCAGCCAGGTTGAAGCCAGAAGCCCAGAATTCAATCTGGATCTCCCATGTGGATGTCAAGGATCCAAGCCCTTGAGCCATTATCTGTGCCTCTGGGCATTAGCAGGAAGCTGGAATGGGGCGCACAGCTGACATTCTGATAGGGAATCAGGCACTGGTAGTGTCTTAACCACTGCACCAAATGCCCACCCTATGGTGGTGTCTCTAACTTACAGTATCAAATGTGACTCCACGTTCCTAAATCTAGGTTCTCCACCTGCTCCAAGGTTTATACAGCACAGCAGTGGGGAGGGCAGGGCTCTGCAGGTGGCTGGGTCTCAGGCTATTTAGTGTTGAGAGCTGTTTTAAATAGCTTTAAGGAGAAAATTTGCATTCCTGTTTACATTTGGCTCAGGATTAATTTGGAATTGCTGTATTTCACCAACACACACCCATTTAAGGGTTACCAGGGAAATCTCTTTTGATATTAAAACCTGACAGCAGATGCTCAGCTACAGATTAGCCTTACAACTTTCTTATTCTGAAAGTCAAATACATTGCAATTCTTCTCTGGTTAGCTAATTTCAAATTTCATTTAAAATCTAAGCAGTGTCTGGGCATAAAAAATTGGGGGTTGGTGTCATGGTGCCGAGGGTAAAGCCGTCGCCTACGATGCAAGCATCCCATGTGGGCACTGGTTTGAGAACTGGCTGCTGTACTTCTCATCCAGCTCCCTGCTAATGGCCTAGGAGGGCATCAGAAGATGGCCCGAGTGCTTGTGCCCCCACTCACGTGGGAGACTCAGAAAAAGCTCCTGGCTCCTGGCTTCGGACCCACCCAGCTCCAACCATTGCAGTCATTTGGGGAGTGGGCCAGCAGATGGAAGGCCTCCCTCTCTTTCTGTCTGTCCCTCCTCTGTTTCTCTGTGACTGTGCCTTTCAAATAAAAAAATAATAAAAAATTTGAAACAAAAATGTAAAATAAAAAAAATCACTATTTATTTGAAAGGCAGAGCAACAGAGAGAGAGACAGAGAGAGAGAGATCTTCCATCTGCTGGTTCACTTCCTAACTGGCCACAACAGCCAGGGCTAGGCCAAGCTCTCAGATGGATGGCAGGGGCCCAAGTACTTGAACCATTTTTCTCTGCTTTCCCAGGATCATTAGTAGGGAACTAGATGGAAAATGGAGCAGCCAGGCCTTGAACTGGTGACCAATATGGGGACACCAGGGTTGCAACTTGCAGCTGAACACACTGCACCACAAACGCTGGCCCCCAAAAAGTAAACTTCTAAAAATATTTAGAATCTGAAGAGATAGACATGTCATATATAACTTTAGTCTCAGCCACAGTAAGAAATGTTCTCTTCTATCATACTTTGGGCACCAGCTCTCAAAAATGTGCAGTATGTCTCATATGAGCAGCAACAAAGAATTATGGGATATTTGATACAACAAGTTACTTAAAAGCATCACTCCTCTATGTATAAAATGTTAAACAAACAAACAAAATGAGTTGGGCATTAAGGCCTAATGGTTAGGACACCCATGTCCTATAGTGGAGAGCCTGGGTATGGCTCCTGGTGCAGGCTCCTGACTCCAGCTTCCTGCTAACGCAGAACCCGGGAGGCAGTGGTGATGGCTCACGTAGCTGGATCTCTGCCATTCAGTGGGAGATCCAGGTTGAGTTCCCATCTCGCAGCTTCAGCCAACCGTAGATGTTGCAGGCATTTGAGGAGTGAAGCAGCAGATGGGAACTTTCTCTGTCTCTGTCTGTCTCCCTTTAAATAAATGCATTTCTTGATTTGAGTTACAACATGTTAAAACAACAATAACAGTGCAAGATGACAGCTTTTTAGTAAATGAATTTTAAGAGACCAATGTTGGAACAGTAATTACCTGCAAGGGACTGGCCAGGGACCTGTTTTTAGGTACAGTAAATGCTTTCAGGACATTGTCTTCATCCTCTGATACTGGTGTCATTAAAACGGAACTTGTAAGAATATTCTAAAGGGAAAGGGAATAATTTGGAATTAAATGAGGTTAGATAACGTGGCAGGCGACACAGTTCTGACACAGTACAGAGCAGATGACTACCAGATGACAACAGTACAGGAAAGAGGAAGGATCTGCCAGAGATTCTCTTCCTCATGGGTGAAAAGAACTGAACTATGCACTAAACCCTAATCCCCATGTGGCAAATATCACCAAAACAAAAAACTTCTAAGTATGCGTACAGCAGGCATTCAGACGGCAACTGCCCAATGAATTTAGAAATACTTGCTTTTTAAAATAAATGCGGCTCACTAGGCTAATCCTCCGCCTTGCAGCGCCGGCACACCGGGTTCTAGTCCCGGTCGGGGCGCCGGAATCTGTCCCGGTTGCCCCTCTTCCAGGCCAGCTCTCTGCTGTGGCCCGGGAGTGCAGTGGAGGATGGCCCAAGTACTTGGGCCCTGCACCCCATGGGAGACCAGGAGAAGCACCTGGCTCCTGCCATCGGATCAGCGCAGTGCGCCGGCCGCAGTGCGCTGGCCGCGGCGGCCATTGGAGGGTGAACCAACGGCAAAGGAAGACCTTTCCCTCTGTCTCTCCCTCTCACTGTCCACTCTGCCTGTCAAAAAATAAAAATAAAAAAACAAATGATTTGCTGAGCTCTAGAAAGAGAACTTTTTATTTCATATATTGGTACAGAAGTATCTCAGAGATACAAATTAACAGCAGTTTAGTATAACGGCGAGAAGTACAAAATGTAGAACCAGACTTTCTCAGTCCCAACCCAGCACCCCCACTTACTGGGTGTATCATCTTATGCAAGCAACTCCGCCTCTCTGTGGGTCAGTTTCCCAGTTGGTTTAATGGAAATGGTAATGTGACCAACGGGCTGCTGTGAGGGCTAAACGGATTAATTCACCTAAAGCCTTTACAACATGACTAAGCACGCAGTCCATGCTGAATAAATATTAGCAATTTGATTAGCTCGATTTCTCCATAAGACTTAGGAAAGGGAAACCCATCACAAATTACAAACTTTTTTTAAAGATTTATTTATTTGAAAATCAGAGTCATACAGAGAGGGAGGAGAGACACAGAGTGAGAGAGAGAGAGAGAAGAGAGAGAGAGAGAGGTCTTCCATCTACTGGTTCACTCCCCAATTGGCCGCAACGGCCAGAGCTGCGCCGATCCGAAGCCAGGAGCCAGGAGCTTCCTCTGGGTCTCCCATGCGGGTGCACGGGCCCAAGGATTTGGGCCACCTTCTACTGCTTTCCCAGGCCATAGCAGAGAGCTGGATCAGAAGTGAAGCAGCCGGGTCTCAAACCGGCGCCCATATGGGACGCTGGTGCTTCAGGCCAGGGCGTTAACCTGCTACGCCACAGTGCCGGCCCCATAAATTACAAACTTTAAAAGTTGTGGTAACCAATGCAATGTATTATTCAGTATAATACTGGGCATCTACCCTAGACCCCTCAGTTGGCACAGTGCTAGACTGTATATAAAACCAAACAAGAGGCAACTTAACAAGAAGGAAATACTTCATTCAGAAGACGGAAAAATTAAAGAAAAGTGGAAAAATTAACTTTCTACTATCATGAAAATACTCATGCAATAGATTTTTTTAAGCAGCAAAGACTCAAATCATAAGAAAACAAATCATGAAAAACTCTGTAGTGAATCAGGATCTGTTTCCAAAATGTAAACTCTCAGCTTTATACTTACATTAATAAAAGCAAGAGACAATCTTTAGAAATAAGATGCATTAAAGACTGAGTGCTGGGGGCCCATGTGGTGGCATTGCGGGTAAAGCTGCTGCCTGTAGAACTGGCATTCTATACAGGTGCTGGTTCAAGTCCTGGCTGCTCTACTTCCGATCCACTCCTTGCTAATGCACCTGGGAAAGCAGTGGAAGATGGCCCAAGTGCTTGGGACCCTGCAGCCACCTGGGGAACCCAGAAGAAGCTCCTAACTCCTGGTTTCAGCCTGGCCCAACCTTGGCCTTTGCAGCCATCTGGGGAGAGAACCAGCGGATGAAAGATTTTTCTCTCTGCCTTTCCCTCTTTGTGTCTCTGCTTTTCAAATAAATAAATAAATCTTAAAAAAAAAAAAAAAAAAGTGAGTGCTGAAACCACAATGGGCCCATATGCCACACACAGGAGCTAGGGGCTCCTGGACTTGGTGTATACTTACTGGTGCATCTGCCACAGGTGATGCCTGAGGGAACAGCTGGGCATTTAGACTGTCCCCTTCCCAGTGACTGGAGCAGAAGAAGTTTCCTGCTTTATCAGTCGGAGACTCCACCTGAATACAATCAAGAAGAGATCTGTTATTCCTACAACTTGAATTTCCCAGAAACATTTACTCTCCAGTGTGGATTTCTGACCAGTCTCTCAAGCACTCATCTTTTCATGCAAAGAAATTCAAGATATGTTACATCTAACCTGTTGGAAATGCCTCTTGCCAGTTCCCTAAAGCTGCAATCCTTGCAGATTAGATCCCTTTCTTTAGTACCAGGAATTAAAGATCCCACTATTTTAATGTAATTCCAGTTTTCCATGGCATCGAAAAATGAAGTATCTGTCTAACCTTTATCTAACATGAGTGATTTAAAAAAATAGAATAAAAAGATGCTTCCCTGTTTTTCCTTAATCCTCTCTATCATCTTTTCTGTCCAAACGTCTGGCCATGGCTTGAGCTGCACACTGTAAGACACTCCCGTGCGGAGAGCGCTGTGAACACAGGGCTAAGGCCAGGTGTGCGTCAAGCAGCAGAGTCACGGGCCTTCTTCCCAATACCCCGTGCTTACCTCTTGCTTGATTTTCTTCAGCAGAGGTGGTCCACCTTCTGGAAATTCGGCAACAATTCCAGACTCATCAGATTCCTGTTTGATCACATCCTGTAGGTCTTCCACGAGGTGAGAGGGTGTCTGAGGCTGAAGGACAGAGGGGGGATTTTTCATCAGCGGGAGATTCCTGTCTGTGGGTATAGGCCAGCTCACCCCAGACTGTTTCGGAAACTTACTAGCATCTTCAGGGGACCGTATTTAATTTCTTGAGCTGCAAGTGCATGTTTGAACGGTGTAGGAGTTCTTGGAGAGCTTTCTAGGACTGACCTTTTGATCGCTGGAGTTCTAAAACTTTAAAAAGAAAATACGCAGTGGCTCAAATAACAAACTTTTCATTGCTCCACCTGTTAAACTTCCTATTTTTCCACTGAAAACAATCAACACTGTTATTGACATGGAATTGGGTATGTTGATCAATCATATGTACTCATTAAGAAAAATATGTACATAACATACTAGCAAATATTTCATAATATGACACCCCTAAGACTAAGAGTATAAAACTATTTTTCATCTTTCCTTAATGGGGCTTAATGTGGTAACCACAGGTGTATATAATGACCCCAAGCACTGTGAATTGTTTTCAATGACATAACAATGTTATCTATTTGTTCAAACAGGGGTCCATATGATAAAATATGTTAACCTTTTAAAATTTAGTTTTTGTACTTAAAAATAATTAAGACAATGTTTTTTTCCCAAAAGTTTCTTATGATTTGCACTATCATTTCTTTGAATCAGTTAAGACTTTATCAAATAAAAATGACAGCTAATCCATCTCTTGGCTCTTAATCATATAATATTTCTGGGGATGCCAGAAGAGAGGTCCTATATATATATATATATATATACATACATGCATATATATATATAGATTAAAAATATTAACAAAGTAAAGGATCATACTCATTCTTGTTCTGAAGCTTATAATCAGAGGGGAAAGGAGTCTGAAAATCTTTGTTTTCAATGTGATGAAAAGGGTTACTGAATGAACAGATAAACAGGAAAGTAATATGAAAACCACCTTTGTGTGTATATAAATATATATATATATGTATAAAGTTTTAGAGTGAAAAACAAGAGGTAATTCATATATATAAAAGGTAATATAATCTATATAAAGTAATTTAATATATATACAGGAAATTTTAGAGTGAAAGATGAAAGGTAATTTAATTTATCCTCACACCGTCTGCCTCTAGGTAGCTGTAACACGTGCAGGCCAGGCAGATTCAGTGTGGAAATATACACAACCACATACAAGCGTATGTAAAACTGTACATGGAGAAGTGGGTCTGACATCAAGGGAGGACGTTCCATTAGTTACCCATAAGCGAATACGACACAGTTTTATTTTTGATGCAAGGACTTACATAGCATTCTCCTTTTGAGTTTTCACAGTCTGGTCTTTATGAAATGGCGTTGTAACAGTCAATTTGTGACCACTGAGAGGGGTCGAAGTTAAAGAAGGCATTTCCAAGTCTAAGTTTTCGTGGTTACTGGAAGTGTTTAAGAACTAAATATGGAAGGAAAATACTTCAATTAAACAGTAATTTTTTATTCATTCCAATTTAAAAATTACAGCTAGAAAAGTATTCAATATGTTTTACTGACCCACAATATAATATAATAAAGATGCTTAAAAATCATTCAATGGCTAGGGTATTGTTTTTTTTGCAATAGAGCATCCAAGATTTGAAGTGTGATTTCCAAGTAACAAACTTGAAAAATTATGGTTCCATAAGGTTGATATCAGGTGAAAAATTCTTTGATAATAAACTATCTCTCAGAATACTAAAATTCTGGGAAAAAAACAGGTGTTCTCAAGGTAAAGTCTAGACAACTCGACAGAAGGTAATCTCACCCTGGAGACGCACAGTGCTCACCAGCATGTTAAAAACTCCACTAGGTTTTCCAGGGAAGAGAGTGTTTTTTTAACTTTGTTTGATGCAATGTTTCCCAAATGTATACACCTATATATTCAGATATATTTCTGGAACATCTCATGAAGACGTGCAGAACTGACTGCTTGCTGAACAGAGTTTGGAGAACACAGTCAAAAAAAAAAATACACTTCTATGGTGAGGGCATCATTTGTTTATACTTAAAGCTATTCTCAAGCTCTGCAAACAGAGCTGGAAAAATGTTTGGCAGTGCCAGATTCTCTCTTAAATTCATTTATTTTATCAATTTAGGAACACAAGTCTCTGATGAGAGTTACAATTTCCACGCTTTAAAATAAACTGTGAAATAAGAATATTGCATTGGCAAAAACTGTGATGGTAAACTATAGCATAACAAAAAAAAACAATGTTGAAAAAATTGAAATTCAAAATAATTTTCCTTGAGTTCCTAAACATTTCTGCTTACAGATGGAGTGTAACCTTTACATTTTTAATTGTATCCCAAGTGTTATATGAACACAATTTGGCTCCCTCCTCCCGTGGGTCAGTGAATCACATAATAAAAGAACAAAAAGGTGGAAAAATATGTTACAATTGTAAAAGGGAGGGATCAGAAAGGAGAAGAGAAAGGGACACAAATGTTAAACTCTACTGGTGATGGAAATAAAAACACATCCCATGCAACTGACTATCTTCCAAATCACTGACAGAGTAAAAGCCAGAGAATTAGGACAAAACCATCAGCCAGCCTGCAAACAGCCTAAACTCTGGGAGGCCGAACGGCTGAGTGACAGCTCGATCCCACGACAGAATGAAATCAGCGAGGGCAACAGTAATTAGTCATTTGTTCCGAAGGATTAGTTTCTAGATGATTAAGGCTCAGGTGTCTGCTGAAAATTAGTAACAGCTGTGCAGAAATTGTGCTCTACCTGCGAGGGGGAGAAGGGGAGGCTTTTGAGAGGGGAAGGCTTGGGAGGTGAGCTGCTGATGTCAGCAACTAGGAAGCAGCTAGCATCTCCAGGGACCCAGGAGCTGGCCTGGCCCCGCTTTTTTCGAAGGACGACCAGTGGGACTGTGCTGTGCCTTGCAGGAGGCGAGGCCTTGGGTGGTTCAAGCGAACCCTGGCTCAACATGCGTCTGTTCACCCTCTCTCCTGCAGGTCTACTCCCAGTGCCCTCTCTTGGGTGAAGCTGCAGCACTTTGCCTGTGTGCTCTGGGCTAGGTGGAAAAGCTGCTTCTTCAAAGAATTCAGAACGGCTGAGATCACACCATGATGAAGAATCCTGAAACAATGTGGGAGGCACAGAACTTTGAGACAGTGTGTGCATGACGTGTGCTGTCATCGCCTGCAACAGCACCGAACAAGCAGGATACACACAAAGAAAACACCGTCCCGTGGGCTTTGGGAGTCACAGTTGCACTGTCACCCTGCAGGACAGTGGGCTGGCCCTACGCCCTGCTGCAGACACCTCTGGGCTGTCATGTGTACGTAAAGTAGAAAGAGGACTTTTCCTAGAGGGCACATTCTAGCCACACCCATCCCCTGTCCAATGGGCATGCAACAAATGCTTTTCCACCAGCTTGGAAACCGGGAGGAACTGAACTGAGTATCTGCTGAGGAGGTGCTGAACTCAAATTAAGATGGTTGATCTCAATGAAACCAAGGGCACTGGCATTCAAAACTCAGTGCTTTGTGGAGAAAGTCATGTACCACCACCAATGAACTGATGATCACTCCAAATACACTGAAAGATTGCTTTAAAATTCTTACTGTGCAATCCAAAAGCAAAGTAAAATCCTGGAGAAACACAAAGGAGTAAGCAAAGTAAAAAAAAAAAAAAATGAATAGTTAAGAGTAACCTGAACACTATTCCATAGCCCAAGTCCTGCTTTATAAGTAATTCACTTCACTAAATACAGGCTTTGTGAGGGAAAAGTGCGAAAAGCTTCCTTTTGTTGGGGCAGCCTATGAAATCATATCTTTGAAAAAACAGATTCACTGGAACTAAAAGCCTCCTTGTACTTTCACGTTAATCCATACTACCAACATCCTTGTATTTGCTACAGAAAATGGCGATGATTTAAGGAACAGGTTTTCTAATTCCCCTTCTAGAAACATGAACTTGCTTTAAGCATTCTACTTACAGAATCTATGAATTGGAGTGTTTCTGCAAATTCTAAGAGATTCTTAACATTGTCCAGAATGGTGCCCTGGTGGACGATCCTGCACCTTGCCGGCGAGGCGCTCTCTTCAGGTAGGGAGCTGGGATCCACCGGTAGAGATGGAGTAGAGTGGTGTTCTCCCAAACAGGAAACAGGTGCACTGTCTCCATGAGGTCTGCTGTGGTCGCCCATGGAGGCGCTGTGCCACCCAGGGTAGCTGCACGTGTGGTTCTGTGTCTGAGGAAAGGGGGGTGTGGAAATAAGAAAGAGTGGGGAGAAGAAAGGGAGAAGGAACTTAGCAATGATGTTGCACAAGGTATCAGATGCTGTTGCAGGAAAGATAAAAGTCGTTGCATCACCCAAAACTTACCCCTCTGAAACAGTTGTCAAGATGTTTCCTTTTTATCAGTGCAAGACCCTGCTTTTTAATAGTACCATAGTTTGTACCTATGTGATTACCTTGATATCATTTTGTCACAAACTTCAAACCATGGAACTATGCTACAAAGTGTAAGTCCATATTGCAGGTCTGAAAACCCACTTCGATACAATTTGTAAATATTCCAGAAGTGATGGCTGAGAGTGAAGACTTGTTCTACCGGCATTCTAATCTACAAAAGGGCGAGAGGATTCTAGAGTTGGTGTTGCTTTGCTCTGCGCACACTGCTGTTGCATCTGTCCCTTTCTGATGCTACAGGTGGCACTGACGCAGCGCAGTGCTGCCAGATCGACGTGGTTAGGAAAGCAGAAGAGCAAATTAACAGAAGTCTCCCTAGAGCATGACCATGCAACAGAAGAAATTGCAAAACATTAACTAAAGTTAAAAAGTGGTTGAACTATTATATGCACGTAATCATTTTATTAGTTAACCAAAGAGAAATTTACCCCTAAGAGGACCTGCTAGGTGTCACTTGTCTTTTATCCACTTTGCTGATCAACTACACAAGGGTACTTCAAAATGTTCATGGAAAATGGAACTAAACAATAATTTCCTTTTGATGCCCACCATTTTTGAAATCCATGCATGTTTTTTTCACAGTATGCATTTTTCATGAACTTTGTTGTTTAAGATTTATTTATTTATTTGAAAGGCAGAGTTACAGAGAGGCAGAGAGAGAGAGAGAGGTCCTCCATCTGCTGATTCACTTCCCAAATGACTGCAATGGCTGGAGCTGGGCGGATCTGAAGCCAGGAGCCAGGAGCCAGGAGCCAGCAGCTGGAGCTAGGAGTTAGCAGATGGGAGCCGGAGCCAGGAGCCTCCTCCGAATCTCTCACATGGGTGTGGGGTCCAAGGACTTGGGAGATTTTCCACTGCTTTCCCAAGCCGAAGCAGAAAGCTGGATTGGAAGTGGAGCAGCCGGGACTCGAACCAGCGCCCATATGGGATGCAGGCACTGCAAGTAAGTGGCTTTACCCATTATGCCACAGCACCAGACCTTTTCATGAACTTCTTGAAGATCTTTTGTATGGATAGATTTAAAAAATTGGGGGGACCAAACAAACCTTATCTTTTTATTCTATTTTCCATGAATTTTTTGTGGTGTCCTCGAATATGTTATAAAGTACAAGCTGCTGTCTGCAGTCCAACTCGAGAGGATTTCAGAATTCAACTAAGGGCTAAGGGCTTGCACAGCTTGCATGCAAACAAATGCAAGGCGCTAAGGTCACTCATGAAGAGGTTTTACAGACTCCTTTTTACAGGTACGTATGAACATGCATCAAATCGTGTTTTAAATGACAATGTGTGAAAATATATGTAAAGGAATAATAAAGAAAAAAATCAGGTCAGCACCATAGAGGTACAGTTTGCAAAAACATGCAGATTTTCATTACAATGATAATGACAATGACAAGTGAACACTGTGTTTCTATTGCAATAAAAATGAAAAGCTATTTCTAGTTTGGTCAACATACATTCTAAGAGCATTTGCATTTTATTACAGCAATTTCTTTTTTTTCTTTTTAAAGGATTTATTTATTTATTTGAAAGACAGAGTGAGTGACAGAGAGAGAAAGAGATCTTCCATCTGCTGGTTCACTCCTCAAATAGCCACAATGGCCAGGGCTGGTCTGGGGCAAAGCCAGGAGCCAGGAACTGCATCCTGTTCTCCCACATGGGTCTAAATACTTGAGCCATCCTCTACTGCTTTCCTAGATGCAGTATCAGGGAGCTGCATCGGAATCGGAGCAGCAGGGACTTGAACCTGTGCTCTGATATGGGACGCCAGTACCGCAGGTAGCGGCTTAACAAACTGTGCCACAATGCTGCCACCACAGCAACACCTTGTGTCTAAACATTGTTAAGGGATGGATAGAGCCTTGGTCAGGGAAGTTTTTAGAAGGGTAGAGAAAGGACACAGGGCAAAGCTGCCATCCCCTCCCCTCCAAGCCAATGTGGAGTCTTACTGGTAGCGCCTGCTGTCCTTTGAGCTCATTCTCGGTCGACATCAGGAGCAACTCTAATTCCTTTATCCGCTTTTCTTTCTCAGGGTCTTCATCATTATAGTGTCTCTGAGGGGAAAGGGAGACGAGTCTGATGTATAGTCCGTAGTCGTGAGGTACCAACCATAGCCCTCGGTGTGAAACCACCGCCAACCAAATTTCACCACTATAGAACTCTTTGTGCCTGATATTTCAGATTGAGGGAGCAATGGGATATCTGAGGCTAGTGTGGATGAAACCCATTGTGTTGTTTCAACTTCTCCTGTCAGAGAAGAGAGAATTTCAAAGCACATTCACTCCAGAAGCCAAGGTGGGCAGATCGCTGGCCAGAACTCTGCCTTCTCCTCCTCTATTCCATTTTCTTTGTTTTAAAATTAGAGAGAGAGGAGACAAGAGAGAGAGAATCCTAACTGATGCTGTACCCCCCAAACACCTGCAACAACTGGACTGGGCCAGGAACCCAGTCCAGGGCTTCCAAGTGGTTGGCAGGAACCCAATTACTTGAACCATCACTGCTACCTGTTAGAGTTCACACCAGCAAGAAGCTAGAACCAGCCTCCAGGCACTCCTATGTAGGACACAAGCATTCCAGTGGGTGGCTTGCTCACTAGTCAAATGCCCACCCTCTCTTTTTTTTCTCACTTGGGTTGATCAGGTGCAAGTAAGCGTGTGGATGAAAGACAGCAAGCATCTCTTAAGAGTGAAGCCTTGAACAACTGGCGAGTTTCATTAGGAGAGCTCTTACCTGAATGGCCGCAGCAGCTGGTTGAGGGACATTGACTATATTTACATGTAACGCTACAGGATACGGAACTGGACTGGGCACCTGGATGGGATGGGCAGAACAGAGGCCAGGTCATTCACTCTTGCATGGGCTTCATGGAATTTGGCTCCCGGGGTGGGGGTTGTTCTGGGACTGAGGGAAGCAAATACTTTATTGATAAAATTCACTGAACAATAAAAAACAAAAATCTCCTCTAATTTGACATTTACCAGAAATGCACAATGCTCATTGGGCCTTTCAGAAACTATTCCTTAATTAAAGAAAAATACAGTGGCAAATACAACGTAAAACATATTCACAAATACATGGAACAAGTATGGATGGGAAACACTGATGGCACTGGGTGCTTGTAAATAAAATGTTTTCTTGGAATAGTTGTGAGTTTTAATAAGAAACACAGAACTTATGAGAATTATTTCACCTGAGACTTTTCTGGAAAGCTTGTAGTCAAATGCATGGAACAGATCGAGAGGAGAAAAACTATTTAGGAATACATTTTGCATAGGCTTTCCATATGAGCTCTGTATTCTTGGGTAAGTTTCATCATTTGCTATTGTTAATTCTAAGATTAACATAGCTTGATCCCTCTCCCTTGATTCTGCTTTTCTGCTCTTATGAATGGTTTCTTTCTCCGAACAGAAATATCCGGGAATGAGAAGAGTCACTCTGAGGGTAAGCAGAGAAGCAACAGCACAGAGCTCTGCTCCTAACTCAGAGAACGGAGTAAACAAGTGAGTGAACCCGTGAAGACATTTGTGCTAGGTCGTGACTAGAATCGGACTTACAATTATCCACTGAATCTTACTGTCCGAACGATCTCTCCTTTAAATGGAATATGAAGTTCACTTTTCATTTTTGAACAAAAGATATTATACTACAAATGTCTCTCCATCCCCCTACTCTTCTGTAGTACAACTTTGAGTACATTTAGGTTCAAAAGCTAACTTCAAATTAGCAAGATAAAACTGGACAATTTGGATTCTACTCAGCAGTACTTCCATGTATAATCCTGGACAATCCTCTGACCTTGCTTTTTTCTAGATGCATACACTGGGGTTAACAACACCTACCCCTGTGCACTGCAAAGGGTGAGGGTGAAGAGCAATCATCATCATATTTGTGAAAGCTCTCTGAACAGTGTACAACCGCCAGGTATTAATGTCACCTGGAGCTGAAAAACCATCTTTCTCATTAAATTCTCAGAAATGGCTTACGTTTTGTGCTTCAGAAATGTGGTAATAGGAATAGTCATTGTTAACTGAGGGCTGGCCTGCTGCAGGGAGTTGAGTTGAAGGTGGCGTGTGAGCAAACCCCAACAAGTGACTGTTCTTCTGGAAGCTTGTGGCCACTGTAGGCTGGCTGGCTTTGGAAGACTCCTGCAGATAACCTTCCTGTTCGACTTTCCGTCGCATTGTCGAATTCCAATGGTTCTTGATAGCATTATCAGTTCTGCACAGAAATGCATCACATCCAAATTTCATGAACAAAAATTTGAATTCAGATGATAGTAAACTGACAGAACACTGCTTCTAACAGAGATCTTTTCTTTGGATCTACTAACCGCTGTTTTCTCTTTTTACTTGTCTCAGTCTTTTCTACCTCCCAAGACCATGCTTAACCTTTTTGCTTAATTTAAAAGCTATAGATTTCTCTTACTGACATAACCTGAGATGTATACAGCTTCCCACAGTTTTGTCTTTGAACCACATTGCTTCCTTAGTAAAGGAATATTTTCAATGCCATAATCACTCATGTTGATTCTGACCTTATCTTTAAAGCTCCAGCTGTCCTAGAAAAATTCTTCCTTAGAGAGTGGCCTAGCAGGACCTACACTCCACAACAGGGACTTGGAAAAGCCTGGTGACTGACAATAATGCTGCTTCAAAGTCCACTCCTCATCTTTCAATACAGGAGTGAGAAATTTTGAATAAAACAAAATTCTAAATGAACACCGCTCTGCTTGTTCTCAGAATCAGAGATGAGAGTGGACAATGGGACCCCCCGGGAAAGATGCTAACCCCCCAAATACTTTCAAGCTGCAAAGGATTTTGCTAAAGTCTTTCCATTCTCAGGAAAAGTTTCTCAATTCAAAAAAACCGTTTGAAGCCTCCCTTTAAGTATTTCCATGGGGGCGGGGGACTGCTTGCCAAAGAAAGAGGAAGTTCAATCACCCCTTTAATTTTTAGAAGAATCAACAACATATCCTCTCAGAGCACACGGGAGAAAAGTCTCCTTCGACAAACCTCGTAACTATTCTAAGCTTTATACTCAACCATCATGGAGGAAATGCTTTGTGTATCACAAGAAAACACTACACAAACTGAGTTTGAAAGGACCTTTTCTTCATTTTTGGACTAAGAAGCTCAAGAAAAAAAAAATTGTTAATATTTTCTGTTACATTATTCTTATGGAGGCTTTGTAGTTAAAAAAAAAAAACTGAACATCAGTTATACACTACTTCTAATGGAGAAACTGGGACACAAATGAGCTTCCACGGTTATCTCTATCCGTTGTTCATTTGAAAAAGCATTATATGACATTATTTAAAAATCTGGAAGTGCTATGATAATTCTAGAAGTATATTATTTCTTTATGTGGTATAATGGAATGAACACAGGTATTAGGAAAACAGTAGCTACATAGTTTCCCCAGTGGTAGCTGGCCAGGTATCCAACTGGGTGAACCCAGACCAGAGACAAGCTGTCTGTCCTCAGTTTCCTTCTATGTGCTTATGGTTTTGCAGTTCACAAAGCATTCTGGCATTCATTTTATTTGATCCTAAATAATTTATTTTACTTGCTCCTAAGTCTGTAAGAATAGATTCTTCTTCATTTTGCAAATGGGGAAACTGAGGCTGAGCAAAATTAAAATGACTTGGCTCAAGGCTGCCTGTTGAGTGGACCCTGGAAGTCCTCAAACGGATGATGTCCTAAGATCTCTTCCAGTTCTAAAAGCTATGAGACACTTACACTGATCGAATGTAACTCATTCACCATACATCGAAAACAGGAATGTTCAGAACCCACTCCCTCATTCTTCCCAGTCAACAGATTTTCCACACGTTATTACCGTCCGGGCAGCAGCTTTGCGATTTCTGCCCATCTGTTCCCCAGTCTCTTGTGTGCCTGGTAAATAATTCTGTCTTCCTCTTCTGTCCAGGAGGTTTTCTTAACTTCTGGATTCAAGTGGTTATGCCACCTCTCCCTACATTGTTTTCCAATTCTCCCTTTTAAGTGCTTGGCAATAACAGACCAACGTTTCGGACCGTATTTCTGTACAAGCTCTATCACCTTCAGATAAACACACAAAAATAACCTAGGTTTTAATGTTATGTCATGAGTCAGGGCATCATTCTTCACTCTTATAAGACCTTTAGAGAAATTCTAAAAATCTGCTTTCATTCACTGGAAATAAGGGAATAGAGCCCTCTACTTCCTGTTTGCACACTTCACTGCTTTCTCAAGCTGGGAATCATTCAATGGAGCGGTTTGGTTTGGGGAATATCGCTCATTGTGGCTCACACACCAGTGAAGAAAACACTTACTCTCTGGTCTTCTTCTTTGGTCCAAGGGCCCTTGATGAGCTCAGGATTTAGTACTTTCTGCCATCGGTGCTGGCACTGCACATCTGTTCGATTCTAGACAAAGAAAGGATGCACCGTCAGGAAGATAGGATGTGACAGGCACGTGAAGCCTTTGTTGCAATGAGAATCACACATACACAACATTCAGGGAACATGGCGAGCAACATTTTAGGGCATGTGTAGAGTACCCATCTATCCTTTGTTACGTTTAGGCTTGAGAAGCTGCACAGACCATGGCAAAGTTGCATCTGAAATTAGATGGCTCCTGAGACAGTTCTGCCACGTGATCCAAAGGAATATCATAGTGCATTTAACTTCACCTTAATCTCAGCGGCACATGGAGGTACTCACACAGCCTCAGACTTGTCAGGGATTCCATATGGCCAGGCTTTTATGGAAACCCACCCTCATTGACTCAAGTCTGCCTCCTATCCAAACTAGGAGACATTCTTCCATTTAGGACCACAATATTTGTATTGTAGAAAGAATGAAGATTCATAAAAGATATGCCCTACCTTAGAGGAACTTGTAATCGTATAGGAAGAAAAAGACAAATACACAATTAACTCTAACAGACGGTCGAATTTGATTCACATGCAAGAAGAGACAAAGCAAAATGATAGCGTGGTGAGGACAGATCTCCTTAGGAGAAGCTATTTCTGTAGGTGGGTGGTCCTGATAGGGGGCTTTAAAGGTTGGACAGAACTTTAACTGGTGAAGCAAAGGGAGAACATTCCAGTAAGCGGGATAACCAGGAGCAGAAGCCCAGAGGAGGGAAAGCAGAAATGAATTCAACCCAAGCTGCTTACGCGGAGGAAGCAGGACAGAGAACCAGAGCTGGAAGCTGGGGGCTGTGGAGGAAGGCCCCAGGCGTCATTTATGTTATGAAGCGGGTTATTGAATTTGTGAGGTTCAAAGTCCCCGCTGCTGGTTCGGGAAAGATAGGGTTGCTCTGCATTTCAGGAAGCTCTGTCTTCCAAAGGTGTTTGGGAAGGTTGTTAAAGTGAAATGCCAGAAGCAGGAAGCCCTTGCAACAGCCCAGATGAGAGGGTGGCGGCCTACCCAGGGCCACAACCCCGAGAGTGAAAGGAAGGGACCGCCTGCAAGGGAAGGCCAGGGAGCTTAGGAACTGCCAGGGGCAGCACACAGGAGACTGGGATAAGTCAAAAAGGGCTCCCGAGTTCCCAACCTGGGAGCCAAAAGTATGGCTATTGATGAAAGTATGGAATTTAGAAGAAGCCAACGTGGGGAAAATATTAGTTTTTTTTTTTTTTTTAGATTTATTTATTTGAAAAGTAGTTACAGAGAGGCAGAAGCAGAGAGAGAGAGAGAGAGAGAGAGAGAGGTCCTCCAACCACTGGTTCACTCCCCAGATGGCTGCAGTGGCCGGAGCTGAGCTGATCTGAAGCCAGATGCCAGGAGATTCTTCCGGGTCTCCCATGTGGGTGCAGGGGCCCAAGCACTGGACCATCCTTCACTGCTCTCTCATACCACAGCAGAGAGCTGGATTGGAAGTGGGACTTGAACCAGCACCCATATGGGATGCCAGTGCTGCAGGCGTGGCTTTACCCGCCACGCCATAGCTCTGGCCCCGAAAATATCAATTTTAATCATCTTCCATGTAACAAATCACCAAAATGCTAAATTATCCTAACAAATGAATAAGAAGCAACTGCTTATGTTGTCAAAATCCTATAATGATCTACTTTAAAACTCCAATTACATGAATTACAATATAAATATAATTTATGGATGGCACATCTCATCCCCAACTTCTTAAATTGGAGTAAATGTCTAACACCTTAAGAACCTTTCCTTGAATATTTTATTTAAGTCTTTGCGAAGAGCTTTACTTTCATAAAAATTTTTAAAAAACACTAACTTACCGGGAGATAATTGGCAATAACTTTCCAGTCATCTGTTCCATTCTGTTCCACCAGCTTCTTTAGTTTTTCATCCTAAGACATTTAAAGGTAATCCTAGGATATCAATCATTTACTGTATAACTCTGTTCAACTTACAGTAAACAAAGGAACCGATCCAATAGTGCACGCCAGGAAAAAAAAAAAACTCTCTCGACTGTGTCCAAATACAGCAGATAAAAATGTAATAGAGTGACTGAGAGCACTGATTTATTTAGAATCAGACCAAGTTTGCATCTCAACTCAGGTGCTGATTAGTTGTCTGAGCTTGGGTTGGTCGTTGTACCTTTCTGCAATGTGGTATTGTCATCTGTAAAATGGGAATGCTGATATCAAGAGGGAATTACATGACATAATTACTGAAAATAGCATGATGCCGACACATATTGAGTGTTTGATATATATATATATATATATATATATATATATAGGCTCAACCTCTTTCAAATAACAAAATGGAAGCTCCCTTTTCTTAGTTAAACCTGAAGGCACATTCAATGTATGAAAATATTTCAGTTTTGTGTCAAATGAGACCCAACATATGAGAACACAGAAGACGCTAACACGTGTGGGCAATTGGTTCAGCTCACAGACTGTTGGCAGTGCTACCAGCTCACACGTGTCTAAGTGTCTTCCTTCTAAAGTTTCTGCAAAGATAACATTCACACGCAACGGAAGCCTCGGGACAACACAGACGCAGGAATTAGGAAACCAGGATTAACAGCAGAACTTCTAGATCTCTAGGGACCATCCAAGTGCACATGGCGAGGTGAAATGTGCAGTTCCTGTAAGACTCCCAGGGAACCCTGACTCGTGTCAGGAGGGGCTCTGGTTTCAATGAAGTACAGTGCAATGGATCTGAAGAAGAGTTAATACCATTTATTCTAACAAGAAATCCTCTAAAATTAGTTGCAAATTCACTGACAGCATTAAAGAAGAAGAAACCCCTCCTCAAGCATTACTAATTGGGATCAGATCGAAAGATGAAGCTTTTGGTGAGCTTGTTGCGAAAGAAGAGTGGGAAGCAAATACATGTGCATTCATTACTGGACGCTCTGTGAAATACATGAAGGATATTAAATGAGCATATTATACCGAGACGATTTTTCAATGTTTCGTTTTCTTCGTTTGTTTGCTGAGTTTTGGGAAATAACAATTCATTCAGGGAACATGTATTGGCATTCTACTTTGTGTCAAGCCATTGTGAACATAAAGAGGAAGAGACACTTAGCGCTGCCCTCAAGAGCCTTGCAGTCTCCTAAGAGAGGCAGATGGGTCACAGCAACAGTAAGGCAGACAGGGAGCCAACAGCATGGGACCGCAGGCTGAGACATCTGAGGAAGCCACGGCTGGCTTCACGGAAGAGGCCCTGCGTTCATGGGTCCCGAAGAAGCAGTAAGACCTGGAGGGGCTAAAGGTTGAGACATTGGCAGGTGGACAGAAGCGCAGAGGAAGCAGAAAGTGGCAAGAAGAGGACATTCAAAGAACTAGAAAGAGCTTGGGAATGGACGTGTGGCAGAGTGGTGAGGGCTGCCTGCTGCACGGGCCGGCTGGGACAGGATCTCAGAGAGCTTGCTAAGGAGTTTGGACACCTGTGACTTGGCTGAAATCTTGTGTTTCCTAAATGACACACGCTGCGTCCGCCTCATGTTCTGATAAAGTGATTCGTTACCTCTTCCCTGGTCCACCTAGTTTTCCCCAAGTGACGCTTTCCGGATTTGGGAAGCAGCCCGTCATAGTCGTGGTCACACATCTCAATATCGTCGTCATCCTCGTCGCTACTGTAAATGCTGCGGAAATAAGAAGGGGGCAGACGAGGGCTGAAACCAGAGGGTTTGAACTACTGGATTTCAAAATGTGCACAACGGCTCCTCAGTCATCTTTCCAATGGTTATGGAGATGAAACTCTGAAAACTCGCACCACAAGACTGCATTCTGCAATCTGTTGCTCTGGTATTGGAAACTGGCTCTGCTGTTGTTGGTATCCACAGATACGGTGAAGGATCTGGCACTTGCCTATTCCTCTGCATGTTTCAACCTGCTGTTACTGCTAGACCAGCGACAAGTGACACATCTGGCCACCTTCCAACCAATGAAGGCTTCCGTTTAAATCTTAATGTTCAGGGCAAGAAAAGGAACAAGAGCCCATGTCCTTTCTATAGCACACACTCGAAATCTCAGGCATATGTCACATCATTTAAACGGTATTTCTCAAACACAATAAACAACTCAATTAGGTTACTCCAACAGGGCTGGCATTCTACTAAACAAACAAAAAAAAGTTTTGAGAAGTAATATATCCACTAACATAATTACAGTCATTTCTTAAAGATGAGAAGATTAGGAGAATCTAAGAGAAAAGGGATTTTAATCCCAAGGAAGGGTAGACCGACCGACAAGGGAGTGAACGGTAAATGACATCAATATCCAATTCTTAAAGCTCTGGGCCAGGCTGACCCAGGCTCTGGTCTTGTTTACAATACCCCATCTCCAGAGTAACTAAGTGAATGATGAAGTCATCTGATAGTCTGAATCTCACACCTGTGCTTTTTTCTGTCTCTGATGGAACGGTGTTTGAAATATCTTACAATGTGCCTTACCCAAAACTAAGGGATTCACGCAGAAGAAGTCGATGAGTTTAAAAAGAACCCATTACCATTTTCAAAAGAGCTTTTCCTTTACCTAGTTGACTAAAATCAAGACTTTTGATGACTTTTGAAGCAACCCTACACTCAATGTTTATTAATCGTATACTAACTAGATGGGAGTAACTTGATGGTTTAGCTTTAGCTATAATTTTTCTAATAAAACTTAGGATAGGAAAAATTATACTAATCTTAGAAAATTTATCATTGTAATATTGAGAAATCCACTGAAATGGGACCAATAAAAACGATGATCTAAAGTAACATCATAATGTGGTTTATTATTTTTTAGAAGGAGGTTTATATTTGTTTCAGGTTTTATCTTCCCAAACTACTCATGAGTGCATACTGCCAATGTCCCACAGGTCAAGCAAAAATACTCACCCAAAACCCTGGCTTAGGGGTTCAAATAGTTTCTAACTAGAATTTAGGACAACATCAGGTGGCTCAGGTTGCACTGTGAAACAAATTTAAGTACTTAGTACTTAAATTAGTACTTAGTCAAATTTAAGTACCAAAAAACTAAACCAGCCAAGCAACAAACACATCGTATACTGAACTATATTTATAATCTGAAATAATTTCTTTTATATAGGGGTGATCTTTTGAAAGAAGAGCCTACTGCGGTTTCGCACGTTGAACACGAGGTACTGAACAACTTCTGACCAATAATAATTACACGTTTTTCTTTCATGTAAACACAGTGACCCCTCCCCCAATTGCGATAAGCTGGGAGCTTTAAGTCAGTTTTGAAAGGTCCCTAGCAACTCCGTTTTATGCACCCCCAAATGCAGTAGCTATCCCCTTGTCAAATACCAGGAACACCAGGAGAACCACAGCAATCTGTAAGTGGAGCCAGAGATTCAAGCCAAAGTCACTTTTTAGGTTTGGCTGGATCTGAAAATCCTATTTGCAGAACTGAGCTCAGCGACCCGGGCACAAGCAACACCTGCGGCCGCCCACAGGGGGCAGCCAAGGACAGGTGAGGGCAAACAGCCTTGGGCCAGGACCCGGTTCCGGAGGCCGGCCGGCGCTAGCTCTGCCTCCACCTTGCAGCGTGGCTTGGACAAATCACTTCCTCTCTCTCGGGGCCTGTGTTCCTCGCCTGTGCACAAGGGCTTGGATCCTATTTCTAAGGTACTTTCCAGCGCTCAGAAATGATGCTTCCACGTCTTCCGGGACTCTTGCAGACCGCGCACCGAGGCAGAGATGTGCAAACCCGAGGTCGCGCGGAGGTCGTGGGCTGTGACTTCGGCGGGGCCTGAGGGGGCCCCGAGGGCAGCAGGGAGAGTCCGGGCTGCCCAGGCCGTCGTCGGCTCGGGGGTCCCGCATCAGCCGGCTGGGCGCGGACGCTCCCGCCTTGGAGCTCTCTCTGCAGGCGACTTCCTAGCTCGCAGGGTTCTCTGTCGCCTCGGTAGCATGATTAATTTCTCCTCAGGGCCTGAAATAACTTTTCCTTTATCTGCACTGGCGAGGTCTCGGAGCCAACAGTCAGAGGACGTTCAAAGGCTTACAGGAGGCTCCGTGCACCCGACTCCCCCCACCTGCTAGACCCGGTGTGGTTACCGGAGTACAACTATGAATACTGCGTTCTGTCAAGGAAACAAACCGTGCAAAGAAACGAAAAAGAAAAGAGGTGTCGGGGGGTGGCTGGGAAGAGGGAGGGTACGGGAGGAAGTGCCTTGTGGCCGCCACTGTGATTCTAGAATAGGGGCTAAGACTCATTTCGCTGACCTGGTTAATAATCCCGGCCGAGTCGACGCTCGCCATGCAAGAAACGGCTCCGAGCCCGCAGCCGGGTTTCTCTTCCCCCTGAGGCAGGTTCAAGGTTCCCGCCCCTCCCGGCCGCCTCCCCTCCGGGCTACCTGGGAGCGGCCGGGAACCTGCGCGGCCCCGCCCCGCGGGGGGCAGCAGGGACCTCGGGGCGCGGAGCCTCGGCCGCGCCTCCTCCAGGCTCCCCTGCCCGGCGCCCGGCGCCCTCCTCCTCCTAATGCCCGTTCTGCTCTCGGAAAGCAGGTGGCCCGAGGTGCTCTCCGGCTAAGTCCCAAAGGCGAAAGGTGAAACCCAGTCCCCCGAGGTCCTCTTCAGCCCATCCCCCACCCCGAGTCGCCCATTTCGCCCCCGGGCGCCCGGCAGCGCCCGGGCGCTGCTCCCCGCCAGCGTGGCCCGGGCGCTCCTGCAGGGCCCACGCCCACGCTCTCTGCAACTTCCCAGCGCCGCGCGAGCAGCCAAAAGCAGTAAGAGACAGCAAAGCAGAGCACCCAAGGAAGAGCGGGTGGGTCTTGCCTTGCCTCCCCGGACTTCTGTCCAGCGCCAGGGGCCGTCGGGCCGCAGCGCCTCGGCACAGGCGACCTCAGGCGCCGGCCGCCGAGCGACGGCGTCCACGTGTGCGCGCCGCGCTGGGACCCGTGGCCCCCGGGAAGCGCCGGCGGGGAACGCGTCGGTTGCGCGGCAGCGGCCATGGGTGCTGTCGGTCTCGTGGCGACCACGACGGCCCCGGCTTAAGCCCCGGCAGCGGTGGCTCACAGGGAGCCCCGGCGTGTCCAGCCCGGGGAGGTGCCGCGGCCGGTGGCAGCTGAGGCCAGCAAATGACAGTTCGGACGAATATGTCCCTCCTCGGCCAAAGCGCCCTGGGCTTTCGCCTGCCCAGCGCGGGGGACATGTGCGGAGCGGGCGCGTGGGTGCACTGGCAGAGTTTGCAACAGAAATAAACGCTTCCCTAGGAATAACGCCTCGAGCCTTCCAACCTGTGCTTCAACAGTTTGCAAGCGAGGAGCCCCCCGTGCTAGCCTGAAATCTTCCTTCCAGCCGCTCGTCAGCTGACACTCGCCCCGGCCTCCATAAAGAATGAATGAAATTGAAATAAACTACCTGCAGCTATAAACGATCCAGCATTTCCCGTGTCTGCCATATGTTCTGCGCTTCCAAGCCCCAAACGCATCTCCATGCATCCAGCAATTAGGCTGCGCCCCCTCGCCGGCACCCGCTGGGCTCCCCGGGGCCGGGGGGCACCGCTCTGCACCCGGCTGGAACCTGCTCCTTTACCACCCTGCTTCCCCCCGAAAGAGAAACGTATCCCCGTGCAGCGTGCACACGGAGCCGCTGGGCGTGCTTCCTTCCCGAAGTCCCAGTACAGTTCCCGCAGAGACTCTGCATTCGTCAGTCTGTCCAGGGGCTCCCGCGGCCGAGCCAGGCGCTCCAGGTCTGCCCGGGATCTGACAGCCCCGCACAGGATCCCAGAACCCATTCCCACCTGCTCTGGGGCGCCGGGCGCCCCGCGGGTCCCCGCCCTCCGTCGCCCGCCGAGGCTCCCCGTTACCTGTGCCGGGGTCTCCGGGCCATGGCGCGGCGGGAGCGGGGCTCCGCCGAGAGCAGCGGGGACCGCACGGGGCTGTCGCCTCCCGCTGCCCGCCGCCTGCCTGCGTCCCTCCCCGGCTGCGCAGCGACGCTGGGCACCGCCGGGGCGAAGTTTCTTAGGAGAAAGAGGAGGAGGAGGAGGAGGAGGTGGAGGCGGCGGAGGAGGAGAAGGAGGAGGAGGAAACAGGTTGATATTAAAGTGTAAACTCTGTAAACAGAGATGCCATCAAACAAAGAGCTTTGGACACTCCCCCTCCCGCCAAATCTGGCGCCCCTGCAGTGCGCACGCGCCCTGCCCGCCGCCTCCGCGGTCGCCCTGGCTGCAGCCCGCGGGGCCGAGGGGCCCGCCGGGCCGCCGCTCCCATTCGCCGCTCGCGCCGCCGCGCTGTGCCTGGCGCGCGGTGAGGCCCGGGCGGCGCGCGGGCGGAGAGCCCGGGGCCGGGGAGGGGCGCCCGGGGCCGCGGCCGAGGCGCCTTTTCCTGCGCAAACCCCGCTCCCGGGCCGTGGCGGCGCTGGCCCGCGCCAAGTCCCGCGGAAGCCGCCTCCTTTCCTCCTCGGTAGCCGCACCGCGGTCGCCCCCCGGGCGTGCTCCCGGGCACCTGAAGCCTGGGTGGCAAGGGGTCGCGGGTGGGGGCAACTCCCGCATTTGATTGGGATTGGCTTTCAGGTAGGGTTTACAACTCGGTTCTCTAGAGGGGGAAGACTTGGAGGCAAGGCAACCTGTGTTTACTTGAGGGAGTTTGGCCAGGTCCCTTTTAATACAGAACACATCTCATTAAACTTGTGACAGGGAACACTTAGCGGGGTTATCACCGTGCACCCATGGAGCATCCCCCCAGCCGAGCTCTCCCTCCGCTCCAGCATCCCGCAGCCCAAACGCTACCGTCCCTGGTCAGGAGCCCCCAGCTCCCAAGCCCCGGCTCGTGCCAGGCCCCACCCACCCGGGCGCCCACCGCACACCTGCGCCCCAGCGCCGTACGCGCCCTGGGGTACGCACCTGCGAAGGAATGCACGGGGTCCCCAACAGCCCGCCCGCGGCAGCGCTCTGGAAACCCCGCGTTTGCATGCGTGGCTTTAAAAGCACACGGTTTGTGAGTACAGAGGTCGGGGTCCGTGCTAGGGGTGGTGGGAGAACTCTGTTTTATCAGCTGCAAGTCAGCAGAGACTTTGGTGTTCGGTTAGCTGGGGGATTGCTGGAGAAGTCGAAGGAGCAGAGAAGTGCCGAATTTATAAGGATTGGTGATTGGGGGATTTTAGGGGAGTTTTAGTTTTACTTCCGCTTATAGATTAGTACCATTGGGGTTTTTTTTTTTTTTTCATTCTCTGTACACACTAATTTATTTTTCCTTTAATCTTTCAGGAGTTTGAGACTTCTGCTGACGGGGTTTGTGGGTGTCCCATGTGCCCCACCGTTCAAACTTAGCTCAGAAAGCAGGTTTCTTACCAAAAAAAAAAAAAAAAGCATGTTCTTACTAAAATGAGTCATAATTTTATTAAATGGTGAAGCATGCTAGGTTTCAAGACTTTATCTAGTGTTTTAAACTTTGTTTCTTAAAAATTGTTATGTAGTTGAAATCCTTATCAAACATAGGCTAGTTTCTAGTAAGGTTTTAACATTCCTTTCTTCGTGAGAAAAAAAAAAAAAAAACAAACAACCCAAAACACTGAGACCAGTGCTGAGAGATAGTTCAGGTCACAACTCCCAAAGACATGTCACTTTCAAGTTAATGTATTTTTAAAGCCAATATTTATTTCTAGATCCTATAATAAAGTTTCCTTCTCCACATAAAAAATAAACAACATTTAAAAAAATATCTAGAACAAACATCTAGAAACTACCCCTGGAGGAACTGTATTCTGGCTTTGGGATGTCTTCTTGATTCTATCTGGCAAGAGCCCCAGTTGCTGGGCGTCCTGTACACAGTGCGACTATCCAAACCCTTTCTGTTGAGAGTTCACAGCCTCTTTCCCAAGATTCTCTGGCAGGGGACCTGCTCTAAGATGCTGAAACTCTTGTTATGTAGAAAGACACTGAATTCCATTTTCCTTCATTCCTCTTGAGCATTGTTCTTCTATGCCTTGTTTTGAGAGTTTCTAATGGTTGCATTTTCATTCCCCAGATAGTAAGGGAGCATAGCTTTACGTTTTTCCCTTGGTTGTGTGGCGATCATGTGCTTGGAACATGCGTACTCCAATAAAGAATATATATGCAGACATTTAATTATGCTACTTTGTGACATACTGCCATCTGTTAAGTTTATGGAAGTTATGAGAATTCACCTCTGCCTCCACTTCATTTACAGTTTAGATGCCAATTTTGCATATTTTATCATTTTATTTTTTAAAAGATCTGCTGCATCAGTTACCTAAACTGGGGCAGGGCTGGGATGGAGCTAAATTCCAATAAAGGTTTGTGTTTGTGATGCACTGGACAACAGTCAGCGAGCTGCTCTGTGCAGGGCTGGGTAGTAAATGTTTCGGGCTTTGTGGGTTGTTCCATATCTCTCTTTCTCCCTCTCATTCTTTCTTTTCCTTTCTTCCAATAACCTTTTAAAAATGTAAACACTATTTTTAAGTTGATAGCTGTATAGAACTTGCAAGCTTTAGCTGGCCAACACTAGAACAGTAATCCTTGATCTTCATTGTATATCAGAATCCCTGGGTGTAGCCATGAAAAAGCGTAGACCCAGGCTGTCCCCATAGACTAATTCAGTAGGTGGGGCCCAAAAATCTTTTTCAAATTTTCAAATTTCTCTCTCTCTCTCTCCCTCTCTCTCTTTCCCTCTCTCTTTGAAAGAGAATCACAGAGAAAGGTCTTCCACTTGCTGACTCATTCTCCACATGCCGACAACAGCCAGGGCTGGGCCAGGCCAAAGCCAGGAGCCTGGAACTGAATCTGAGCCTCCCAAGTGGGTGGTAGGAACCCAAGCATTTGAGCCATTACTTGCAGGTACCCGGGCTGTGCATTAGCGAGAGGTGGCCTGGAAATGGAGAAGCTGGAGCCAGGCATTCCTGTTAGGGATGAGGGCATCCCAAGTGCCATGTTAACCACCGTGCCAAATGCTTGCTCCAAATCTGAATTCTAAACAAGTACCCATATGGTTTTCATGGAAGAGATCCCTAGACCACTTGTTAATAACCCCAGTGTTAGGGTTGGTAGCTGAGTGCTGGGTGCCTTCCATCACCTTCTCCTACCTCAATCTTTTTCACCTCTCCTGGGTGAAGGATTTGGGCTCTCCCTAACCCCAAATCCTTTTCCTCCATGAGGGAGATGCTGCCGGTGCCCAGAGGGCTGTGGTAACCTATTGTCTTTATTTTTTTCTGCAAAACATCAGCTTCATAACTGAAACTTGAAAGAAAAGGAATCACTTGGTGCTTTGTGAATCATCATTATGACTCTCCCCCTCCAGAAAACCAGCACTTGAAGCATTTTATGTGATTCTGAAGATTGTGGAAGGCTTAAGGGAGAAAGACATACAAAAGACACAAATTCAGCTTGTTTGTGACTGCAGTGAAATCTTGGGCCTGTGGAGGATCCTTAATATCTGTGATCCTCATCCTGAAAGTGAATGAGAATTATCAATGGTGACCACAGAGCAGGGGTCAAGGGCTCCATGTCTCTACCACCTGCCTTTCCCTCAGCCCTTCAACCCTGTTGGCTCAGGGCATTAAGAGGAAGGTAATTACAGCAAGCACCAAATGGTTAAAGGATCCATAATTCCTGATCATTTCAGTTCATGAAGAATGGCTGTAGCGTGTGTGGTTGAAAGCCGTAGGTTTGAGAGTAACCTCATGGTGACTTCTGGCAAAGCTCTTAGTTACAGCAATGGGGTGTTACTTTAATGGAATATGTTTCATAGAGCACCCAGAAGAGAGGGTGAGCAAATGCATTTTTAGCTTTAGATGTTTCAGTGATTTGGCACTTCCTGCTTGTTTTCACTCTGCAGATTCTCATCATGTATATATTCCCATGATAAGCAGGTGGAAGGACTCAAGTCCTTGAGCCTCACTTGCTGCCTCCCAGCATGTGCATTAGCAGGAAAGTGGATTGGAAGCGGAGGAGCTGGACCCAGGCACTCTGATCAGAGTTGAAGCTGGGATTATTTTCATTGTCATGTGAGTACAGGGGAGGCGTCCATGACAAGGGAAGGATATTTCGGAGGAAGGGGAAAGTGTGAGCAAAAGCACACAGTCAGGAACCGCAAGGTGTATTCCAAGCACAGGGAACACGGAGCTGTCCAGATGGCCTGGAGCAGAGAGCTGTGAAGGCCTGATGAATGTGTGTGTAGCATGGAAGGGCTATACTGGCAGAGGCGTGCTCCATAGATTGGAGTGAAAAGAGGCCGAAGGGGAGGGCCAGTTAGCTGGTCTAGACTATGGCAGCAACCCTAAGTGGAATGAAAAGGAGAGGGCTGCTCAGAGCAACTGATCGGATGGATATTGGAGGCACCATTAATAGAAATAGGGAAGTCAGGAGAGGAAGAGAAGTGTGCAGGAGCAGATTCAAAGAGGAAAGTGCATGTAGATTTCAGTGTGTTAGGCTTGTGGTTTCTTATGGAAGAGCTCTGGGTTGAGTTCTTCAGCAGATGGTAGACGGCGTTGAGAACAGAGCTTGCCCGGGAGGCTGATCCAGGACAGCATTGTGCATAGCAAATGCTTGTGAGCTGGTTGTTACATGTGGCCATTATTAAACACCAAGTGTATAACCATGCGGCTCAATAAGTTCTCTTAAAAAAGACATTCAAACCTCATCACTTCCTTTTATATATATATATATACATATATATTTTTTTCCTATTATCTGTGCACTTGAGGTTGTGTGTCTACTACATCTGTGTGGTGGAAGTGCCATATAGTATGAGCTATTGGGCCTTGCCTTCCAATTTCGCATCAGTCAAGCAGTGACAGTAGCTTGAAATTGCCTATTCTTGGAGCATTTACACCACAAAAGTGGCAAATGCTACAAACAGGGGTTGTTTCCCCATGGGAGACCTATTGTTAAACATTTAGCTGTAACACATTCAGTAAATACTGTATGGGTCTGGGCATTGTGGCACAATGGGTTAAACCACGCCTTGGGACACCCACATTCCATGGGTTTTGGTCTTGCCTCCACTTCTGACCCAGTTTCCTGCTAATGCACCTGAAAGGCAGCAGATGGTGGCCCAAGTGCACCCACCAGGGAGGTCAGTATGGAGCACCCGGCTCCTGACTTAGGCCTAGCACAGCCTCTGCATTTGGAGAGTGAATGAGCAATGGAAGATCTCTCTCTGTCTCTCCCTCTCCCTCTCACACACACTCTCTCTCCCTTTCTCTCTCTCTCTTCCTCCCTCCCTCTCTATTACTCTGCCTTTCAAACAAATAAATCAATTTTTTTTTTAAAAAATAAGTGCTATATATAGGTTTTATTTGTATAAAAGTGATAATTGTACTGTATCATAGAATTGCTAATATACTTTTTTTTTATTATTTATTTGACAGAGTTATAGGCAGTGAGAGAGAAAGGTCTTCTTTCACTCCCCAAATGGCTGCCTCGGCCGGCGCTGCGCCAATCCGAAGCCAGAAGCCAGGTGCTTCTCCTGGTCTCCCATGCGGGTGCAGGGGCCCAAACACTTGGACCATCCTCCACTGCCCTCATGGGCCTCAGCAGAGAGCTGGGCCAGAAGAAGAGCAACCGGGACTAGAACCCCGTGCCCATATGGGATGCCAGCGCCGCAGGCGGAGGATTAACCAAGTGAGCCACGGCGCCGGCCCCACTAATGTACATTTATATACAGAGATGGCCAAGGAAACTGGAGAATTTTTTAATTTTTAATTTTTATTTATGTGTTTATTTTATTTATTTTTCCCAAAGAAACCTTTTATTTAAGAAGTATATGCAAGGTGTCCGGCGTGTAACACATCTTCCCTTGCAAAGCTACCAGTATAAACTTCATGCATTTCATAAGTACAACTTTAGAAATATAGTGATTGTTCCCATCATACCCACCCTCCCACCCACACTCCCACTCCTCCTTCTCCTATCTCTCCCATTGCCAGTCCCATTCTCCACTAAGATCCATTTACAATTAACTTTATGCACAGAAGACCAACTCTATACCAAGAGCTCAACAATATGCACAAAAAACAAAAAATGCAAAAAAACGAAAATCTGTTACTAGAGAATATTTAAGAGGTTAAGACATGGGGTAGAAACGTAGGCTGGGTGGAGAGATCTGTTAGAAAGCAGAGAAGGTTTTCTAGACTTAAAGAAGTAAATGCCTTTTTTTATTCTTTTAGTAAAACCCTGTATTTTGTCAGCTGATTGAAAAGGGCTTTCATCTACTTTGTGAAAAAGTGTTTGTTAGGCAGTGGCTTTCAAACATTTTTGACTGTGACTCACAATAAGAAACACATCCTACATACTATCTCAACACACAAACACACATACACACACACGGATGAAAAAGTTTCATAAAATGATACTTACCCTTTACCACCAACCACGCAATCCGATACCCTATTCTATTCCTCCTGGTGAGGAGCACCAAGTTGTTTGTATGACCTGTTTGTGGATGGTGAACCATAGCTTGAAAACCCTTGCCGTGGAGGATGAAGGCCTTACTTCCTTCTGTTTGATGCAATGGCTCACTTCTCCCCAAGTCACAACCCTATCTTCTCAAAGCTTTGGGACAAAGTCCTCAAAACCAGTTTACAAAAGCAATTTTCTTAGCTTCTCTTCTTAGTCCATTCCTCCCCCTTCTCTGCACTTACCCTGTAAAAGTTATAAACATTAAATAACAGCCGTCGGAGTCAATCCACAAACAAGCAAGGTTTTGTTGAAAGAGATCAAATAGAAACAACGAAGATGAGTAACATGAGGGGTTTACTTTAATAACCAAATGAAAAGCTGTCGAAGTACAACTGGAACGCAAGGTCTCTGAAGTTGTTTTCACACCTAGAAACTGTGGAGGTGGCAGGGGAGACCTTCACAAGTGTTTCTAGTCTTCAGTCTGTTTTCTGCCAAAATACCTAGGTCTCATTTTACCTTTGTCGCCCTAACGCTGATTGCGTGGTTTCTTATCGTTGATAGACACGTGTGGCGGATGTTCTCAGCACTGGCCACTGTGCTAGGCATGGACTGGCAGACAGAAAGAAACCTGGCCCTTTGCTAGGTGATTCTTTGACATTCACGGCTTGTTTTCCAGTTCTCTTGTCACCACCTTCTTCTAGGCTGTCATCACTTCACCCTGAGCTATGATAACAGCCCCTCATTAATTTTTCACCTCATGCTCTTTTTTCTCTCTCATCCATTCTACAGCCACTGCTCCACGAATCTCATTACAACCACTTTTGGCAGTTTAGTCATCTGTTTAAAAACCCATAACTGGCTCCCTAATGTTGACAAGATAAGATCTGAACTTCTTAACTTGGCATCCCCTGTCTTGAGATTGCTCTGGCCTCTGTGCCTACACAGCCTTACCCTCGGGGGTGTCAGTATTTAATAATTGGGATGGCTCATCCACTGGCCAATCAGAATGGGCTTGGACATAGACACCCTCAAAGCTGGACCGGGCATACTGGCTGAACACCCTTTTGTCTGACAACACCATCTGCCTTCCAACCTTATCTCCTACCACGCTCTCTTCATTCTGTATCCTTCCCTCAAAACCATGGGCCGTCCCAGGCCTCTGCTTCCTCTGTGCCTCCTGCCTGCAGTGCCTTCCTCCCTCTGCTTGCTTACGAAAGCACCGCTTGTCCTTCAGGCCCTACTGGAGCCCAGTCTTTTCTCTGAGACCGTCTTAGACTCCCTAACCCACAATCTCTCCTTCGGTGAGCGGTGTTATTGTTCGCCTTCCCCAGCCTCGTATTGAGTGTGCAGCCTTGGCTATTTATTCCCTCCCTTCAGGTGTCTGCATATCTATCTATCTATCTATCTATCTATCTATCTATCTATCTATCTATCATCTATCGATTGATTGTAAGCTAGAGGGGAGGAAGAGTGTCTTTTAGCTTTCTGAATACTCAGTTCATGGGTCTTGAGCACAATTATGAACATGGATTTTATTGTGTTGAGGGCAATTGATGAGCGGCTAGTTGGAGCTGTTTGGATTTGTAAAATATATGAACATAATAACGCCCGACCTGTGGGTTTTAGAGTTTACAGCACACTGTGCCATACATGATCTCCTTTAATCCTCATGGCAGGTAGTATGTTATGGTCTGTTTCCCTCCCTGGGCCCTGATAGTGTTTTCTCCATTTTCTGAGAGTGAGAGAGGTGATAGGATTTTCCCACGGCCACACAGATGACATGCAGCAGGGCTGGAGTGTAAACCCAGGTTTTTAATTCCAAATCTTACATTCTTTCCGTGACTGACAACCTCCAATGTTTCACTGCTGTGCCCTTATGTTCTCATAATTCTTCTTAAAAGGTGGGGTCCTCCCAGAATCCAATTCTGTCCTCATGTAGAGGTCGAGTACCTTACGCATCTTAGCAACGATCATGCTGTATCAGTAGGAGGGCCTTGTTTCTAAGATTTGTATTGATGGCTGACCTTTTGGCAACATGGCTTGAACTTTTCTCTTTGAAAGCATGTGGCTTCACATATTGTTTTCCTGAATCCTGTTCTTCACCTCCTACTCTACCATTGCATATTTATCTCCATTTATTTACTTTAATGTTCCTTTATGTAATATTTAATTTACCTCAAGGTAAATTCCTTTACCCCAAAGAGCCTTCCACTTTGAAGCTAGTCATAAAGTCAACGAGTGAATGAGTGCTTAATTCGAGCAACTGTGAAAAAACTTTCTTAGTCTTGGTGAAAACCATTTTGTAAGAACTGGCATCTTTTCTAGCCACTGCTATGTCTTTCCTCATTTCTTTTTTGAAACCGAACCCAACATCTAAGAAATTGAACTTCTTAATTCAAGAAGAAAAAGAAAAAAACGGCACAGTTTTAAGGGAGTTGTGATTTTCCTTTGGCACTTAGCACCGAGTGAGCTATATAATTGTAGATGTGAGCCCTGTCTTTTATGGCATGCTAATAAAGCACACCATAACTGAGTCTTTTCATTTCAATTGAAATATACAAGCTGGGCACATGTGAAGCCAGTACTACAAAGTTGTGACATCTGCACAGATGACTTATTCTGACTGACTTTCATGTGAAGTAACGCTGCTAAGGAAATCAATAAAATAAATAAAAATAGTTACTCAGCTGAGATAAAATATAGGTTTAATTTGGTTTAAATATTTAGGTTACCAAAGTGTTTACTTTTTGTAAATAAACTAACCTCTAAGGAAACAATATCAAAGTGTTTATAGTGCTTTGAATTAAAATTTTGACAGTTTCTTTTTAAAAAAAAGATTGGTGTTTATTTGAAAAGCAGAGTTATAGGACACACACAAGGTCAGTTGGGGGAGAAGGGGATGAAGCGAGAGAAATCTTCCATTTGCTGACTCACTTCCCAAATGGCTGCAACAGGATCCTGAAATGCTAACATGTCTCCTGTGTGGATGGCAGGGGCCCCAGCAATTGGATCATCTTCCACTGCTTTCCCAGGCCCATTAGCAGGGAGCTTGATCAGAAGTGGAGCTGCTGGGACTCGAACTGGTGCTTTGACAAAGTTTCAAAGCGTTAGCTCTGCTGGGAGCTTGGGTAGGCTCATCTGACCAGAGAAGTCTGACAGAGAGTACCTTTGCCCCTGAAAGGGACTATCTGATTTGAAAAATGTCAGGGACTCTAAAGTTTAAGAAGCATTCTAATTTACTCATCTAATTTTATTTAAAACAAATTTTGCTTATTTTTATTTTATTTGAGGGAGAGAGAGCTCAAGCCTTTAGCTGTTGGTTCACCCATCAGCTGCCTCCGATAGCTGGGACTGGGCAATGCTGAAGTTGGGAGACCAGATCTCAATCTGAAGTTTGCAGATGACAGCACCCAAACACATGAGCCATCACTGGCTGCCTCCCAGGATGCACATTAGCAAGAAGCTGGAATTAGGAGTGGAGCCGGGACTTGAACCCAGGCCCTCTGATATGGGATGTGGGCATCTCAAAAGGTGTCCTCCCTGCCGTGCCAGATGCTTGCCCCTAATTTGATCTTTAGTTGATAAATAATTCTGCACATTGGTTAGGTACAGTGTGATGTCTTGATACATGCATGGAGGTTCTAGTTTATGCTGTAGTCTAGATCCCATCTGGCTTTTTCTCTGGAAGTCTTTTTGGTGCTTTTTCTTTCTTTTGAATTACTGAGAATTTATGTTATCATCATGAAACATTTAAAAACACACATGTGAAATATGTGTAGAAACAAGATACCTTTTACCTTTATGCTAGTATATATTGTTCTTAGTAATTTGACTTACGTGTGAGTATGTGAAGTATATGTTACTAATGTTTCAACTATGAAAACCATCTCATTGCAATACACTTCCAGGTATCTTTCATACCCATTTCTCAAAAAGAAGAGATGGTTTTGAGTATGCTCATCATAAAGAAATCATAAAAACCCAAGGTGATGGAAATTCAATTAACCTCCATGTAATCACCCTACAATGTGCCTGTCAATGGAAATGTCACATTCTACTCCATAAACATGTACAATTATTAAATGAATTCTAAAACTAAAGTGACAAAAAGGTACCTTTAAATATGGGAATATTATAATTTTCATGATGGTAATGAAGCTTTTATAGCTCAGGGTTTTCTTTGAAAATGTTCCATGTCGGGTTGTGTACTTTGGTCTGAAAAGGGGAAACAATGGGAACAGATTTTACACATGCAGAAAGGGGTACATCTCCTACATAGTGAAACAATCTTGTGCCATGTTATGGCTTCGTTGGTTCCTTTTGAAGATGTCAAGTGGTTTTACATAGAATGACTCACTCAGAAGAACATGCCAAGTGAAGTTGTGAAATTACAACAGGCTGGGCTGTTGATATGCTCTCTTGGTGAATGCCATTACCACCTCTTCAGCTGTAGTCAAGCCAGGAACTTGGAGACACCCTAAACTCTCCCCACCACAACCTTCCAGTCCACAGTCCTACTAAGTACACTTCTTTACAATTCATCCAATAGTTTCCCTCCTTCGTATCTTTCCTAACAATAGCTTCAGTGGACTTTCTGATGTCAGACTAGCTGTCTCACAGCCCTTCTCCTCATATCTTTTAAAACACAGTAGTCCTAAACACAGTCATGGCCATAATACTCCTCTGCTGAAAATCCTGCTGGCAGCAGTGGCTCTTGACCTGAATGTCAAGGTCACCTGGAAACTGTTTCCAAACAATGCAGGCCTCCTCTGTTACCACCACCAATGTCCCATTCACCCTAAAAAACACCAGTCTACTTTAAAGGTGAAACATCCCAGGTCTTTAACATTTCATCCGAAGTTCTTCACAGCCTCATCTCCATACTGTTGCTATGGGAATAGCCCACTGCTCTTGGCTTCAACATACACACCCGCAGAACCTGTGTCCAGGCACCTGGCTCATTCTGGTCCTCTGCTTGCCACTCTCCTCCCATCTTCCTTAGTAACGAACTCCTGCTGGAACTCCACCCTTTGTTCTGGGGCCTGCTGCTCAAAGGCATCGTCATGGCTCTCTGCAAATGCTTTAATGCCTCCAGCAGGGTTGCCCCACCACATCCATCCATGTTTGTTTTGTGTCTCTCTCCCTCCTTCTGGAGCAGTGAGTCTTTTCTTGTCCACTGGTGGCATAAACATGACCATTTATCATGCAGATTTCTAAGTAGCCACATCTAGAATCTAACGCAATAGGCCTATTTGGGTCCTAGGAATATATATTATTATTAAATCGGCAGAATTGGGTCAGGCTAATGCGATGGTTTATAAACCACAACTCAAGAAATACTGCACTCAAATGTAAGCACCATAGAAGTCAGCATTTGGGGCTCAATTAAGCTTTGTGCAACAAGTAATTTGCACTTTGCATATGCGTCATAAGTGTTGGAGGCATTGAGTTAAATTGAACATCGCGTTCAATTCAAGAGTTATGTCAGTTTCAGGAGTTTTGGGGCCTTCATCTGTCTCTCCACTTTCATCAAAAACAAAAACTCATCTCCTTGCATCTCTGGCTGCCTCAGAGAAGGTAGCGCCTGTGAAAGACTGTAGTAATGATAATCAGACTCAGGCCAGTCAAAAGTGAAACTTCATCAATTAAATGAAAAGTGATGTCGTCTGATTTTCCCCAGTTACACAGATAGTTGGGTTTCCTATAGGATGTTACTGCCAAGTGACATTTAATTCAAATCACATTTTATTTTAAAAATTAAGAATTAATTTTTAAATTTTAAACATTAAAAAGACAAGCTAATTCAAATAATATATTTTATTGAAACTCTAAAATCTAAAATGTTATAATTTTCATGTATGAAATTTTGCTAAATCTCAAAAAGAAGATTCTTTTTTGGTGATAAACTTTGAAATCCAGTGTGTACATGTCAATTCAGATGCTAAACTTTCATCAGAACAAAATTGATTTGTATCTAGAATTCATAAAACTTACAATGTAAAGAGTGGATTCACATATCCAAATTTATTTAAAAATACTTAAGAGCTTTCCAGTAACTGAAGTGTCAGATTTTAAATGTAACATTAAATTAATTAATATTAATTAATAAACAAGTCAATAATTGATAAATTAGTTGGAAATCAGTAATTATTAAGTTAATTAAAATAAGAACAAATTTTTATTCAGTTCTTCCATCTAATTCAGTTTCTCAGTGGCTATATTTAGTTATGGCTACTTTATGAGATACTATAACTCTAGAACATGAAATTCTTCCAGGTTCAATACTCATTAAAAAACTATTTTCAAGCTCTTCAAACTCACTTTCTGCATTTTCTTAAGAATTAGATTTGGAGAATCCTTAACTGCTGACAATAAGAAAATTTCTGCTAATATGTTCCAGTTAGATTATCCAATATTATAATTTTACTTATTGAACATTTTAACTTAAAGAGATGAACAGGCCGATTGGGTCAGTGACAGGAGGTGGTGTGATATGAGGGACAAAAATTACTATCAATTTTGAGTCAGAGGCCGGCGCCGCGGCTCACTAGGCTAATCCTCCGCCTTGCAGTGCTGGCACACCGGGTTCTAGTCCCGGTTGGGGCGCCGGATTCTGTCCTGGTTGCCCCTCTTCCAGGCCAGCTCTCTGCTGTGGCCCGGGAGTGCAGTGGAGGATGGCCCAGGTGCTTGGGCCCTGCACCCCATGGGAGACCAGGAAAAGCACCTGGCTCCTGGCTCCTGCCATCGGATCAGCGCGGTGCGCCGGCCGCATCGCGCTGGCTGCGGCGGCCATTGGAGGGTGAACCAACGGCAAAGGAAGACCTTTCTCTCTGTCTCTCTCTCTCTCACTGTCCACTCTGCCTGTCAAAAAAAAAATTTTTTTTTGAGTCAGAGACCCCAAGTTGGAGTCCTAGCACTCCCCAACAAGCTGTGGTTGTAGGCAAAATGCTTACTACCTCAGCCCATACCTTTATCTATAGAACTGAGATGGTCCCTATTTCATGCATGACAACCAAAGTGAGGATCAAGTGATCTTCAAAACACTCACAGAAAATACATATTACGAAAAACTATGGGTGAGTTTTAATTTCTTTTACAATAAAATTAATTTATATTTTAATTTCCATTGTCCCATGAACTTTTTCTCTTTTCATATGTTAATGTTTTTTGCAAACTGTAGATAACTTACAAGAATACAAATATGGTTTATAACTAATAGATTAAAATCCTAGATGGGCCGGCGCCGCGGCTCACTAGGATAATCCTCCGCCTTGTGGCGCCGGCACACCGGATTCTAGTCCCGGTCGGGACGCCAGATTCTGTCCCGGTTGCCCTCTTCCAGGCCAGCTCTCTGCTATGGCCAGGGAGCGCAGTGGAGGATGGCCCAAGAACTTGGGCCCTGCACCCCATGGGAGACCAGGATAAGTACCTGGCTCCTGCCATCGGATCGGCGCAGTGCGCCGGCCGCAGCATGCCAGCCGCAGCGGCCATTGGAGGGTGAACCAACAGCAAAGGAAGACCTTTCTCTCTGTCTCTCTCTCTCACTGTCCACTCTGCCTGTCAAAAAAAAAAAAAAAATCCTAGATGAATACCTATCATTTATTAACATTTACTATATTCCAGCCACTCTGGACTAATGTTAATCTTCAAAGCACCTTGCCAGATAGATAATCTCAACTCTGTTTGACTGAGAAAAACTCAGAGCAGCTGAGAGTTCAAGTACCTGTGCCACCTTTAAAGTTCAGAATCAGAATCTGAATCTGCATGGGAAACCCGGATGGCATCTCAAAGCCTATGGGCTTTCCTAGATGTTTTGCCAAATTAAAACAAGCCAAAAATGTGAGAGTCCTAGATTTTCTCTCTGTGATTGAATAAAACAACCCATTTATGGTTGCTACAAATAATGAATGAACTGAGGATACAACTCATTCTGAGAAAGATTAAGGAATTCCAGGTCTATAAGAGGTTAACTCATTGCAATAGAGTGCAGACTAACTCCACAGAGAATTTGCTACAGATAATTTCCCAAAGAAGGAATATGTGATCCTCTGAGCTGGGTAATTGCTGGCATTTCTAGCTTTGAGTTGTGCCTGGAGCCATGGGAGTTAGTTGGCAATGATTAGGCACACATTCATTAAAGAAAACTACTGAGGGGAAGGTGGTTGTGTTGTGGGGTAGTTGGTTAAGCCACCGTGACACCAGCATCCCGTAGCAGAGTTCTGGTTTGAGTCCCAGCTACTTTGCTTCAGATCCAGCTTCCTGTTAATGTGCCTGTGAAGGCATCAGAAGATGGCTCAAGTGCTAGGCCCCCAGCCACCTGCATGGGAGACCCGGATGGCATTCCAGTATCCTGGCTTTGGCCTGTCCCTGATCTGACTGTTGAGGGTGTTTGGAGAATGAACCAGCAAATAGAAGATATTTCTCTCATCTCTCGTCTTTCTGTCTCTCTCTCTTGCTCTGCCTTTCAATTAAATGAAAATAAATAAACATTTTAAGAGATTCATAATTAGCATATGCTGTGTTTGTCATATTCATATAACTAGAGCATTTTGGTCAGGATTTGCCATGAAATGGGCCCTTGCTAGAGTTGGAGAGACAAAGATGAGTGTGACAAGCTTGTGCCCTGAAGGGGCTTAGTGGAGGAGACCAGGCTATAGTAAATTATCAGACAAGATACATAAAGTTCTATGGAAGAGAACTTGGGTTTTCTTAATTCTATTTATTGTATTTATGTATTTGTTTTTCACTTGATTGGAAAGCCAAAGAAACAGAGACAGAGATCATCCATCTACTGGTTCTCAAATGCTCTCAACAGCCAGAGCTGGATCAGACCAAAGCCGCGAGCCAGGAACTCCATTGTGAGTCTCCCATGTAGTCAGCCAGGACCCAGGTATTTGAGCCATTAACTGCTGCTCCCAGGCTGCACACCAGCAGAAAACTTGATCGCACACAGAATAGCCAGGACTTGAACAAGTGCTCCGATACGGGAAGTGGGAGTCCCAAGCAGCATCTTAACCACTGCACCAGATGCCTGCCCCTTCCTTAATTCTGAAACAAGCGGAGAAGAGGTTGGTAAAGACTTGCCCTGTGTAACTCAGTCTAATTCGTTTTTGTAGACAAGTGTGAACAAAGATACTTTCCCTGCCTGTCTGACACATAATAACCCAGGGGAGATAGCAGATTCCTGTTCCAACTATTGCTTTGAATTAAATGACCACACCAATCTGTTTATAACTATTCCTTATTAATGTGCATTTACTTTTGAATTGGGGGTTGGGTTGAAAACAGGCCCAGATTGACACCGGATTGAAACACCTCCTTAGATAGGAGATATGTTTCAGTGAGTGTACCCCATTAATGGTCTTGGGAGGAAGCCTTGAATGAACCTGGCTTTTTCAGTGTTGCTCTGTGTATAATAAATACAACTCCCACAAGTGTCCATTATACGCCACATGTTGTCAGGTGTATTTTTAAAAAATTTCTTCCAAGACCTGTGATTTGGAAAATATCATGGTAGTCTTTACAGAGTCTGGATTAGCTTTTTTTTTTTTTTTCCTTAATGTAAACAGTCACACCAAGGCCACAACTACCCACCTAAATGAGGTGAGTTAATCCATTGATGGTATCAGGAACTCCATTTGTAGTTTAATCCCCCAGGAAGAACTCTGTGGCCAGCCATGTGAGCCTCCAGGCGTGTTTACCCTGACTGACCAAGAGATTTGCTGTACTGATTACCTGCCGGGAGGAAGAGTCCTACAGGCCCATGTGAAATGTGCAGCGCCTGTGTTGTTTTTGCATCTCCGCACCGACCTCAGAGGAGCCTGGTTTTGAACGTGGCATTGGCACAGCCTAACTGAGGGCTTTCCAGTAAGATCAAGGCTGGCTGCCTCCAACCTGAAGAGAAGCAGGCAGGCTGTGGAGGTGCTCTGTTTACTGGCTTACAATTTGGGGTGTGCATTTCTAGGGGTGCAGAGAATAAGTGCAATCTCTCTTGTTTTCTATTTTCTCTTTCTCACAGTTGCTCCCTATCCCCCCCCCCCCCTTTTTGTTTAAGAACCTGCCTTCTGCACCATCCTTTCACTTTTCTGGACAAGATTTCTCCTGAAGGTTCTGGAATCCTGAAATCAAGACAGGTGTGTGGATGGGTGTGCTGAGGCTGTCTGCTTTGGGGAAGCGGTACAACAGCACTGCAGGATCAGAAAGACCATCTGACCTCAGGAATATGTTGGAAACCAGTTTATACATATGTGAAGATTAATCAAAGGAAGGATGGGAAGTGGACTTGTGAGCTAAAAGTCAGTCTAAGTCCCTGACCAGGGTTTACGTGCCAGTATTCAGCACTGCACATTATTAATTCTGTTCTTTCAGTAAAAGTTTTTAAGTTTTCACCTTAACTCTAGATCTCCTGACAGAGAGCCCTCACAATCCAATAAAAAGAAAAATAATATAAAAGTCAAGGTATATTTCAGAGATAATCTGGGTCCATGAATACCCTTTAGGGGACACTTAAAATTGTGTGCAACAATTGTATGAACACAGTGAATGTATTCAAGTTTTAATTGCTTCAGGGGCAGAATTTCCGTAATGGTCGTTAGGCTCGTGAAGTTGCCAGAGGTCCCAAAAATGGGGGGAGTCGCTGGTGCATCCTTACGTGTCATTTCGTTGAATATGCTTAATTCTGCCTCAGGCAATGAAGTTGAGAGAAGGTAGAAATTAAATCCAAAATACTCTCAAAATAGCTATTTAACTCATAAGTATGAATTTGCTGCAACCAAGGTCAAGGATGCTATTTGCTACATACAAAGAATAGAGACAAAGGGAAGTATTGCAGTTTTATAACTATTAAAAGGAAAATCCTGTGCTTTGTCCCAAAACTTAGACACTTGTACTTCAAAGACTGTGCTTTTAAAATGTGGATGTTCACCGCCAAAAATGATGAAAACTTGCATAAGATCTTGATATAAGAAACACAGTTAACCTTTTCCTCTCCCCAGAAATACACAGCAGGCTAAAGAGAATCCAAATTCTAGTCACAAGCTTTTATTTTTTACACTGGAAGAACTGAAAGCTTTCTCTGTTTGTTATTTTCTGAAGGAGGGGGTTTCCTGCGTGTCTTTCTGAAGCTCTGGGGATCCCCTCATCTGTTGAGCCCTGAGCACCTTTCCTTCATTGTGAGCATCCTTTGACCCACTAAGGCCTTCTGGGGCTGCCGTTTGCCAGGCCCTGGCGGGGATCTCTGCATTTTCCCTTCCCTGACTCAGGGTACCATTTCGTGGCCAAGGGCTTGATGCACCTCCAAGGGGGACTGACCACAGGGCCTGCCTCAAGGGAGGCAGAGGTTGTGCGATGGGGCGGGTTGAAAGGCTGGATTCTCAGCTGCACTAACCATGATCTCAGTGTCTGAAATTCTACCTTCAGAAATGTACTACCTTGAGGTTTTCCACTCTCTCTCGGTTTGTGCGCTTTAAAAAGCAGTGTGAGCTGGCAATCCCATTATTAATGTAATACTTTGGCCAGGGGCATTGCCACATCTGTTTACACATAAACACTGAGAAAGAGTTTGGTTGGTAGGTGCATGTGAACCTGGGAGGGAACAGTTGGGGCAGGTCCAGCATGGAGGCCAGACATGTCCTTGGGGTCCTCTCTGCCTAGGCCTTGGCTAGGCCTCTGTTTGAGTCTCCTGCTGCAATGCCAAGAATGACCGCTAGGGAATTGAGCTTTCTTGCCAATTTGCCTTCAACTCAGTTAATAATAAAGGCCAAAACTCGCATTAGTTTTCCAAACCATTGTGGGGCAAAGATACATTTCTCTTTTAGGCTGCGATTTTGAACTTCAAAAAATCACAAGTGGTGTTTAAATGGATTATTAATGCAGAACACTTTATTGTAGTTCAATAAAGAATTCTATGTCTCCATTACACAGACTAATGACACCTCCAGACATATTTACAGTAATTTTCCCAGCTGATACAGTTTAATTAATGATATAAGGACATAATTACATGTTTCAGTGATCTCTCACATATTTACAGGAACTGCTGTAACTAGCTTAATTAGAGTAATTATGTAAATAGCTGATAATACACAACAAATTACAGAAAAAAAATCTCCTATAGTCTAGTGTGTTCAGTTTCTAAGCAAGCTTATAAAAGAAAAGCACTACATTTGGGGATTAAACTTAAGACTGTATGGTCTCTGAAGTTTGCTGTTTTTAAAGCAGACAGAACATAACTTTTGGAGGTTTAACAGTTAACTCTTCTCTAGTTCTGTTACAGAGCTCACGTCAGTTGTTCTATGAAATTGCTCATTCGGTGTTGCCGCTGCCTGGAGTTTCACGATGAGTTTTTGGTCGTGTTGGGTAGTTACACTGCACTCGCTGAGAGCTGGAGAGGGTGCACTGGGAGAAGGCTGACAAACCTCACACCTCTCTTTCATTTCCTTTCGTGTCCTTTCTTTAACTGATATCTTCTGTTTCCATCACATTCGTGCACAAAGATGTCTCTTTGGACCAGCCTTCAAGTGCTCTTTCTGTAGTTGCACACATGCTTGTTGGTCGCTAATTGATGTTTTACTCAGAAATCCTAACTCTGATTGCCCACTAGGCAACTTCTTTGGATATTGCTCTTCCCATGAAAAAGATCAGTCTTTTGGTCCCTGGGAGGAACAATGGCCTCCTTTTTAAAAAAATATTATATTGTTTAAATTTCAATTAATGTGATTCCAGTTTCCTGCTCAAATGGATTCTGGGAGGCAGTAGTGATGGATCAAATAGTTGGGTATAATATTTATACAACTGTTTATGGGATACAGTGCACCGCTTTAACATACACATATGGCAAAAAAAAAAAAAAAATCAAATCCAAAGACTGCTTTTCACAATGTCCCTCCTTAGCCAGGGGCTGTGTCTCCATTGATGGACACCAGGCATGCCCCCTTTTTTCCTTTACTTCTGCAGACTGCTGGATCCATGTCATTGTACTTCTTCTTTAGGAAGACCTAAGAGAATTCAACCAAGCTGAAAGAATCATCGACCTTTGATAAACTATAGGGTCAAATGGTAGTTACAGATTGTTCAGATTAATTGTTCTTGTTGTAGGCACGCACATTCCCCTTCTGCACTGCTTTTCAGTCTTTTGCATGTTCTCCCTGATTTCCCACCACCTCATAAGCCCCTCCTTCAGGCAGGTCAGACTCTCGATTCTCCTGTGCACACACTCCTGAACTTAGATGTGCATTTTTTTCTTAATCTCCCTTGCCACTGAATTTCACCTATTTTTTTAAGCTTGGAATTTTAATTTATTAGATGACAGACAAATAGAAAGAGAGAAACAGATCGAAAGAGAGCTCTTATCCAGTGACTCACTACCTAAATGCCTGCACCAGCCAGTGGGCCGGAGTGGGCAGCTGGGAACTCCATCCAGGTGTCCTATGTGGGTGTTAAGAATCCAACTACTGGAACCTCGCTTGCTGATTTCCAGAGTTTGCATCAGCAGGAAGCTGGAGTCAGGAACAGAGCCGGGAATTAAACCTAGATACTTCGATGTGGAACAAAAGCATCTTTAATGCTAGGTCAAAAGTCTGTCCCTGAATTTTACCCATTTTTAAGACCACCACTAAGTTCACCTCTGTATGAATCTTGTCATTACGATTCTTATTGATTTTTCTTTTCCAGAACCGTCTATTCCATGTACATAAATTAATTCTATACTGTCTTGCATTGTTCATTCTCCTCTCCAGCTAGATAGCTCTCGGAATGCAACAGAACTGTGTCTGTTCTTTGTGCCTCATCTGTGCCTTTCATGGTATTGTTTACAATCAGACCTTCTCATACATGGGTTCAAGTATATTTAATCAGGTGCTGTGTGTGTGGTTATATAGAGGCTATGTATGCACAACTCTATGGAGCACATCCAACATCAACTCTATTTTATTTTTATTTTTTTTATTTTTTGACAGGCAGAGTGGACAGTGAGAGAGAGAGACAGAGAGAAAGGTCTTCCTTTGCCGTTGGTTCACCCTCCAATGGCCGCCGTGGCCAGCGCGCTGCAGCCGGCGCACCGCGCTGATCCGATAGCAGGAGCCAGGAGCCAGGTGCTTTTCCTGGTCTCCCATGGGGTGCAGGGCCCAAGCACCTGGGCCATCCTCCACTGCACTCCCTGGCCACAGCAGAGAGCTGTCCTGGAAGAGGGGCAACCAGGACAGAATCCGGCGCCTCAACCGGGACTAGAACCTGGTGTGCCGGCGCCGCTAGGCGGAGGATTAGCCTAGTGAGCCATGGCGCCGGCCCCCAACATCAACTCTAACAAGTCTTTACTATGACAAGATATCAGCCCCTTCCTTTTCCATTGCATCTTACTGCCATCTCTGATGTCTATATCCCCACCTTTACCAACTGGTCTCAGGTTGTTGAAATTGGGAATTAGTCAATTGACATCCACAAGGAAGTACAGGAATGACTCTCAAGGGATTTACCATTGTTGACACAGACATATTCCTGGGTAATTATTAAAATCTTAGATATATATAAAAATGCAGAAATTACAGAAGTGGTCTAAGAGGGGGTAATATTTCAATTGTAGAACATGACTGGGGCTGGCCTAGTGGTGCAGAGAGATATCAGAGTGCTTGTTCAAGTCCCAGCTGCTCTACGCCCAATCCAACTTCTTGCTTTTGTGCCTAGGATTACAGTGGAGGATGGCACAAGTGTTTGGGTCTCTATCACCCATGTGGGAGATCTGGATGGAGTTCCAAGCTCCTAGTGTCAGCCTGGTCCAGCTCCAACTATTGTGGTCATCACTTGCTGACTCTCAGGGTGCGCATTAGCAGGAAGCTGGATTCAGGCATAGAGCTGCAACTCAAACCCAGGTACTCCTACCCACAAAGCCAATGCCTGCCGCAGCAGGTGTGGCTTTTCAGATTCCTCTAAGTGATGGAAGATGTGAATATTGTTTTTCTGGGCTTAGTATGAGAAGTAGAAAAATGAGGAACATCACCAGATATGGTGGTACTCAGATGGGTGTTTGATAACTGAGAGAGAGAAAGAGAGAGAGTGTGCAAGCAAGTGAGAGAGAGAGAGAGAGATCAGGTTGAATAGGGGAAGGAACCAAGAACGTAGGTCATGGGATGAGGGAGGAAACCCATCCAAGAACGGAGTGTGGGAAGAGAAGCCCTAAGCACTCTAGGTGTCACTGGCCATGAGTTACAACCAAGGCTGATTATCCCAAGATCCTGCTTCACTAAATCCCCAAGAAAGATTCTTAGCAAGCACAGTTACATGCCAATGCAAGCTTAACATTTTCTATGCATATAGAGTAGATAAATATTACTTTCTAGCCTTTTTTTTAAAGTTTTTTTTATTCATTTGAAAGGCAGAGTTACAAAGAGAAGACACACACACACACACACACACACAGATCTTTGGGTCACTGGTTTATTCCCCAAATAGCCCCAATGGCTAGGGTGGGGCCAAGCCGAAACCAGGAGCCCAGAGCTTCTTCCTGGTCTCCCATTGAGTGGAGGGACTCAAGCACTTGGACCATCTTCCACTACTTTCCCAGGCACATTAGCAGGGAGCTGGGTCAGAAGTAGAGAAACTGGATCTGGATCTGGGCGCCCACATGGGATGCTGGTGTCGCAGGGGGAGTCTTAATTTGCTATACCATGATGCCAGCCCCCTTTTTAGCCTTTTTAAATGTTATTTTTATATAATAAGTCCTTTAGTAAATTATTACCTTTTTACTAGAGAAATTAAGTTAGGGTGAAATCAGGAAGCAGGTGTCTGTTGACTGTGGAGGGTGGGCTGAGGTGTAAAGAACCAAGAGCAGGATGAGATCATCAGGGCCTTGTGCTGGGCCTAGAGGAGGCAGAATTGCTCATCTGCCTTCACAGCCCTGCCCCGAGGCCAGTGTGCTGTCACAGTGGGCTGGGTCCAGCAGCCTGGGTCCCAGAGCGCGCGCAGCAAACATCATTACCATGTCTTCATTTTTATGGTCTTTTTTCTCTTCTCCATTCTGCCCAAGTTTGTTTTAGGTGTTTACTCATAATTATTTTAGAGTTCCTTACAAATGGGTTAAATATGTCCTATATACTTATGATTCTGAAACTTTAAGAATAAAATATTTACTTATTTTCATTTTATTAAAAGGTAGATATGTACCAGACACACACACACACATGTGTATGTATGTATATCTTCATCCACTGGCCATTTCTCAAATGTTTACAATAGCCAGGACTGGGCCAGATTGAAGTCAGGGGCCCAGCACTCCTTCTGGGTCTTCCACATGGGTGGCAGAGACTCAAGTACTTGAGCTGTCACCTGTCGCCTCCCAGGGCACGTATCTGCAGGAAACTGGATAGGAAGCAGAGGAGCCAGGACTTGAACCAGGCACACTGATACAGGCTACGGGCATCTTAAGCACTGCATCAAACCCCTGACCCAGATGCTGAAATTTTATCTCTAGCCTGGATCTGACTCTTGCCCTCCAGGCTTATGTGACAAAATTACTATGTTTCCATGGCTCCCTACCCTGCTTTCTAATCTGGCTCCTTTTAACTATTTTGTTTCTTACTAAATGTCAATTTCATTCTTTCAGCTGTCAGGCTTGGGGGTTATTGGTTTTTCTCTTCATAATCCATCAAGAAATCTTGTTGACTTCTCCTTTAAAAATATCCAGAGTATGACCAGGTCTCCGTGACTACCACTGCGTCCCTAGCTACCCTCACCTTTCAATACCATGTTATACGGCTCTGATCGCCCACCTCCAGTCGTTATCCACACAGCTGCTAGAAAGATCATTTTCAAAGAGTGATCAGGCCCTGGTACTCCCTTGATTAAAAGCTTCTGATGGATTCCCATTGAGGGTAAAAATCCAAGTCCCTCTAACAACATAACGTGCGATTCACCACCCCTGCCTTCCATCCCAATTTGGTTCTGCAGCTGCGGCTATTGGTTTCGCCCAGGGCGCTTCTATTACTATGCTTTCTTGGCTGCCCCTGAGCCACACGAGGCTTGCTCCCAGTCAGGCACTTGCACTTGGGTTTTCTTCTATCTGCGTGTTCTTCCCTCTCTACGTGATTTGCTCCCTTGCTTCCTAGACCTTTGTTTAAAGTCTTCTTCTCACTGAGATCTTCCTGTGTGCGCAGAGAGCTGAGCTCCTCACCATCACGTTCCCAGTGCCGCTTCTTTGCAGAAGGTTTCTCGTCAGCACTTAACCACTTTCTGATGCACGAGATATTTGGACTGGTTTATCTCTGTCTCCTCCTCTAAGATACAAGTTCAAGAGGGCAGGCAGATTTATTTCTTCACAGCTATACCCCTTGTGCTTTGAAGAGGGCCTCGTACCACAGTGGGCACATGGTAAATATCTGGTGCATGAATGCAAGAATGAAAATAACCTCTACTTCTTTTTTTTTAAGATTTATTTATTTTATTTAAAATGCAGAGTTACACAGAGAGAGAAGAAGAGGCAGAGAGAGAGAGAGAGAGAGAGGTCTTCTATCTGCTGATTCACTCCCCAAATGGCCACAGTGGCAAAGCTGTGCTAATCTGAAGCCAGAAGCCAGGAGTTTCTTCCGGGTCTCCCACACTGGTGCAGGGACCTAAGGACTTGGGCCATCTTCTACTGCTTTCCCAAGCCATAGCAGAGAGCTGGATGGGAAGAGGAGTAGCTGGGACTCGAACCGGCGCCCATATGGGATGTTGGCACTGCAGGCAGCCGAACAATTATTTCTGCACAGCCTATCAATAGAATCTCATCCCTCTAGACCATTCAAATAGCTCTGACAACCTTATATTCTTCCCAACAGTTCCTGGACTGAGTGAAAAGAATTCATCAATTCTATTTAGAACACACGGGCTTGATACAGAACAGCCAAAAACTCAACTCTTCTTTTCTCTTTTTGCCTATTCCCCCATTCACCATCTTGGCTATCATTATCATTTGCTAACTATTTTTATGTTCTCAGCTTTGACCCAGAACATGGCATGCATTATCCTACCTAATCTTTACAGCTATACCACAATTTATGGAATTAACCTCTTTTCCGAGATGAGGGAATGGAGTGAAAGGGATTTAGAAAATGTGCCCAATGTAACAGAGACAGGCAGTGGCAAATTTAAAGGGATGCAGGCTGATACTGGTCCTAGGACACTAGATCTCTAATTGGTGAATATCCACAAGTGAAAATGAGGCCACTTGCAAATGACTTGGACCACATGTTGATAGGCAATGTAATTGAGCCCAAACACAGAATAATGCCACAAAACAAGACACAAAGCATTCGAGTAAAAACCCACGTTCAGCATGAAGGTTGAGTTATGGTAGGCACATCTGCACTTGGGAGGTGTTCGCTTCAGGGGAGGAGACAGGCAAGAACTCATGCTGACTCATGCACTGAAAAAAGAATGAATTTTATGTTGTTTTTTTTTTTTTTTAAGTCAAAGGTCAATTTCTCTTTTCCCAAAGAACAGAAATGGAGGAAAATAAAACCATAATTAATGTCATTTTGCTTTTAACTTATCTTCATGAAATTTTCACCAGCTTTCCAAAGGCAGCAAGAAAATGTTTTAAAGACTTTGTGGTCCAAGACATTGTCTGTGAAACCTATACATGTTGATGTCCATTCAAGTAAAAAGAAGACATTCAACTTTAGAAAACTGGTGACAGGAAGGGATTTGACCATGATAATAGATGTTTTAGAATGATAATGTGAAGACATACTTTCTTCCTCCCAGAAGACAGCATTTCAATTCTTCCTCTTAACATTTCTACTTCTTGTCTTCTCACGGAGTGGAGGTGTGGGGAGCAAGAGACTGAGAATGAAAGTTCTGATGCCAGGGACTTTCTAACGGCATAAACTGAAGTCAGAGATATTGAACACAATGTTTAAAGAGGCTGTTATTTCATCATGAGTTTTGTAACTTCAAGAAGATACTTGAGGAAATTAGCCCCTTATACTTAGATGTGTGTGTTTTATTTTTTCAACAGGATTTTGTAAGAGGGGAGAAAACTTTTTTAAACCTAAGAACACACCACCAACTAAATGTTATAGAAGAAAGATATGAGATCCCCAAAGTCATTCAAAATAATCATCCCAATAAGCTTACCGACAATACACTTCCTTTCTTTCACCTAAAAAGCTGGTGACTTGTCTTTTAGGTCAATTATCATAGGCTGCTTTTCTTCTTCCTTTTCAAGCAGCTAATGGAAAAGATGTAGGGGCAGATGAACAGCAAAGGACATAAAGGATAAATTTAAATGCATTGAAACACATTTGTGAAAGTGCTTTATGTAGAAGCTGAAGAAAGAGCTCTGAGAATTCTACAAGAGAGTATGTGTACCTGTGAGAGTAATACAGAGACTTACATAAACAAGACTATTGTTTCACTACAGGGTATCTATTAGTTGTGTTGTTATGATGTGTGCAAATCACTTTTATTTTTCATATGCCTCATTCAGTCAACAACCATTCAACAATTCAACTCTTCATAGTTTTGCTGCTTGCTAAATTTTTGAAGATGCAATTACATCTCTTAAGAAATTTAAAGACGATGTGATGATAATTGCTGTTTTGGAAATATACAGTTAACTTCTGGTCTACTTAACAGTAAACCTCTTAGATGTTAATAAAGTCAGTATTTTCCCCCTCCATTTCATTCTTTAGTGAACAAAAATATGAGAACTACTTTCTCTTTGTTTTTGTTGTTTCTTCCACAATACACATTTGGTAGTTAGAATCTCTTACCTATGTAATGTAGTAGAACAGGTTTATAAATAATTCCTGAAATTGTTTTTCCTAAATTATAAGAACAACATGACTACATTCAAACACGTCTATATTCAAAGGGTATTTACAATTTGAGTCCTGACATCTGAATTTATTCTTCTTGTGTTTTAACTTTCTTGTTACCCTACTTTTTTGCCCCACTTTCAACCACTGTTAACACAACTGACGTCTGACTCAGAAAAAAGAATCACTCTCTCCTCAATGTCAAGGGAAATCATTCACTTTTTTCTATCTCATGTTATGACTTTCTCAAATATGTATGTATTCGTGAGGATCTGTGCTAGATATTGGCAGTACAAACATCGATAATAGCTGGTTCTTACACTCAAGGAGACTTGGTAGTCAGGGACTTGGTGGTTATAAAATAAACTCTATATACTGTGATCCATGCTATGATAACAATATATGTAAGAGATCACAGATGAAAGGCATCAGCGAAGGACTTCCCAATGGAGGAGCTCTTGAGCCCATACTGGGAGAAGCCTACCAGGCAGAAACTCATGAAAACATCTCCCAAAGAGTAACTAGCATAAGAGAATGATATGGAAGAGTAAAGGTCGTGGTCGGATGAAGACAGGTGAGATAAAGAAAATGAATAAGCAGGTTGGGAACGAGCAATGGGGAGAGGTGGATATTGTGAGAAGCTAACATGCCACACTTGAACCAGAAAGCCACGACTTGCCACCATTCAAATATGTGGGTCATGCTAGTATGTTGGCAAATCTTCCATTTTTCACAAGAAGATAAAAAGTATTGTCAAATGTCCAAACAAAAATAGTTTAAAGCACTCTAAGGCCCAAATGAAACTTGTCTGTAGGATAGATGGGCCCCCAGATCTCCGGTGGCAATCGTGGCCAATACCACGCTTGGAAAATGGTTGGTTCTGGGTAGCAAGAGCAGGGAATCTGCTCTGGGGGATGGGAGGGCTGGTAGAGCAAGGCAGATGACACAGATGGTGAGATCTGGTGGAGAGAGTTTCAAGAAGAACTTCTATTCCTTGTACTGGAAAGCTCATCCTAGAGGTAACAGAGAACAATACAACAATTTTACAGCACCGTGGTGATCAGATTTATAAGAACTCCCTGAAAATAGGCATAGAGGGCATGTCCATAGGGGCAACTCCAGTACTTGTACTTGCTTGTGGTTACAGTTGGTGTTAATCAAGGACTCAGGAATGCAGTGAACCACCGGACAGCTCTATCACCAGCCTCACCATCACCACGTGTGTTTATAGCTGCCAATTGCATGCATCGCATACTCAGCTGGAATTGTCCGCACTATTAAAAACGAGGGTCAGTAACTTCCCATTCTGAGCACTGAACAGAAATCAGTCTTCTACAAACTACCTGACATGCACAGGTAGAATAAATACAAAGGAATGCATCCTTAGACCTCTACCTATTTGAATAGGTACCTGTTTGTATACGGAGCTCAGCCAGTGGTGAGGTGAGCTCATGCCTGGAGAATGTGATTAAGCTGTGGCCCGGCCCACTGTTTACCTGGTGTCATGGCCATGGCTGCTTGCTTTGCTTTAGACACCGTTGTCTAGCCTAGCCACTCCCACCAGCCCCTTCTCTCTGCTCACTAACACCTGGTAATGAGTGGACTTACAGGACAAACATCTCTATATTCTACCATAGCTTCGGGGAAGGATCAATGCACTGCCATAGCTGTACACACTGCCAGATTGAAACCCGAATGAAAGCTCAACACTTTTGGGAGCATATTGGACTTGTGCATGGAGGAGACTAACTTTGTAGTGAGGTCCACATTCCTAGCACATCAAGTCAAGAGTTGGGTTTTAAGCTCTGTAAGAGGGCTATGTCCTTGCATGCCCACCCCTCCACGCCCCCCCCCCCCCAACTGCAGCTTTAAGTGGGGCCACTGGCTTTGCATAGGTCCAGATTGAGTTTGGGGTCAAAAGTTGAAACTAATGACTACAATTGGACTCTAAGCGTTTAATCATGGCAGATCTTAGAACTAGGACAGAATTTTCCTTAACAGTGAAACTATAAGCTCAAATCTCTACCAACCCAGAGGCAATAAAGTCAGAAAGTAGAACTCTGGGTCTGGAGTGATGAAGTTAATTTTGCTTGAGGATCTTCGTCAAACCGCCTTTTCTCTATCTATTAATTAGGAAATGGAAAGGTGTGTATTGAGATCTGCATAAGACAATTCTCGATAGTGTCTATTATTACTGTAATTAGTTAAAAATTACACTTGCATAATAAGAAAAGATAATCCCCTTAAACTGTTTGAATTATAATGAATACTTCATGCTAGAGAATTAACTGTATAGAAGTTGGCCTTTTTATTTTAAAAGATTATTGTTTTTAAAAAATTTATTTATTTATTTGAAAGTCAAAGTTACACAGAGAGAAGGAGAGACAGAGAGAGAGAGAGAGAGTGAGAGAGAGAGAGAGAGAGAGAAAAGCCTTCCATCCGTTGGTTCACTTCCCACTTGGCCACACCAGCCAGAGCTGGGCCAATCTGAAGCCAGGAGCTTCTTTCCAGGTCTTCCATGCTGGTGCAGGGGCCCAAGGACTTGGGCCATCTTCTATTGCTTTCCCAGGCCACAGCAGAGAGCTGGATTGGAAGTGGAGCAGCCAGGACTTAAAACAGCACCCATACAGGATGCTGGCACTGACGGCGGCAGCTTTACCCACTACACCACAGCACCAGCCCCTAAAAGATTATTTTTTTTTAATTTAATAAATGTGAATTTACAAAGTGCAACTTTTGTATTGTTGTGGCTCCCCCCCACCTCCCTCCCTCCCGCGGCCCTCCCTCTCCCTCTCCCTCTCCTATCCCACCCTTCATCGAGTTTCATTTTCAATTACCTTCATATACAGAAGATAAAAGATTATTTTTAAAAAATTATTTGAGAGGCAGAGAAAAAGAGAGAGACAGACAGAGAGCTTCTACCTGCTGGTTCACTCCCCAAATGTTTATGATGGCCTGGATGTGGACAGGACAAAGCTGTGAGTCAGGAACTTGTTGGTGGCGGGACCCAACTTCTTCTTCTTCTTTTTTTTTTTTTTTTTTTTTTTTTTTTTTTGACAGGCAGAGTGGACAGTGAGAGAGAGAGAGAGACAGAGAGAAAGGTCTTCCTTTGCCGTTGGTTCACTCTCCAATGGCCGCTGTGGCCGGCGCGCTGCGGCCGGCGCACCACGCTGATCCAATGGCAGGAGCCAGGTACTTACCCTGGTCTCCCATGGGGTGCAGGGCCCAAGCACTTGGGCCATCCTCCACTGCACTCCCTGGCCACAGCAGAGAGCTGGCCTGGAAGAGGGGCAACCGGGACAGAATCCAGCACCCCAACCGGGACTAGAACCCGGTGTGCCCGCGCCACAAGGCAGAGGATTAGCCTAAGTGAGCCGGACCCAACTTCTTGAGCCATCACCTGCTGCCTCCTGGGGTCCGCATTATCAAGAAGCTGGAATCAAGAGCAGAGCCAGGACACAACCCTGGGTACTCCAGGACGAGATGTAAGCACCCCAACCAGTGTCGTGACTGCTGGGCCCCACTCTCACCCCAGAAGTTAGCTTTTAATTAGACTTTTACTTTCATTAATTTCTTATGAATGGTATGTTCACTTGGTGACTCTGAAGTATAATACAAACGGTGAAAGTGAAAATGAGAGCAATTTTAAGAATAGATGATGCGATGGAAAATTCCTGGACTTTCTTGCTCTTTCTTTTTGGTGCACATTGGCAGTTAGAGAACATAACCAAATTTCCTCACAGATGTTGTCCTCTTAAACCTAAAATCTTCCATTCCCACTTTCATCCCAAAAGGGGAAAAAAGATATCCATATTAGGGGGAACTTTGGAACTCAACTTTTATGGTTTGCCAACTTCCCTGTTCTGACTTTCACTACTTTCATTATCAGTATCAAAGACTCTATGTTTACTTGGGAATCACTATTGCTTGTTTCCATTCTTTGCATTCTGTCTTTTTATGTATTTGTGTGTGTGTATGTGTGTGTGAGAGAGAGAGAGAGAGATTATTTTAACCCGTTTTTCAATTTTCTAGACAAGACTCTCAGTTTTTATTTTCTCCATCGTGTTTTAGTTTTCTCGCTCGTCTTCCACTCACATTAATTTACAAGGAAAGCTTCCATTCTTCCATGTAACTGTGTCTGGTCTTTGATCTTTCTTTTTGAGAGAGGTGAGCCATCTACTGTTGCCTTTTGGTATGACTTTTGAAATTAAAAACTTAAAGTGGCAGAGCACAGACAAGTTTATAAAACAACTTGCAAGTAGTTGTGTGCGTTGCCAATCAAACTTCTTAGCAAAAAGTTTTATTGACATTGAACTTTTATTACCCATGAACATTTTTTTCACCCACCCTGGCTTTATTAGAGGTGAAGGAGGCAGAGGGGTCAGAGGGAAGCCCTTCAGTGGAGTTCAGCGCTCCGGTGAAAGGCAAGCAAACTGCTCCTAGCTCTGCTGTACATGAGAATCACTGAGGCCCAGGTTTCACCCTTAAGAGATTCTGATTTAATTGGTCTTGGATGGGGCCCAAGGACTAGCATTCTGGTTTCTGAAATTCTTCAGATGATTTGAATATATTAGAATTGAAAACTAATGCTATGGTTTTGCTATTTCTCAAATGTGTGTTTTTTTCCTCCAATGAGCAAGAAGACTGCTTTGTCAAGCTTCTTACCAACAAAAAGTTCCCTTGTGATCTATGTTTCCAGAGGGAAGAAATGGTCATGGATTGACATGGCCAAAGGGTCAAGTTCTGCCCATAGCCAGTTGGAACTGAAAATTGTCTTCTCAGCTTTTTTGTGTTTGTCAGTGAAATGTGTAGAGTGAATCAGACAGAAATAATTTCATTCAAATTCTGCTCTCTCTTCCCTTAAATGTGTCCACTGGAGTTAGTTACTTCCCTTCTCAGCTCTGAAATGAAGACACTAACAATGGGCAGATGACAGGAGTTTGTAGGAGTCAGGTGAAGTAATGTGTGTCCAGCCACAGCATTTAGCTTAAGCCTGGCAAATGGGAAGTTCTCAGTGAAAGAATTGTTACCGGTGAAGGGAACTGAGTGGCGATTGCAGGGAATGATATTTAATTTGTCTCTAAAAGTCTTCTTCATTTTTATTTGTTTGGTTTTAGCCCCTAATGGATTCTTTACAGAAAGTTATATTAAACTACCTGCAGTCAACTCTTAACTTTTGATGCATAGCTAAGCAGTTTAACTAAATCTAACGATGATTTTACTGCCAAAATATGTTCTTACAAGTATGACTAGGCTAGGCCACATCTCACGTGGCTAGGAAGGAATAAACTGAAATCCATTTTCCTCTTAGAATCCTTAGCAAGATAATGACAGTGTGTGGGCAGGCCCCACGGGTCAGAAGATGCAAGCTGGTTTTTTTTTTTTTTTTTTGTCCCTTTTAAGAATTGCTTTATAGTACTCTTCAGTGAAACTTTAAAACAAACAAACAAAAACTACCTGATCCGATCCTCTTAGTCAACCATGGTTATTTAAATTCCTTTTTGCCTTCTTTCAACTCCTTTTGGACGTGCGTGTCCACATTATTCCTCCCCGACTGAAGCTTCACTCTATCTATGTTACATTTGATTTTTTTCCCCTTAGCCTTCAGAGCTTGGTGATTAGATGTGTGGGCTCCAGTGTCAGAGTCATGACTTCCAAGTCTCCATTATCTCCAGCCCTGTGACCTTGAGCCCAAAGTATAATTTCTCTGTCCATAGCTATACTCCACACTTTCAGCTATTTAACAACTTTTCGTAAGCTCTTCAACTTGCTACGTGATATAAACCTTTTCATTTTTGAAATGCTAATGTAACTTTCACTGATGAAATGTTAACATGCTGAGCCGGCGCCGCGGCTCACTAGGCTAATCCTCTGCCTAGCGGCGCCGGCACACCGGGTTCTAGTCCCAGTCAGGGCACCGGATTCTGTTCTGGTTGCCCTCTTCCAGGCCAGCTCTCTGCTATGGCCCGGGAGTGCAGTGGAGGATGGCCCAAGTGCTTGGGCCCTGCACCCCATGGGAGACCAGGAGAAGCACCTGGCTCCTGCCTTCGGATCAGCGCGGTGCGCCGGCCGCAGCGCACCGGCCGCAGCAGCCATTGGAGGGTGAACCAACGGCAAAGGAAGACCTTTCTCTCTGTCTCTCTCTCTCACTCTCCACTCTGCTTGTCAAAAAAAAAAAAATGTTAACATGTTGAGCACTAGAAATTGCATATGTCTATTGTTAAGAATTCTAATTTCTCTTATTGTTTCCAGGATTAATTTAATTTTAATTGACTTGAGTGTCTTGAGTAGCTATGTGTGGCTAGAAAATAATGAAAAAATTTGCTGAATTGATGAAGATGCTATCAAGCAACCATACAACACATTGTTATGTATATGTCTCAAGGAGACACCAAATGATTTCTAGGCCTTTGCCAGTGGGTCTTCAGATATGAAGTTGCACTGCGGTTGTTCCAGTGGGTCTGATTCAGAGAACACCTCTGATGCAAAGGACCTGCACCTACGGTGTTGATGGAGAGGAGAGAGAAGATGGAGTCTGTGCTCCACCCCTTCCACCTTCAAGTGAAAGGGCTCAGCTGACTGGCGAATGATCTGGGATGTGCATTCATTCAGCATTGCCAGGCCTTGTGCCAGGGATGCAATGCGATCTAAAGCAGACAAGGCCTGACCTCCTGGAGTTTACCCTCAAGGATGAGAGACAGACCTTCATTAAATCAATAGTTGAAGAAGTGCAAAATGATACCTTTGACCTAGTCTAGGAAGGGAAAGTGCAGGATGCAATGAAAGTCCTTGAGCTGGCCAAAGGTTCAACCAAAGTTGAGCTGAAGACACAGTTGTTCTGAGAACAGATGGATGAGTAGACATTGATTAGGTGAAAAGGAAGGAACGAGCGTCCTGGGCACAAGGAACAGAAAGTACAAAGCCCTTTTGCAGGAGGAAGAAGAGCAAATAAAGGGAATTGAAAGAAGGCCAGGTGGCTGGTCCAGTGACAGAATGGAATGAATTGCTGCCATATGGACTGAGTGAGGGCTATGTTGGCTTCTGAGAGCCGGTCCTGCACATGTCTCCTCCCAACTTCCTGTTCAGTGATGTACATTTTGTAGCTTGGAATTGGCTAAAGTGGGTGTATTTACTCCCTAATAATCAGCCTGCTCCACCAGACAGCTTACCAACACACAACTGGATTGGACTATGTGAAGCTGTGCCCAGATTCAGAATCCGACCGTTCCAGATGGTTCTGGATCTCAGAGTGGAAGCAGGGAGGAGGTGTGTCTTAGGAGAGAGAAAGAAACCATGACTTCCAGTGATTATCAGGCCTTATGCAGCCAGAGCAAGCCAATTAGGTATGAAGGCTATCCTCCAGCATTCTGGCTTTACCCTTTTCTTTTCCTTTCTGCTTTTACAAATAACGCAGCTCAGACATCCACAGGGAGCTCTGCGAAAACCTTGTCCTTGACCTGAGATGCCCACATGGGTGCCTGCTTCCTTCCAGCCACTTGTCACCTCCAGTTCCCACTGAGTTCCCTGTGTGCATTCTTTGTCCTGCTGCTCTGCTAGCCACCATCCGTCCACACTGCTTCCCCTCCATGAAGCTGTCACCTGTCTTCTCTCATTCCCCAAAGCAGCACAAATACCAGGCAAAGGAAAGACACCTCCTTGAACTTGCTCATCATACTGTTTACTAAACCAAAATCAGTCTACTCTACTATCCATAAACAATAGGAAGATTTTAAGATTTTTGAAATTACGTTTTTCCTGTATGTTGAGTGTGATCGTATGGTTTTTCAAATATTTGCATATTTATTTGTTTATTTATGTATTTGAAAGGCAGAGTAATAGAAAGAGAGAAAAAGTAACACACACACACACACACACACACAGAGACACAGAGAGAGATCTTCCATCCCTTGGTTCACTCCCTAAATGTCCACAACAGCCAGGCCTGGGCCGGGCTGAAGCTAAGAGCCAGGAACTCCATCTTGTTCTCCTCTATGAGTAGCAGGTGCCCAGGCACTTGGTTCATCATCTGCTGTCTTCCCAGGTGCATTAGCAGGGGGCTGGATCGGCAGCAGAGTTGCCAGGACTCAAACCAGCGCTCCAGTATGGGATGCTGGTGCCGCAAACATCAGCTTAGCCTGCTGCACCACAACACCGGCCCCACAGCTATGTTTTTAAGTAGAGTTCACCTCTCCAGCCACCAAATGTGCTGGGGCATTGTTGCATTTTTATTTCTTGTCATTTTACAGAAGCGTTCATTTTAATTCGCAGTTGTGAGTTGGAGGAACTGGCGACCGGGAAGCACCAACTCCTCTGTGACTCTGAGTGGCCCAGTTGCAGTTAGACTGCAGTGCACAATCTCCCAGCATTGATGAGGTCTTTCTATTATTTCACTTTGCAGTTCAGACTCCTTGGCACGATGACAATGAAATGTTCTGCACTTGAGCCCTCCGTCTGGAACCCTGGACGCTGGCGTGTTGCTGCAGGTTTGTCGGCTTGAATGCTATTCCCAGCCTGCCCTCCTGGGCACAGAGGAGAAAATTAACCTCAGCGCCTGCCCCCACCTCTTCATCTTCTCACTCTGGGAACACGGAATGCCTGGGTAGACTTCCATGAAAAGCTTTGGTGGGTCGTTTCAGGCACCAAAGTTGGGGAGGGGAACAGAAGGGAGGCTGTGTTGTTACGGAGAAAACATCTGGCCACGCAACATTTTGTGACTTTCCTTCCCAGCGCCTTCCCCACCCCCACAGAGTCTGGTCAATTCATTCACACAACAGTGTGAATGACCAAAAGAAGCTTCTAGAGCTATTTGCATTTCGCCCGAGGATTTTGTGAGAGGAAACACACCAACAGTGGATGAAGAAAATTATTTTGCAAAAAGGCACCGTTGCAACACCTTGGAAATTATTTGAAGGCTATCCTTTGATACCAAATCTGAGTTGGCATAGAAGATTTAGGGTTTTTTTGGATGGCGAAGTCCTCATGGTAATTAATCTAGCATTGATACAAAGTTAGTCTTCCCTTTTTAGAACTAGATCAAACCAGTCCCTCCTTTTTTAAAACAATACTTCTTGGAGAGATTCAGGGATATTCAGTCTCATAAATGTGTGTTTCCTCGACACTGACCGCTAAGTCTCATTTCAGTGAACACCAGCAAAGGTGTCTAAGAGAAAGAAAACACAACTAGGTCCGTCTTGCCTGAGAGTAAGGGGTCTCCCGTGCTTTGAAGCCTGGCCTTTCAACAGACAAGAAACCAAACAGGAAATTTTAGAAAAGCTTGAATTCGTTTTCTGATCACGCGGGCCTCGCTCTGCCTGGTAACTTCTGTGGCTTTGCTGGAACACTGAGGCAAAGTCAAATGAACGTCTTGAGGTCATGACTGGGGCTGGGCTTGGAAAGTTGGATCTGCTAATTCCAGAAATGAGGACCAGAGATCTGTGCAGATGGAAATGAAGGCCAATTAGACACGATTAACATGGAGATTCAAAAATAAGATAGCACAGCATTTTACTCTGAGACTTTGCCAGTGAAGTTTAATAAATTAAAATGAAATGCAGTCAAGTTGAGACATCAGAAGCTGAGGTGAGGCAATATTATGCAAACGTCTCAAGACCTGGTTAATGCATCCTCATGTTTGGGGGAGATGGGTTCCCTAAAACTGAGCAGTGGGTTCTTTGGTGGTTTGGTGACTTTGTCTATTTTCTGAAGGAAAGAAGAACCTGCAGAGCAAACAGGACGGGAGAGGAGATTTTTGGTTCAATAAGTATCAAAACTAGGGACACCTATAAAGTTGTCCAGTTGCCCTACGCTCTTGAAAGTTACTAACACTTTAGAGTTTTTGTTTTCCCTCATTGATGCATGGTGCTTCCCACCCTGCCTGGCTGCTAGGACTGGGAAGCTGAAGAGTTAAATATAAAACATACTTTGTGCATCTAGAGAGCAGGTGATCAGAAAGGAGACGCCAGGACCCTAACTCCTGCGTTATTTTGTTCAGCAGCGCCTCTGCTTCCCTGAGATTGCGTTTTCATAAAGCTTTAGGCTGTTATGGTGCAAATTGCACTTCGCTTGAGGGCAGCAAGATTTACTTAATGACTATCTGCAAATCATTTTAGAATCTTGAGGGAGGAATGTTATTAGAGCGTAGGGCAATAAATGGTCTCCGTGCAGGGGAAAGCTTCCTTAGGCCATGGCCGGAGGCTTTGATCTCATCAGCCCTCGTAAAGCCAGATGAATTTCTGCCTTGTGTTTTATAGAGACTTTCTTCTAAGGAGAGCAAAACTCAGTGCAGACATTATCTAATTCTTCTTGGTAACATTCATGTAAGGCTGGGTGGGGCAGGTGTTGTTACTACCCAACCCATTCTGCAGATGGGGGAATTAAAATAGAAAGTGAAGTGACTTTCCCAAGGTCAGAGACAGCTGAGCAAGAGCCAGGAGAATTCCATTTGGGGTTTCTCCGTGGTGAGCCTGAGCTTTTGTCTGCTGCCCCTGGAATCACCAAGGATTGCCCGTGAGAACGGGCAGTCAGACAGGCCTAGGAAAATCTCTCCGGGTGCTGAGCTCCAGAGGCTGAAGGTCGCCTTCTGTTGTGTTCTGTGTGACCTGGGACAAGTCGCTGGTCTTTCTGCAATTAGTTTCTTTTTAAAACAGGGTGTTGTAAGAAATGTGTGTCTCACTGACTGCTGGCTTGGATGGGATGCATTTTCAAGCAATGACACATGATGAAGTAGTTCGCATCATCTTCATCCCTGAAGGTGAAGTCCATGACCATCATGTGGACATTCACAAATACAGATACGAAAGGTGATCACTAACTCTCTTTATTATCTGGATTCATTTTAGAATGTGCAACCAGAATAGCCCATTGTTATCATTTTTGTATGATTTTAATGCAGTAAGGTTTGCATAAACCCATGGCTCTTGGACTCTTTTCCCCATTATTTCATGACCCTTACTCAGACACAATTCTCATTCCTGGGAGCCCCTTGGAGAGGTCCAACCTGGACTTAAGAACCTTCCCTTCTAGCTAGTCATGGTTCTGCGGATTCTTTCCCTCCAAGTGTTTCCCCTCACCCCTGTGTGACCCCAGTAGCTGCCTGGGGTGCTAATGCTAAGTCATCCCCACCAGGCACAGGCAGCCATGGGCTGAGTTCCTCATGGAGCCCACAAGAGCTTGCACGGTGCTCCAGACAAGCAGTGCACTGAGCAGGCGTGCACAGCCTTTAGTGTTACAGCCTCAAGGCTAACACAGCACTCGGGGGCTGCATCAGAGGAGGAAACTACTGGGTGATCAGGGTGCAGCACTCAGTTCCTCTCTCCTCCAACCGCTACAGTGGTTTTTTTTTTTTCCCCCCTCAAGAAACTGGATCCTAACTACACCATGTTTCTTTGAATGGCTGTTTTTCTTTATAGAGAGAATCTTCTCCCAAGAGACACCCCAGAGTTTCAAGCAAATGATTTCTGGTAAGCAACCAATCTAGAACAAGAAATTGTGTCTGAATCCCAGCTTTAACACAGGCATTATTTTCTGTTCTCTCATGGAGAACAACTTTGAGGGGCAGGCATTTGGTGTTGTGGTTGTGATCCTGTTTAGGACTCCGGCATTCTATTTACCCAGATTTAAGTTCTGTCTCAGCTTTTGATTCCAGCTTTCTGATAATGCACATTCTGGGAAGCAGTGAGCGATGGCTCAAGTAGTTGGATCCCTAACACCCATGTTGGGGACTTGGATTCAGTTCCTGACTCCTGGCTTCACCCTGGCCCAGCCCTGGCTGTTGCAGACATTTGGGAAATGAACCAGCAAATGGAGAAAATTTCTCACTATCTCTGTCTCTCTGCCTTTCACATAAATATTAAATACAACCCAAGTTAGTGAATGTAAGCATAATTATAAAGTTACCTTTTTCTCAGTGTTTTCTCTAAGAGTTTTGAACCTGTGGACCTAATTTATTTTATTTAATGAGTGACTGGTTCTTTAGTTTAGAGTAGCTCCTCCTATCCTTGCAAATGAGTGAGAATAAAAATAAAAAAGAAATATTTATTGTACACATATAATTAAAGTTTCAGAGATTATAGCCAAAGAATTTATTTAGCCAAAGAATGCCCCTATTCATAACTGGGAAGTCTGCGTTCTAATGATTTATACAGCAATTTCGTTGCGGGGGGAGGTTGGGAAAATTATCCTAAATATTTTTTCCTTGTCCTCATCTATTCCATCTGTTTTATATCCTATCCCACATCTGGATATAGGAAATTTATGGATTATAAAATGAAATTAATTGGCAATTTGTTGCTGTTGTTATTTTTACAGCATGAAAAGCTCTTTCCCTTGGGAGGCAAATGGCTAATGACAGTATTCAAAATCAAACTGTTCAGTTTCTGCCAGATATGCGGCATCTAAAAAATGATAGAATAATAAATCTTTAAAAAATTAAGTCTTTTCTTTTTAGAATTGTACCTATGAAACACATGAATTCTGTTTTCTTTATAGTAATAAAAATTAAAAATAAAAACGACTGTTTATTTGAAATGCAGAATGAGAGGGGAGGGCAGGGAGAGAGGGAGATAGATTTCTCATCTGCTGGTTCACTTCCCAAATGGTCACAGTGGCCAGGGCTGGACCAGGCTGAAACCAGGAGCCAGGAACTCCATTTGGGTCACTCACATGGGTGGCAAGGACCCAAGCATCTTTTGGTGCTTTTCCAGGACCACTGAGACATGAACTAGCACCAGTATGGGATTCTTGCATCGTAGGCAGAGGCTTTAACCTGTTAAGCCACAATGCCAGCCCCTAAAATGAGTTAATTTTCTTCAAAATATTTTTTATTTGAAAGAGTTACGGTGGTGGTGGGGGAGATAGAGAGAGAGACCTTCCATCTGCTGATTCACTCCCAATATGGCTGCAACAGCCAGGACTGGGCCAGGCTGAAGCCAGGAACCAGGAGCTTCATCCAGGTCTCCCACATGGGTGGCAGGGGCCCAAACACTTGGGTTATCTTCTGCTGATTTTCCCAGGACATCAGCAGGGAGCTGAATCAGAAGTGGAGCAGCCAGAACATGAACTGGAGCCCATATGGAGGTGGTTTCACCCGCTACGTGGCCCCAAGACTTAATATTTTAAGAGCAGTTTAAGAGTCACAGTAAGATTGAGTGGTGGGATACAAAGATAGCCCACATACCATTGCCCTCACACATGCCCGGCCTTTCCCGTTATCAAGCCCCCCACCAGTGGGGTACATTTCTCACAGCTGATGAGCCCACCTTGACACACCAGTGTCACCCAATGCCCACGGCCTGCACTGGGAGTCATTCCTGGTGTTGCACAGTCCATAGGTTTGGATAGGGTATAATGACATATGTCACATCATTATGGTATCAGACTGGGTATTTCCACTGGCCTAAAAAAGGCTCTGCTCCCCATGTTGACCTCTAACCCTGGTGACGACAGATCTTTTCAGAGCCTCATGGTTTTGCTTTGTCCTGAGACTGTCATATAATTGGAGTGATGCAGCCTGTGGCCTTTTCAGATGGCCTTCTTTCACCTACTGCTAAGCATTAGGAACCCTCCACGCTTTTTTGCGGCTTGAGCGCAGTGTTTCGAATACTGCATGTACCACCATTTATGTACCCAGTTCACTCACTGAAGGATAGCTTGATTGCAGCCAAGCTTTGGCAACTATGAATAAAACTGCTATAAACATCTCTGCAGAGTTCTGTGTGGACCTTCTTTCGTGGCTTGAAATGTTTAGATGACTTACCCTATAGGTATTATGGTGTGAGGGGTTGTTAAATTATATTTGAGACTTCACAGAGCAGAGCTTTCCTTGAGCTTACACAGATGAGTTGAACACAGTCATTATCCTCCTTCTGTTAGTAGCAGCGTGGCTCAAACACAAATTCCAAAAAGATCTTCTGTGCCCAAACCAGAGGCGTTAAAGACTGGATATTATTATTCACTCAGGCTAGCCTTTTATTTATTTGTTTGTTTGTTTGTTTTTATATACTCAGGCTAGCCTTTTATTTATTTTATGGAAAGGCAGAGAAATCACCCATCCACTAGCTCTATTACTGGTAACATTTAGGGCTGGCACAGGCCAAAGCTTGGAGCCCCAGGAACTCTCTTGGGGTCTCTCACATGGGTGGCAGGGACCCAAGTACCTGAGCCATCACGTGCTGCCTGCCACGATGTACGTTAGCAGAAAGCTGGATTGGGAACTGAGTAGCAGAGACTTGAATGAAACACTCAGATCTGAGCTGTGGCTATCCCAGGTGGCAGCTTAACTGCTACGTCAAATGCCTACTCCCAGACGAGGCTTTTAAACATACCCTCATTAGAGTATCAAGATTTATTGTGATGTTTTTGCATCACTTTTTGGATACTCAAAGTTCTGGGACAAAAGCATTACAATTTTTTTTTCCAGGCCCATGTGTATATGATCGGATCAGGAGGAAAAATAAAAAAGTTCATAACTTCATAATAATGCTTATGAAGTGCCCAAAGTCTTCTTCGGGACTAAGAATGTAGGGCAAAATAGCAGAAAGTTGCTCTGGACTGAAAGCTGGAAGTTTTCCTTGACCTTTGGAAGATGGGGTTGCACATTGGCTGCTCCCCGAGGAAATGGTGACTGAGATCAAATCTCTAATCAAAGGCACAATAGCTAAAGATGTCAAAGCCCGCTCATGTATTTATTTGTAATTTAAAAAAATTGCTTTAGACCTTTAATGAGGGAACTAACAGGCACATGGACACCCAGTAACAGAAGCTGTACTGCTTGATTGATGTTGAATGTGCAGAAAGAAGTACATTTTCTCTTGACCGTTATTTAATATGAGAAAGACTTTATCTTTTTAGTACACTCAGGACTCCTATCAGCTACGGGGCGTATAAATAAAGGGGTTAAGAAAAACCAAAGGTCTTCCAGAATGACTGTAGGCTACAGGAGCAACAAGGAAGTACCAACAATGTGGCATATTTATAAAAATTGGCAAATAACAGAGGCGTTAGCAATGGATGAGGAGGGAGAGTCACCTCTTAGTTTGTCCCTGCGGAAAAACAGTTAAATCAAGTTACAGCCTGACCTGCTGGGAAAGTACGGTTTAGCAGTCTCACAATTATCACTGTTGTTCAGCTAGGAAACAAAGGAGAGACAGGGGTTCTGCAGTTGTTGTCCTATTTTATTTTGATTTTCAAAAGTGTTGCAGCAAGTTTCCGAGAGGAAGTTGTGTCCATGCCAAGTTATCACCGATTTCTGTGGCTGTTCCCTGTTGATCTCTTGTAGGGCGGGAATTTCCCGCCTGTCCCCACCCCAGCTCAGCAGAGCAGCCCCCAGCAGGTGAGTCTTTTCCTAGATCTGGGTCCCGCCCCCTTTTCACTTCATCCAGGCCCAAACAGGAAGTTTTGGATGTATTTGAATGCAGTACAACCATTCAACAGAACTCTCTCCTTCAAGGAATCTTTTTTCTTCAACTCAGAAGATAATTCTTCATAGATGCAAAAGAACATTTTTCTCATCTGAGTGTTTCAAAATGTGCGTATTTAAGAATACAGAGCCTTGTAATTTTATATGAGAAACATATAGTTTTGTAGATTTAAAAGAACTTTGCAATTTTAGAGTTGAAATTATTTGATAAGCGTACTTCAAAAAGTGTGGGAAAATAGAGTGAAAGGTGTGTTTATTTTGCTGCAAAAATTTTGAAATCCATGAATAGTTATTTCATAATATGCATTTTATATGAATTTTTGAAGACTCCTCATATGCATGGATTTAAACATTTTTATACCAAAATAAACTTATTTAATTTAAGTACCTTTCTAGGTGTTTCCTTCCTATATTGTTATCATTCGTTCTAGAATAGAATAAAATATAAATATAATTAACTCATGCTTATATCCTACTTAGTTTCCTCATTCACTGAATATTACTAATTATTTACTGAATATTGACATTTTCAGTCTCCTGTCACCATGTTTCTTATTTAACTCTAAAATTAAAAAAAAAAAGTCATCAGGTTCTATGCTCATTAGATGGCTGTAGGAGCATGTAGTGCTGGGAAAGGATTGCAACCGTCATGCCAGTCCTATGTCAAGCACCCAAACACGCTTTTGGGTTGGGTCTACACAATGAAGTCACTAAAAGAGAGTCCCGATTCTATTCTGGGCTTGAGCATGGCCTGGGGGTCCAGGAAACAGATTGTGCACCTTGAATTATTTATTCCTTCTGGCCGGGTGAAAGCTGGGAGAGGATCCGTATTGCTGATTATTCTTTCTGCCTCCGACGTAGCTTGGCCATGACAGCGCTTTATGACCTCTCCCTGGAGATGGGGAGAGAAGGGCAGTGCTCACTGGCAACCACAGGCTATGCACTGTGGAGAAGCACCTACAGGACCATGCCGACGGCAGCCTGCACTTTGTGAAAGTGGACAGTGTCTACACTCGGTGGTGGAGTGTAAGGCTGTCAGGCTAGGTAAAGTGGGTTCACCGTTCAGCTGACCCATCTCCACTGGCAGGACTCCGGCCTATTGCCTGGGATTTCTTTGAGGGTGAAATGGCAGGTGTCTGCCAGGAGGTTCCCTAGAAAAGTGCCCGAGGCAAAGGCTGGCTGGCACGTCATCTCTTTATCAGGGAGTGCAGCTCCAGGAGGCCAGAGTGAACAAAGAAGGAACAGGAGGTGGGAGAGGAGGGAAGGAGGATGAGAGGGGCGGTGTGCCTGGGCTGGCAGCCACTCTGACCGCCATTCTGACCGCTTAGGCTCCGGGGACCTTTCCAAGAGGCTGTAGAGAAACATCGGAAACAGACCCTCAGGCAGGAGGGAGCCGGCAACTGCTCTGCAGGTCTGTCTCCGCTCTTCCCTTGCGTTCCTCTCCACCCTCCGTCTGCATCAGGGGAGCTGCAAAGCTGGCGTCTCCAGAGGGCTGGTCCCGAAACTCCAGCGGTGTCTCCTTTCCAGTCCGAGTGTGGCACGGGGGCGCCTTTGTCTTTAAGCTCAGTGGACCCTGCAGCTGTGACTGGCTTTAGAGTCCCAGAACCGCATGAGCGCCATGGCGGTGGGGCTCTGGGTTCCTCTCAATATCCCGACCCCAGGAACCGGGTACTGCTCCCCTGGCAAAGAAATCTGCCGTGTGTTTGAGGCCCACCGTTGCCCTTTGTTCAGCCAGCTGAGTCGTCCTTTAGAGCTTCCAAAGACCCATGCGGCTCCCCTCGTCCGCAGATGAAGACGTCCGTGTATACGTTTCTTCACTTCAATTTCTATCCCGGTTTAATGAAGACACGCGCTCTGGCCCTACAAAGGAAGGACAGCTTATGTTACAAAAGGAAAGGGCATGAGGCAGGGCTGCAGCTTGCTCCCACACACGCAGGCTGCCAGTCACACAGCCAAACCACAAATGGAACCGATGTCTCACCGTGGGCTTCCCACCACCTCTGACCTGCGCGGAACGGGCCCCTTCCCCGGCCAGTGTCAATTGGCTCGCTCAGGATGTGAGATGTCACCGCTCTTCCTGTTGCTTTTTCACTCTCTTTACAACAGCTAATTTTGACTTGGAACTTTTGACTTATAGTGAATTTCATGCCAGCAACTGAAATTTGGGAAGAAAAATCAGGGGCACACAAATATTTCCCTCTCCTTCATCTGTCTGCTTCTCTCTTCTCATAGATCGTGTGTCACTGTGTCATTCAGGATTTCTTATCCTCTTTGGTTAACACACGCTAAGTCACTTACAAAGTTCAAGAACTGATAGTGTTGTGAATATAATATATGATTAAATTTTAAATTATTCCACTATTTCCCCTAAACTCACCACTGAATTTAATTTAGGGTCCTTCAGGTGAAAAAAACAAGTAGCTGACCCATTACTTTCCCTGCTCCAAAATTGACAGAGGTCTTTAGAGCCTCAGCTTGTGTGTATTTGTGAGTGTGTGTGTGTGTATGTGTGTGCATTACACCCAAGTAACTTTTTTTTTTTTTTACCGGCAGAGTGGACAGAGAGACAGAGAGACAGAGAGAAAGGTCTTCCTTTTGCCATTGGTTCACCCTCCAATGGCCGCCGCGGCCGGCGCACCGTGCTGATCTGATGGCAGGAGCCAGGTACTTCTCCTGGTCTCCCATGGGGTGCAGGGCCCAGGTACTTGGGCCATCCTCCACTGCACTCCCTGGCCACAGCAGAGAGCTGGCCTGGAAGAGGGGCAACCGGGACAGAATCCGGCGCCCCACCGGGACTAGAACCTGGTGTGCTGGCGCCGCAAGGTGGAGGATTAGCCTAGTGAGCCGCGGCGCTGGCCCCAAGTAACTTCTTAACCTAACAAATCTAGAAATACACGCTCTCAAAATTAATAGCATTCCCTGGCTTCGGTGCAGCACCAGCACTTGGGACCCTCGCTCCTATGGCATCTGGGTAGTGATCACCCAGGGCCTGGCTGGACCCCTAGAAATGGCAAGGAGGCACAGCAGGAGGAGCCAGGTCTTCCCATTTAGGGCACCTCCAGTGGTTTGGAAGTTCTTTTTCATGTATTGAGCTGACTTCCACCTTCCTCTTACCCTAGGCCCTGGCTCTCATTCCTCCAATGACTCAGCATTGGGTGCAGTGTGTTCTGTAACCCCCCTACCTCAGAGCTACCTGTGGTTCTTGTGGAAATATAGGTTTCCTGACTCTCTTCCACATAGAACCATTTGAAGAGAGTTGGTGGTTATGGAGCCCAGGTTCTTGATTTATGAGCTCAAGTTTGAAAATCACTGCTCTGATGCCCAAAAGAATAGAGGGGTCATTGTCTCTTACATATCCTAGGCCTTGAGATAAGTGCAGGTAGATAGGGCTATCTCTGTTTCTTTATGCTGTTTGTTCTCCACACCAGGTCATCCCAATTTTTCCAGTTGTTCCTTGTATGAAGTGGCTCCAGGTCTTATTTTCTTCAGACTGCGTTTTATTTTTATTGGCGTTAGTCCTGAAATTTGATTCTCAGAACTGAACAAGGTGCTCCAGTGGTGCCCTGACAGGAGTGGGAGAGTGATGGCATGGAAAGACAGCCTTCTTCTTAGAACAGATGCTGTATTTCTTATAAGGGAAACTATTAAGGGAGTGAAATACACTTACTTTGTTCAAGAACTTTAGTTAGCCATGGGAAATTGGTCTAGAGACAAACAGATTCGATATAACCAGAATTTCAAAGAGAAAAATCTTCAAATGTGAGCACTTGAGCACCATGGATAGTAGACCCTCATTACTCGGGATTTGGAATTTGGAGTAGTTGGGGGGTGGGGTTAAGATAGTCTTTGGCTTATCTATGCAAAGTGGGTTTAATAAGCAAAAAGTGATACAAAAGATTGCAAGGACACATAACTCATCCAGAGAGAAGAAATGTTCAAGTTTCTAGTATGAGATCATCTGCTCTTTCAATTTATATCTTGACAAAGCAATGTTTGTTATTTATGAAAACAAGTGTTTAAGAGTACCTACTTGCCAATACTCCTTTTGGACAAATAGGATGTTGTTGAATATGATGAAACAAGATAATTCCACTTATTTGAAGAATACCATGCAATTCATATCAAAGTTGACCGCATGCAACACTTGGAATAGCAGCTGAGGGGTGATCGTATTTTTTATATTATTTATGCTGTTTACCTCTTTGTCCTTATGATGTTATCACCATGCGTGTAAACAGAGATGTCTAAACATAAAACAAGTACAAGAGAATTTGTAAATCTTTCCTGCAAGCTCATTTAATATCAAGCACTGGACTAATGTGGAAGCAAATTACTGAGGAATGGAGAAATTTGTCCATAGCTCATTGTATGAACATACTTTTTCTGCCCCCTCACTTACACATTCTTCATCTCCTTCCTGTGATTCTTCTTCCTCTTTCCCTCAGTAGAACTGGGACCCAGACCTTCGTTTTCTCTGCTTAATTCTCTCCCCCTTTGGATAGTTCATTCACTCCTGTGGCGTTATCCCCATTTGTTTTCTACCAGTGATTTCGCAGGCTTTATTTCTAGCTCTATCTTCAGGGCCAACTGTTGCTGTTTGATTTCCCAAACAAAGTTAAGTGTTTAGTGTGGCCCTTTCATAACAGGGATTGTATTTTATCATTGTAACAACCTTTTGAGGTAGGGTGTGTTATTACTGTTCAAATGTGGGGAAGACTTTAAACTCATCGTTGGTTGTCATGATAATTTAATTAATGTTTGTCATCATGACATTTCCATGATGCTCAGAGACTACCATATTGGTTTATTTACTAATTTTTATAAAGATTTTATTTATTTGAGAGGTAGAGTTATAGACAGAGAAGGAGAGACAGAAAGAAAGGTCTTTTATCCATTGGTTCACTCCCCAAATGGCTGCAATGGCTGGAGGTGAGCTAATCCAAAGCTAGGAGCCAGGAGCTTCTTCTGGGTCTCCCACGTGGGTGCAGGGGCCCAAGCACTTGGGTCATCTTCCATTGCTTTTCCAGATCATAACAGAGAGCTGTATTGGGAGTGAAGCAGCTGGGACACAAACCGAGGCCCATATGAGCTGCCTGCCTGGAACGCAGAGGCTTAGCCCACTATGCCACAGCGTCAGCTCTATCATATTGTTTTTTTGCCTAAACAATTGTTTGTACTCTGACTTGTGTAGAGGAAGCACTAAATAAACTTTTGCAAATGAATGAATGAATGAATAAAGGAATGGTTAGATTCAAAAGTTAGATGCTGGGTAATAATTAGCTTGGTTTGAAGAGTTCAAGGCAGCTAGGAGATTGGGACACAATTGCAGTAGTTCACACAGAGATAATGTGTGTGGTGATGGCACTGGGGAGATGGGAGTCAAGCTTCTGGCTTACAGGAGGGAGGGCAGTTCATTCAGAGTAGAAAATGCTTACTAAGATCTTTCAGGATTTGGAGATTGACTGGGCTTCAGGATTTCCGGTTGGGTGATTAGGTTCATGATATGGTCACCAATACAGAAAGAACACAGGAGAAAACTCTTTGGGTCTTTCAGTACTCCACTCCCATTTCTATCGTGTTGCTCTCTTACACAAGCATCCATAATGGTGACCAGCCTTGTGGCACAGAAGGCTAAGCTGTGGGATGCATCACCTGCAACCCCTAAGGGAGTGCTGGTTTGAGTCCCAGCTTTTGTATTTTGGATCCAAGTCCCTGCTAATGTGCTTGGGAAAGTAATGGAAAGTGCTCCAAATACTTGGACCCCTGCTATCCATGTGAGAAATCCAGATGGAGTTCTGGGTTCGTGGCTTCCACGTGGTACAGACTTGGCCTTTGCAGCTGTTTATGGGGGGAATGAGCAGATGGAAGATCTCTTTTTCTGCTTCTCTGTCTCCCTCAGCCACTCTGCCTTGCAAATAAATAATTAAATAAATCTTTTTTTTCAAAAAGAATCCATAATGACCCTCTTCTGCACCTGGAATAGATAAAGATTATTTATTTGCATATCTGAGAACTTATGGTATTCAGTAATTTAGTACCTTCTCCTCTCCCATTCCTAAGTGGATAGTAAGTCCTATAAGGGCTGGGAGCTTATCTCATAGTTTTGTTGTTGTTTTGCTGTTGCAGTATGGTGCCTAACGTAGTGCAGAGTGTGTTGTATGTGCATAATATTAATTTATCTAAAGAATTTGAAAACAGTTATATAATGACACCTTTGAAATGTATGATTAAGACTATGGAGTAATTCAGAAAAGTAATAATTTGACTTGCCTTAACCTGAATTTATGTTACAATTCATAATAATCACAAACACTTACATGGTAAATTTTATATGGTAGGCATTAATTCAAAGTGTTTTACATATATTATCTCATGTATTCCTTACAACAACCCTATAGGGTAGATATTATCATTACCCTGCTCTTACAGATGAGGACACTGGGGCAGGTAAGGATCTCAGATAATGCTCCTGTCTATAAGCATAGAGTTGGGATTTGAACATAAACAGGTCTAGCTTAAATGTTCACTTAATTACCACATCATGCCTGGCATCTCAGAGATAACTTGACACTTGTTGATCTTGATTCTCCTAGTTACAAGATAAGTAATTACCCCATTTATCAAAGATGAACATGTTTAAATGGTAAAAAAATTATTAAAAATCTATATTCCTCTTGAGCAAAAATGTCTTGCTGATTCTTCAATTATCTGTTATGCTCATACTTAGAATTATTAAACATAATAAATGTTTGAGAAGCTCTTTTGCATCCGTAACTCATTTGGTTCTCACAAAAAGCTATGTAGTAAGGGTAAGTATTACTGTGCCTCATTTTAAAGAGATAGGTGACAAGCCAGTGCTGAAAGAGTAGAGACACTGCTTAGGGCTCCTGTCTCTACAGGACTACAGACTGGCTTTCTGATGTGAACTTTTCCAGCCACAGTCCATACCTCAGGGACAAGGTATAGACAACAATGTCACAGTGCATATACAGAACATTGCCTCAAAAACTGCGAGTTCCTAGGGCAGAGGTAAAAGCTCAAGCCATTGAAATTTTCTAAGAGATACTAAAATGTTTTGTTCAAAACACTCAGAGGGTCGAGATGTAGCACTTTAAGCTACTGCTTCTTTTTTTTTTTTTTTTTTTTTTTTTTTTTTTTTTATCTTTTATTTAATGAATATAAATTTCCAAAGTACGTCTCATGGGTTACAATGGCTTTCCCCCCCATACCGTCCCTCCCACCCACCACCCTCCCCTTTCCCACTCCCTCTCCCCTTCCATTCACATCAAGATTCATTTTCGATTATCTTAGTATACAGAAGATCAGCTTAGTATACCTTAAGTAAGGATTTCAACAGTTTGTTCCCACACAGAAACATAAAGTGAAAAATAATAGATGATTTTTTTTAAATGATGATGAAATCAGATCAGACCTATTGTCATGTTTAATCCCAGTGAGAGTCAAGTTGGGAATTGATAGTTTCTTTTTTTTTTTTTTTTTTAACAGAAGATCAGTTTAGTGTACATTAAGTAAAGATTTCAACAGTTTGCACCCCCATAGAAACACAAAGTGAAATATACTGTTTGAGTACTCGTTATAGCATTAAGCCTCAGTGTACAGCACATTAAGGACAGAGATCCTACATGAGGAGTAAGTGCACAGTGACTCCTGTTGTTGACTTTACAAATTGACACTCCTGTTTATGGTATCAGTAATCTCCCTATGCACCAGTCATGAGTTTCCAAGGCTATGGAAGCCCCTTGAGTTCTCCGACTCTTATCTTGTTTAGACAAGGTCATAGTCAAAGTGGAGGTTCTCTCCTCCCTTCAGAGAAAGGCACCTCCCTCTCTGAAGACCTGTTCTTTCCACTGGGATCTCACTCACAGAGATCTTTTTGCCAGAGTGTCTTGGCTTTCCATGCCTGAAATACTCTCATGGGCTTTTCAGCCAGATCTTAGTGCCTTTAGGGCTGATTCTGAGGCCAGAGTGCTATTTAGGACATCTGCCATTCTATGAGTCTGCTGAGTATCTCACTTCCCATGTTGGATCACTCTCCCCTTTATTTATTCTATCGGTTAGTGTTAGCAGATACTAGACTTGTTTATGTGCTCCCTTTGACTCTTAGTCCTTTCATTATGATCAATTGTGAACTGAAATTGATCACTTGGAATAGTGAGATGGCATTGGCACATGCCACCTTCACACAGTTATTCTTAAGTGTTGAAAATTAACTGAAATGTGATCCCTGTTAAACATAAAAGTGGGAATAAGAGAGGGAAGAGATGTATAATTTGGGGCATGCTCGGGCTGACTTGCCCCAATTGGTAGAGTTGGAAACATACTAGGGGATTCCAATTCAAGCTACTGCTTCTAATGCTTGCATCCCATAATCTAACGTCTGTTGGAGTCCTGGCTGCTCCACTTCTGACCTGGCTCCCTGCTGATGTGACTGAGAAGGCAGCGGGTGATGGCCCAAGTGCTGGGGCCCGTGCCCTATTTTATGGAAGATAAATGCATCTAGCTATCTGTGAGAGTTCATCTGGTATCTCTCATCCATTATTTTCTTTGAGGTCCTGGATGACCCCATCATCTGTTTTTCCAGGCCAATTCTTGGGTTGGTGATTTTCCAATCTTCCTCTCTGTTGTGTGAAAGTAGTGTTTCCCCTCAAGTGTATGCTCTAGGTGACATCTGGAAACTTAGTGGAAACTAAGTATGAGACTGGAGCCAAATCAAGATCTAGCAATGGTGTAAACTCATTTTATTGCTCTTGACTACCAGTTTTCAGTTTATTGATAGAGAAGTCAAAACTGTTAGTGATCTTTATCAAGGGTACGCTCTAGGATTGCTGCCACTGTGTTCAGCGTCACCTTATGGTGATTCAACCACTCTTCCATTGGTTATGTCACCTGACATTAATTTAAAAAAAAAAAAACAACAACAAGAAATAAGACATTCAAAACAAAGAAATCCACAAGAAAAAGATTTTGACTCATGAAAGGGGTACCCTTAACTTTCCTTGGTGGGTAGAATGAATCATTACTGGGTAGTGAACTTAGGACAAACTTTTTAAAACAAAACATAATATTTTCATCTTTCTTTTCTTTGAATTTCATTCTTACGGACTTGTGGTTATAATGAAACATCCCTCCTATTTATTGCAGGGTTACCTTCTGAGACTGGAGCCATTTCTTCGTCAAACCTCAAAGATGCCGCCCTGCAGACAGTGGGAAATTGGTGTGACTTGAATTAAGGGGCTGCTGAATTTGAGATCTTTCTGCTTTAACCCTTTCCAACCATTATTTAATTCCATCTAGGGCCGGCGCCATGGCTCTCCAGGCTAATCCTCCATCTGTGGCGCCGGTACTCCAGGTTCTAGTCCCGGTTTGGGTGCTGGATTCTGTCCTGGTTGCCCCTCTTCCACTCCAGCTCTCTGCTGTGGCCCAGGAGGGCAGTGGAGGATGGCCCAAGTGCTTGGGCCCTGCACCTGCATGGGAGACCAGGAGGAAGCACCTGGCTTCAGATCGGCGCAGCACCGGCTGTGGCGGCCATTTGGAGGGTGAACCAACAGCAAAAGGAAGACCTTTCTCTCTGTGTCTCTCTCTCTCACCGTCTAACTCTGCCTGTCAAAAAAAAAAAAAAAAAATTCCATCTAGACAATTGTGAGTAGTTTCTAAGTGCAAAAAATGCAAACCTCAGCTACTGATGACTGGACTTCATGATGCACATTCAGTAGTTTAAATTTTGAATTTTGATCTGTTCCTGGCTACTGCTATGCAGCACAGTTACCTCTCATGATGCCAGCAGTGGCTGTGAGCGAAGCTTCCAGTCGGCCATTGGGTCACAGGAAGTAAGCACTGATACTCCACAGTGTGCTGTGTTGCTAAGCTGGGATGAGTGGTCAGTTAGGAATATTCGATTCATTTTCACTTACAATAGTTTATAAGGAAGAAATCTCAGGTGAGGCGAGGAGCATCTGTAGAACTATTTATAAGACCAAGGGACTAAGGCGCAAACATTTAACAGGTAATTTGCTTGCCCTTGCTTGCATGCCCTATTTGCATAAGGATTCAGCTCTTGATTTAATAGCACATTTACAGCTGTGCTCCCATACCTGCCCCGCTTGGACTTTGCTTCTGCACACGATCTCTCCTTTTTCTCTGACCGTGCCAGCAGCCTCCAGCTAGGGTTTGTATTGCTGGGTCTCCTCTATCTTACCTTCCATGTCGTTTCTCAACCTAGCTGTCTGCCGAGCCCCGCACCGCACCTACCTGACCCGTTTCACCGCAGCAATGGCCATCCCTCCAGCTCTCTTCTTCCCTGACATCTGCCAGGTCACCTGCATCTCGTAGGCTGGACGGTCCAGCTATTAATTTATTGTGGTATTCATTCAACAAAAAATGTTTGAGCCCTAAACATGGTAATAAAAATAAGGATAACAGACTTTTTCTCTTTTCACAAGGTGTATTTTCCCTTGAGAGTTTTCTACTGTAAATCCTACTGAATCTAAGAAGGCAAATACTGTTTATCTTTCATCTAGCTCCCTTCAGATAACATTGGATAATTAATATTTATGATTAAATGCAATAGGTATGTTTTTAAATATTTATTTGAGAAGCAGAGAGACAGAGTTCCTACCTATTGGTTACTCCCTAAATGCCCACAATGGCCAGGACTGGGTCAGATTGAAGCCAGGACCTCAATCCAGATCTCCCAGGAAAACAAAAAACAACTACTTGAGTCATCACTGCTGCCTCCCTGGATCTGCATTGTCCAGAAGCTGGAATCAGGGACCACAACCTAATGTCAAATCCAGGAGCTCCAGTGTGAGATGTGGACCTCTTAATGGGTGTCTTAACTGCTTGGCTAAACACTTGCCCTGAATAGGCATTTGATTTTTTATTATTTGTTAAAGATTTATGTATTTATTTGAAATTCAGAGTTACAGAAAGAGAGGGAGATCGAGAGAGAGATCGAGAGAGAGATAGAGAGAGAGATATCTTCCATCCATTTTTCATTTCCCAGATGGGCATAATGGCCAAGGCTGGGCCCGGCCAAAGCCAGGAACCAGGAGCTTCATCTGGGTCTCCCATGTGCGTGGCAGCAGCTCAAACACTTGAGCCATCTTTTGCTGCTTTTCGCAGGCCATTAGCAGGGAGCTGGATTGGAAGGTGAGCAGCTGAGACACAAACTAGCACTATGCTACAATGCTGGCCCCCTGAATAGGCATTTTAAACTAAGTATAACTCAGGTGGGCATCAGACAACTTTTCATCTTATTTCATTGGCTGTAAATATAATGTCCTTATAAAATTTTAAAGAGAAAGAACAATGAATGATCAACAAAATTCATTTTTGATTGAGGCATTTTGATCTTACTTAAATCCGAAGACTTTGATAGACTTACTAAGAATTTAATATAGAGTACATTTTCCCAGTTATTATTTGGTGGTTGTATGTGTTTACCAAAATGGAAAGAAGCTGTGTAAGAGACACTGAGAAGTCCATGAGGAATCTGTTTTATCTCCAAGTGTACACATTTGCAGAAAAAATCCTTCAAAAGATGTTTGTGTTGAAGTGGGTGGAAGAGAGATTAAGATTCATTTTTAGTCAGAAAGAATAGCTTTTCATCTGATTCATAGTCAGAAACAATTCTCAACATTCCTTCCTTACATCTTTGTGACTTCAAAACTGAGCCAACGTCTCTTAATTTTAATATTTGTATGTTAATGATAAGAATGATGATGTTGATGACTTACATTAAGTACAATACACTTACAATTAAAAGCACTCGTAAGTCTTAACTTGGTTTCCTTTTCAGATAATATGTAGCAATGACTGTTTTTGTTTCTCAAGTAATGTACAGATAATAATGCAAATACTATTTGTAGTAAGACTCCTGTTTGCTCAACATATTGTACTCCAGCTAAAATCAAGCAGATAGCATCAAGTCATCATGAGTAAAGCAGCATGAGTTCTGGACTACACATCTCAAATGAGAAAATGAGAGTTCCGCGCGTTCAGTGTTTTTTTGGTGTCTCAGTGCAAAAATACCACATTGCTGCAGACATCAAACAGGAAAGTTTTAGCTACATAAAAAGAATAGAAATAAACCATTTTCTTAAAAACTGTTTTAAAAATTTATTTGAAAGACAGACAGAGATTGCCCATCTTCTAACCCACTCCCCAAATGCTCACAACAACTGGGGCTGGACCAGGCCAAACCCATGAGTCAGGAACTTAATTCAGGTCTCCCACATGGGTGTCAGGGATCCAAGTACTTGAGCCATCACCTGCTGCCTCCTGGGGTATGCATTAGCAGGAAGCTGGGCCTCAAACCCAGGCACTCTGACATGGGATGTGAGTATCCCAAGCAACCTCTTAACTGCTATGCCACCCTGAAATGAGCAGCTTCCTCACTTCTTATGATAGCCTGGTTTAAGCCTAAGATGTAGGATGAGAATCTTTTAATTAACTCTTGGGGATCAGAACTGCTGTGAACTGATTCCCTATGATACACATCATTTCTTTCATTCCTTTAACACTTTGAAGTAGCCATTCGTGTCCCTATTTCAGTAGTGAAAGAACTCGAGCTCCCTGAGGTTAGATTGGCTTTCTAAGGTCACCATGGCAGAGATGCTACTCAAACCTGGGTCTGTTGGCTCCCAAGCCCATGGTTTGTTTCTCCCACTGTATGTCACGTTACTTCTCCTGTTTGTGATGGAGTTGATGGAAGACAATCATTCCATCATCCCGGGATGCTGAAATGACACTGTATACTCTGAAGGTATGCCCCAAGTGCCAGCTCAGGGAACAAAGGGCACAAGGCTGGAAACGGTGCCTGGCAAAGTACAGGAATGGAGGCAGGGAATGTAGGAGACCCGGGTTTAGCCCCATCACATAGCAAGTGCAGTTGGAAGCTGGTGGAAACATCACATTGGAGAGCTTCATAAAAGAGGAGGATGGGCTGGAGGGAGAACAATACAGAATAAAGGAGGGGGAGAGTGGCTTGGAGATGAGGAGAGCAAGTGGTTAGGGAAGGGAGAGAGGATGAGGATTATCAGAAGACACAAATAGGTTTTGTGGTGAGAAGAGAGGGTGGAGGGCAAGTCAGTGGAGGTCGGAAGAAACTCTGCCTAAAGAACACGGAAAAGAATAAGTGCAGTTTTATCTTCATTAGAAAAAATGGAAGTTTGTCTTCTCTGACAGGTTGTTCCAACCCATTGTGTCGGGTAGAGATACTGGATTATCTCAACTGTTTACCATGAAAAATGTGTAGATTCCTGGGGCCACTTTATAGCAAATATTCAATAGTGTGCCTGAGCTTGTGGAGTTCATTTTTATGCACTGGGGAGGTGGAAACAGCCTATAATGAGAGCCCCTTAACTTCTTATCAATTAGCCAGAATCTTCTCTATTTAAGCATATACAGAGATGAAAACTAATGATTTCACAAAGCAGAGATAACTCATCTGTTGGAACCAATTATATGTGATTCGTAGATTTCCTGGAGGTGAGTTACAGAGCGTAATACAACATGTAGATCCTTCACCAAGTCCTACCAGTCCTGTTCAATTTTGTTGGAAACTGTGCTAAACTTCCTTAGATACCCCAAGATCATAGTAGGTTCAAAGCCCACTTCATGGAAGTTTGCAAACCTTCCAGCTACACTGAATTGGATTTCATTTGAATTGATGCAACTTTCAAGAGAACATTGGGTAGTACTTTCAGGTAGAAGCCAGGTGAAACTCAAAGGGTCCAAAGTGGGTTTTGATTTGAGTTTCTTTTTGGTTCTATTTGAACTTGACACTCAAAATGAAACTCAGGAGATCTGAAACTCTTGCAAACTCAGGCTCAAAAGGAGGTTTTTGGAAGCCAAACTTGCATGCTGAAATTGCTGAGCTAACAATGCTAATGGTTGCTTCAGTTTGCTCTGCCCAAGCCTCCAAAGGGTTTCAGCTGGAAAAAGATTGCTGTTAACATTTGTCGAGTTGCTAGAGCTTTGCAAGAGGACTTAGGTTTGCTGATAGATTACCTGCAATAAGAAAAATATGCAAATATCCATAATGCCAGGTTGCCAAGAAGAGCCCCTGAAATATCACCTATGAAATGGATTAACAAACTTCGTATATCATCAAATCCTTGAATTAGAATTGAAGATATCTTATTTATTTAGGTTTTTTTTTTAAAGATTTGTTTATTTATTTGAAAGGCAGAGTTACAGAGAGAGGGAGAGGGAGACAAAGAAACAGAGAGAGGGAGACTGACAGATGGTCCTTATGCTAGTTCACTCCCCAAATGACTGCAATGACCAGAGCTCAGACAGGCTGAAGTCAGGAGCCTGGAACTCCATTGGGGTCTCCCATGTGGATACTAGAGCCCAAAGCACTTGAGTCATCCCCTGCTGTCTTTCCAGGAGCATTAGCAGGAAGCTGGGTTGGAAATAGAGCAGCCAGGACTTGAACCAGTGCTCACGTGGAATGCCAATGTTTCAGGGGGCCACTTAACCCACTGGGCCACAACACCAGTCCCTGTTTATTGAGGTTTGAAGCCACAGTTCAAATTAAAGAATTACCTTGATAGATGACATGAAAATATTCTCTTATTTGTGAGAACTGGAGAGAAAATTCTGGGGCTTCCCCCCATTCAACACATTGATAAAGACCAACATATGACTGTCTTTAAAAGGTAACGACAATAAACACCTGATGAGGTCATTGCAAGAACACTTGACAAGCTACTCTTCCAACCTGAATAGGGGTTGACACTAGGGCACAGAGAATTCAATTTACTTTTGGCAAACCAGCATGAATACTAAATTAAACTTAACAGAAATGAGGGGGTTTTTGAGAAAGGAAACAGGTTGGCAGAATTTTGGCATCTCAACCAAAGGAAATCATATAAAGAGAAAAGGATTAGTCAAAATAAAGATCAAATGGAGATCAAAAATAAATTGGCTTCAACCCAGGAAACATTTGTTAAATTTTACAGGCAGGTCTTTACTTCCTCAGTGTGAAGAACAGAAGAACCATCTGACCTGCCCCAGAGGTCATTGAACACCCCGCAGGCTTGGGGTGAAATGCTCCTGCAGCCCCCTGGGGGAGCCTGGCACAGGTGCACTAGCGAAAGAGACTAAATCTTCCCGTGCTAAAGCTATGAACGACACAAAGGCAATGAATTTTGGGTAGCAGATTATAGAAAAGAGATGTACCACGTATTTGTGCTTCAGAAATGCTAGCAGAGCAGATACTTCAATAAAGTGAACAATATCTATCATTATCTATCTATCCATCTATCTATCATCTTTCCATGTGTTAGGCATTCTGAAAGATAACGACTTTTTTCAGATGCCAAAAGATCATATTGGATGCACCATTTTTGTCACCAAATCACATAATTTTGGGGGCCTAGTACAAAATAAAAGTGCAGGACCGGCTGGCGCTGCGGCTCACTAGGCTAATCCTCCGCCTAGTGGCACCGGCACACGGGTTCTAGTCCCGGTGGGGGTGCCGGATTCTGTCCCGGTTGCCCCTCTTCCAGCCCAGCTCTCTGCTGTGGCCAGGGAGTGCAGTGGAGGATGGCCCAGGTGCTTGGGCCCTGCACCCCATGGGAGACCAGGAGAAGTACCTGGCTCCTGCCATCGGATCAGTGCGGTGTGCCGGCTGCAGCGCACTGGCCACGGCGGCTATTGGAGGGTGAACCAATGGCAAAGGAAGACCTTTCTCTCTGTCTCTCTCTCTCACTGTCCACTCTGCCTGTCAAAAAATAAAAAAAATTTTAAAAAGTGCAGGATCGCTTTGTTCAAAAGTAAAAAAAAAAGTATTATAAAAGATACTAAATTTAGGAGTGGGTATTTAGCCCACCCGTGCCCCACGCCGGAGCGTCTGAGATCCATGCCTAGCTCTGGCTTCCTGCTAGTGCAGCAGACCCTCAGAGACGACAGTGATAGCTCAAGTCACTGGGTCTCTGCCACTTACGTGGGAGACCGTGACTGAATTCCTACCTTTCAGCTTTGTTCTGGCCCCGCCTCAGCCACTGATGGTATCTGGGGGAGTGAACCAGCAGATGGAAGTGCCCACTGTCTATCTCTCTCTGTGTCACTCAAGCAAATAAATAAATAAATAAATAACTACTAAATATAGGAGTGTGTTTTGGGGCATAGCAGGTTAGGTTGCTGCTTGTAACATCGACATCTAATATATGAGTGCTGGTTCAAATCCCGGCTGCTCCATCTCCGTTCTAGCTCCCTGTTAATGCAGTTGGGAAGCCATAGATGATGGCACGGGTAACTGGGCCTGTGCCACCTACGTGGAGACCAGGGTGGAGCTCCGGGTTCTTGGCTCTGGCCTGGCCCGGTTCTGGATGTTGCTGACATTTGGGGAAGGAACCAACACATGGAAGTTCTCTCTCTCTCTCTCTCTCTCTCTAGATCTCTCTCTCTCTCTCCCTCCCTCTGGCTGTCATCTTGCCTTTCAAATGAGTAAATAAATCTTTAAAAATATATTAAATATAGTGAGAATTTTTTCCTTTCTTTTGGGTCTCTCTCTTGTGTTTCTAATTTTCTATTTTTCTTGACAATGAAGTTAAAATTTGAATGTACTGGCATGAATTTTCCTGCTCATGTTTACTTTGTGCATAGCTTGTCTTTAATGTAACTGTAAGAGAGTACCTATGTATGCAGAATCACTGAAATGGCACACTTGTATTGCGAAGTTCACACTTACGAATGCCTTTCCTTCTTCCCAGAAGAGTAGAAATGCTACAGAAAACTAACTCAGCAGTTCTTACTTCACTTCTTGATGAGATGCACATCTTTTATCAACACAGGAGAACTTTAGGATAACATTCTGGTAAACAGACAGGATTCCAATGTAAATTTAATAAGCTTAGCATAACTGATGCTTTTAGTTTTCATGTACTTTTTCTAGTTTTTGCACCTTTTGTATTCCCTATAATTAACTGACACATTTTGTAAGTGAAGCTTTCATGTTCTTCTTAAGAACCAGATCACCTCCAGCATGCATCTGTGTTGTTCAGAAACCTCCATTTTTAGGGCACTGATTATAGATCTAATCCTGACCAAGCTTTACAGATCAACACTCAAACTATGGTGGTAGTTCCCAAACCTTTCCTAGAACAATCTCTAAAAATAAAGTCTACAAAAAATGCAACATCCTAGGCTCTGCAGAGGAGCTAAAGATGGAAATGATGCGGGGAACCAAAATATTATTTAAGTCCGATAAGTGGTTTTCTGTGAAAGCAAAATCTAATGTCTTTGTGAAACTATAAATATTCTTCCTGTTTAAAGAACTGAGAGGGCCGGTGCTGTGTATCCCACATGGGGGCTGGTTCAAGTCCTGGCTGCCCTGCTTCCCATTCAGCTCTCTGCTAAGGCACCTGGGAAAGCAGCAGAAGGTGGCCCAAGTGCTTGGGAGACCTGGATGAAACTCCTGGCTCCTGGCTTAAGCCTGGTCCAGCCCTGGCCGTTGTGGCCATTTGAGGAATGAACCAGTGGATGGAAAATCTTTGTCTCTCCTCTCTCTCTCTCTGTAACTCTTCCAAATAAATAAATAAATAAATAAGTCTTTTTAAAAAAAAAAAAAAAAAGAACTGAGACCCTAATTTTATGAAACCATTAACTTTTTTGTTTATTGTACTTTTTTTTACTGAAGAAATACAAATGAGATTTTAATATATCCTTATAGTGTTACACATTAACTTTTGAACTTGAAAAGCATTTACTCTTCATTTAATTATTTTACAAATAAACACACACACACACACTTTGGATTATTTACCTACAAATGCACTCATTTCACCAGTAAATGCAAATAAATATAGAGATATCTACTTAAGGGGCTATGATATCTACTTAAGGAGATATTATATGAGGATATTAGGTATTAGGTGAACAGGAGCAGACAGAGAAAAAGTTCTCAGGGCACATACTGCGGTGTCTCCTCAAATCATTCACTAGCTTTGGACTGCTGCGAACAGAGGAGCTGATAGAGGGGCCTGGCAGGAATCCAAGGGATATGGAACTACCTCCCCGGCAAAGATCAGAGCAGACCTTGAAGAACTCACGTGGCTCATATGTTTTTAATGAAGACATAAGTTAAAGAACCAGTGTAGAAACCCAGTTTTCCTTAACCATACCATTATAGATTATAGAGAAAAAAAAATGAAAAAAAGAAAAGGGCGGCTGGTCGGCAGTTATGTGACAGTGTGTTTATAACCATGGTATGGATTCAGTCATCTCTGTGCCCCCCAGGGTCACGGATATTCCCCTAAACCATGACCTCAGAGCTATGCTTCATTAGTCATATGGAGAACCACGGAAGAACATGTGGGTAGTTTGTGAAAATGAGCCACTATTCCAGGAAAAAAACAGCTCAAAGTGTGTGCCCTGGAGATGATGGTTCAGAAATATTTTGCACAAGGGTAACACATTTTATAAACAGCAAATACCATACGCTTCTGAATTGTTTTACTAGTAGAAGTGGCTTTTCACCCTTGCGCAATTTCCCTTGTGACCTAGCATCTGCTCCTCAGCTACTTAAAGCAATGACCAAGAACTCTGAATTGGGTAGGTCTGCATCCACTTGTTAAACAGCAATGGAATGTCCATTTAGAACTTTCACTGAGACTGTGTCTAGCTTACTCTTATCCTTCTAATTCTAAAAGGGAAAGAAAAGTATAATATTGACATGCTTTTTAGACTAGACTTCTGGGGATATGTATTTTGTGATCCTCTTTTTTTTTTTTTTTTTTTTGGTAAGGTTATAGGAAGGACAAGCCTTAAAAAAAGAGGGGCTGTGGTCTGTTTCCTGAGACTTGCCTGGCAGTGCCTATGCATTCCTTCTTGGCCTGATCTAAATGACATTGATCATGGAGTAGGAATAAGGGACGGAGCAGTGAAGTGTGCACTATATTGATCTGAATCTGTCCACGCCTGCCTTTCTGCATGGAATTTTCACTAAGGTGTTTTGTATAGTTCAGAAAGTAGCCAAAATTGACAATCGTTTGATGTTATTAACTCGAGACCCCTGAGTCCTGGGACCACACTTTGAGAGCTGCTACTATGACAATGATTACTCTCCCTCTCATCAACAACACTCAATATAGGCAGAATTCGATATGTTTCAGCTTTACTATGTTAGGGCCAGCCTGACTGACGTTGTTGTGCAGTGGCTTGAGCCTCATGTTGGAGAGCCAACTGGACCCTGGCTGCTCTACTTCCGGCCCAACTTCCTGCTACTGCACCTGGAAAGGAAGCAGATGATGGTCCAAGTACTTGAACCTCTGCCACCCATAAGAGACACCTGGATGGGGTTGCTGGCTCCTGGTTCCTGGCTTCAGCCTGGCTCAACTCTGGTTCTTGCAGTTATTTGGGGAGTGAAGCAGGGGATGGAAGGTTTTGCTCTCTGTGACACTCTGCCTTTCAAATTGATAAATAGATTTTTTTTAAAAAAATTATAACTATCCTAAAGATCTTTCCATTTCAATACAAGGGAAGCTTCTTCACTTGCTTTTATGATGGCTCTTCTCTTTTGTTTGGATTCCTCCTACCCCCATTACAATATTTTCCTAGAATAAACAATAATGTAATGAGTAACCTTGTAAATGCAACATTTTATACTCAAGCAGGTACGTTTGTTGGAAAAGCTTGTAAAGGTGAGAGGCAAATTGCAGTTTTCTCAGATGTGGTCAAATTGCCTTGTGTGGAATTTGCACCATTTCGCATGCCTGTCCTGGGTAGGCTTTCTTCCCCAGCTTGCTTGTGGGAGCCTTGCTAACATGGCCGGTGGACAGAAAGTGTCTTTGTCTTGTCAGGAATGAAGCTGAACGTCTTTTCCTAAGTTAGGACCATTGGCATTTTCTTTTCTGTGGACTATAGGTTTTCTTTCTTTCAGAAAAGAAAGAAATTTCTCTTCTCAATTTCCAGGGACTTAAAAGGCCTCAGGGAAAGTTGATGGGGGCTTTAACAGTATATCTCTTACTAGGAATTTCAAATGTTTTATCCCAATTTAATGATTTGTCTTTAGACTTGTTTGTGGTGTCTTTTGCCATGTAGACAGCTGCCATTTCTATGTCATCTACTTTATCCATATTTTCAGTATTATTGCTATTCTTGGCTTCTAGATATTGAAACTTGGTTTAGAAAGGTTTTTTTATACTCCAAAGTTATACAAGAAAGCACAGATATTTTGTTCTTGTGCATTTATCTTCCTATATAATATCCATTTAATCATTGATACATTTTTGGAGTACCTTAATATAAATTGGAAAAGAATAATCTAATTTAATTTTTTTTATATCCTAACCACTTTCCTCAACACCATTTATTGGACAAAGTCCATCTTTTCCATACCGAGTTGAGAAGTAACCTTTATTATGTAATACAATCTTAAAAATACTTGGATCCAGTAGTGTTTGAAAAAATTAGGTTCATAAGTTAGTTAGATGTATTCCACAAAGCAAGAATCATTCAGTATTAGGAAATAACTATGTAACTCATTAGATTAAAGCTGCCCCACCCACCATGTTGATAAATGTCAATAAAAGGATGGAGTTGGCTGAGAGACCAAGGACACCTCCGGATGAATCAAGAAAATGTACTTATCTAGACAGCACAGAAGGAAGTCAGCACCATCAGGACACACAGCCAAGGGGCCAGCAGCATTCTCCAGTAACAGACAGAGGTCACGGCAGATGCGCAGCAGCAGATAGTAGAAGGAAGAGAGTGAGAGTCACGTGAGGATTGCTAGAGGTTCAACTGACTCCCTCCAAACCCAAGCTTGCATCCGTGAGGCTGTGGCAGTTCTCCAAGCCGGAGCACTTGTGTGTGGGGGACCACATCACTGGGGCTAGGTGTTGCACCTGTCTTGATGGAACCCAAGATACACTGGATTACCTAACACAACACAAGATAGGGTGGCATATTCAGCATATTAATCTCTCCCCCCCATTTCTTCAGGATATCCACTCTGTACCAATTATTTGTCTGAACTCAGAGCTGTGGAAAAGCAAAAGCATCCACTACAAACTTCTTTGGGAATAGTGTTTACAACCACTTACATCAGCCATAAAATTCAACCTATAAAAAGGGAAATCCAGGGCTGTTGCTGTAGCATAGCGGGTAAAGCCGCCACCTGCAGTGCCGACATCCCATGTGGGTGCCGATTCGAGTCCCGGCTGCTCCACTTTTGATCCAGCTCTCTGCTATGGCCTGGGAAAGCAATAGAAGATGGCCCAAGTCCTTGGGCCCCTGAACCCACATGGGAGACCTGGAAAATCTCCTAGCTCCAGGCTTCAGACTGGCTCAGTTCTGGCCGTAAGGCCATTTGAGAAGTGAATCAGCATATGGAACACTTCTCTCTCCGCCTCTGCTTCTCTGTAATTCTGCCTTTCAAATAAATAAATAAATCTTTTTTTTTTTAAAAAAAAGGGAAATACTTTATTATCCCAAAGAATGTAAAAAAAAACCCTACATTTAGTGGTAAACAAACAAAAATTCACAAAAATAGCTATCTTATTAAATCCTAAAATCCTTATGGTGGAATATTAGATTAACTCCTGAGACCAGTGCTGTGGTGTAGTAGGCTAAGCCTCTGCCTGCAGTGCTGGCATTCCATATGGGCACTGGTTCTAGTCCCAGCTGCTCCTCTTCTGATCCTGCTCTCTGCTTATGGCCTGAGAAAGCAGTGGAAGATGGCTCAAGCGCTTGCAGCGGCCCTGCACCCACATGGGAGACTGGAAGACGCTCTTGACTCCTGGGTTTGGATTAGCTCAGCTCTAGCCATTGAGGTCATTTGGAGAGTGAACCAGTGGATGCAAGACCTCTTTCTCTGTCTCTCCCCCTCTCTCTCTGTAACTCTACCTCTCAAACAAATAAAATCTTAAAAAATAAAAGAAAAAAGAATAATTCCTACAAAGGCAAAGATTTTAGCTAGCCATTCAATATATACTGAAAAAGCTTTGAGAAAAAAAAATTGAAAATGTACGTCTTAAAATTGAAGAGTTAAGGGACCTGCGCTGTGGCGAAGCAGGTTAAAGCCCTGGCCTGAAGCGCCGGCATCCCATATGGGCACCAGTCCTAGTCTTGGCTGCTCCTCTTCCTATCCAGCTCTCTGCTATGGCCTGGGATAGCAGTAGAAGATGGCCCAAGTGCTTGGGCCTCTGCACCCACATGGGAGACCTGGAAGAAGCTTCAGATCTGGCCCAATTCTGGATTTTCCAGGTCTCCCATGCGGGTTCAGGGGCCTAAGGACTTGGGCCATCTTCTATTGCTTTCCCAGGCACATTAGCAGGGAGCTGGATCCAATCTGGCTTCGGATCGGCACGTCTCTGGCTGTTGCGGCCATCTGGGGAGTGAACCAGCAGATGGAAGACCTCTCTCTCTGTCTCTACCTCTCTCTCTGTCTTTCAAATAAATAGAATAAATCTTTAAAAAAATTGAAGAGTTAAAATTGTCATTCACAGGAGATAGAATCACTTATATGGATGTAAATACAATCAGTAGAGAAACTACAATAATAAGGATCTATCACAATGGCCAGACACAAGATTAACATATGATAATAGTGTTTTATATGCCTGCTATAAGAATATACAAAGAGAAAACTTTCCACTCATAATAGCAACAATTTGAACATTTTAAATATTTAGTAATGATTATAGTAAGAAATGTTAAAACCCATATAAAGGAAAATACCAAACTTGTCTTATAAGTCTCAAAGAAGACTTGAAAAAAAAATGGAGATTAGATGGCAATACTTAATATTTTAAAAAAATTTACTTCTACAATTAATGTGTATGTTTAATGCAATCATAAATAAAATGCTACCAGAATTTTAAAGAAAGTTTAATTCTGAAATTCCTCTAGAAGATGATTCCAAAATTAAATGACAAAATATGAAAAAATATTTATAATTGATTGAGTGATGTTCACAGTCATTGGAACTTGCACAACTATTTATGAAAATATGAAGCTTTCCTAATGAAAATAGTGTAATACTGAAGTTGAGGTAGACATAAAGATCAAGAGGAGAAAAACAGCCCAGAAGTCAGCACCATTTATAAAGTATGTCATGAATATAATAAGTTAAATACAAGGGGAAGAGTCATAAATACTATTGGAAAATTTAGTAAATGGTTTGGAAAAAGTAGGACCAGACACCCTACCTCCATCCATAAACCCAGAAACATATCCAAATCTGAGAGGGAATACAGGCTAGATACAAAGCAAACAAACTGGAAAGCAGAAGTCAGAGGATCTCTAACTGCATTAGTGCATTAAATAGGGTGGTAAGAACCTCGATAAATGGGGATCCTTTCATTTATCTGTGCAGTGCCCACAGAGGGGTCTATGGAAGTGCATTCAGACACGGTGACCCACTTTGCTTACCATTTAAGTCATCTTTTGCCATGCTTCAGTCTCAGGTGTAACCAGGAACATCCCTTGTGGGTACATTCTCTAATATATCACTTGTCTTGCAAAGAATAGCTGCTCACTCCTACTCACACAGCACATCCTCCTTCTTTGTGCTCAGATCGCCCAGATTTAGTTTGGCTTTTTATGCTTGCCTCAGATCGCTTGAGTGCCCATGGCTAGCACACAAATGGTTTGATCCATTTCTAAACAGCCTGAGTACTTTCTGAGATACAAACCAGTAGGCATTCCCAGAGAAAGGCAGAGAGAGAGAGAAATTACTTCCATCTGCTGGTTCACTCCCCTAATGCCCTCAACAGCCAGGGCTGTGGCAGGCCAAAGTCAGGAGCCTGGAACTCCGTCCAGGTCTCCCACCTGGGTGGCAGGGGCTACTTCTCGGATGTTTTAGCAGGAAGCTGGATTGGAAGCAGAGGTGCCAAGACCCGAACCATTTCTCTGACACTTGTTCCCTATTTAAGTAGATTCACTCCAAGAGACCCTCTTTCAAGACACATGTGTTATCCTCTGATAGCGAGAGTCTGCTGTTCATGAGACACTGCCCTGCACTGTGGGAGTCTGCGAGCAACAAGCTGGGCAAGACCCAGTCCCCGTGCTACAGAAGCGTACAGTTTAGTCAACGTCTACCACATTTCCCAATTATGTGGTCTCCCTACCACAGGCAAAACTAAAGACTTTCCCCCTAATTCCTTTTCATTCTTTCCAACAATATTAGCAGTTTTGCTGCTTACTGACTACAAATCAGGGGAGAAATTTTTGGCACTTGATTAAACAAATGATGCTTCTGCTTGCATTATACAAATAAAAACGATTCTTATTTATTTCTCCTGATATTTGAAGAAGGGAAAATGTTTTATGGCTAGCTGAAATTTCTTACACAAAATGCTAATATAGAGGCAAATTGGCTTTTCTGAGGAGTTTTTAAACACAAAATTGAATTTAAAGAGCACATTTGAAGATGTTTCTCTCTCTATTTCTTGTTTGAATCCATTTTTTCCCTCTAGAACTCTCTGGGAAAGAAGCAGAGGCCGTTGTCACAGTATTCAAGTAATTTAGTTTTCGTGAAAGTGAAAAATAAAAGGAAAAATTCTGACTGGCTATGATATAGACAGGTTATTTATGCACACAAATAACTTAGCCACGGTTATTTCAGAAATGTTCTTCCTCTCTTGAATGATCAGTGCCCTTTAAAACTTATTGCTAGCCAGGATTTAATTGTTTCCAGTAGAAATTCTACTTTCTACCAAAGCAGTCAAGCCATATTTATTTTATTGTATTTATCATCTTAGTTTTCTCCCCCACTTCTACCTTTGACATGGTGTAGCGAGGCAGTTAGTAATAGGTGAACTGGAAATTTTTTTTTTTTTTTTTTTTTTTTTTTTTTTTTTTTTTTTTTTACAGGCAGAGTGGACAGTGAGAGAGAGAGAGACAGAGAGAAAGGTCTTCCTTTTGCCATTGGTTCACCCTCCAATGGCCACCAGGGCCAGCGCGCTGTGGCCGGTGCACTGCGCTGATCCAAAGGCAGGAGCCAGGTGTTTATCCTGGTCTCCCATGGGGTGCAGGGCCCAAGCACTTGGGCCATCCTCCACTGCACTCCCGGGCCATAGCAGAGAGCTGGCCTGGAAGAGGGGCAACCGGGACAGAATCGGGCGCCTCGACCGGGACTAGAACCCGGTGTGCCAGCGCCGCAAGGTGGAGGATTAGCCTAGTAAGCCGCGGCGCCGGCCTGAGCTGGAATTCTTACAAACTCTGCAATATGCCACTATCTCCTTAACTCTTGGCTTGATATGCTTACCTTCCCAGGATGCAAGTGTTTCATCCAAGATCAGGGCTCATGCTAAGACCTCATCTGTTTGTATATCCAAGTAAGGCACCACCCACTTCCTCATCAAAAGTGGCTGGGAACAGAGGAGAGGTTTCTTTTGCCACAGACCACACTTAGAGGTACTACTCTCATTTTTTTTGTCTCTTTCATGTGCAACCCTCTTTAACATTCTTCATGGGTATTGCTGTAGATGGGGCAGCCCACACTAGCATATGAATGCATGGTTAGTCCCTCCCTGATAAGTAAACCCCGTTCTTATTTGAGTGCATTACCAGTCTCCACTTAGAATTTTTTTCTCTGCATGGGCAAGAACCTGGATTAAAAATTAACCTGATCATTGCCCACATACCTTCATCTTATTTCCTAGAACAGAGATAGTTTTGCACATGAAAAGTATCAGTAATCTATGTGTGTTACAACTGCAATTTAAAAAAAAAAACTTGTTTAATAAGCAGAGAGAGAGAGACAGACAGACAGACATTTAGACATACAGGAAGAACTCCTGTACTCTGGCTCATTCTCCATATGTCTGCAACAGCTGAGGTTGGGTGAGACTGATGCTGAGAGTCTGGATTCCATCTGGGCCTCCTTCATGAACTCAATCAACTTCGTGAGCCACCACCGGCTGTCTCTAGGCTCTGCATTAGCAGGAAGCTGGAATTAGAAGAAGAGGCAAAACTTGAACCCAGGCACTTCAATATGGAATATGGTCAACTCAAACAGTAACTAGGCCAAATGGTGGCCCCAACTGAAACTTCCAACGAGAAATATCCTTGTAGTCTCACTCAAAGAGTCACCTTCAGTCAGAATCTCCAGTTGAGGGGTAAAAACGCTGAATTGCTTTCTGTACAAAGCAGAAAGTTTTTTAAGTTAGTAAAACCAGACTGATGAGGAGCCAAGAAAAACCAAACCATTTGCAGCTCTGAATAAGATTCAGAATGATACATTTAAAGAAAGGCGAAGATCCTATTGATGAATTTATTTTATGGTGTGACTATATATGAACACTTTTTCTTGGTAATAGAAGGCCAAAACGTTCAAAGGAGATGTCACTCTTCTTTCTGTTAACTTGGTTACTAAACTCTGAAGAATTGCTCTCTCCCAAGACTTTATAATCAGTTCAGTTGTGACTCTTCAGTTAATCTGAGCAGAGGGCAATTTTCTTTTAATCTCACATTTTTGCAAACTACTCAGAAGAATGCTGTCCCCCACAAGATCTTCCTTTTGACAATAGTCAGACAAGGCTTCCTTCTCCTCTCACTACTGCTGTGTTAGCTGTCCAGTCCCAGAGCCTTGGAAAGGCCATCTGAAGTCTTCCCACTTCCTGCTACCAGGCCCAGCCTTGGCCACGCCCCAGGGTCCCAGTCATCACATGACCTTGAAGCTCTCTGACCTTCTCCCTTGCCCTTTTCCAAAAGTGCTGCCCCAATGCCTTCCCTTTGCTCTGGACAAAGCTGCCCTCCCTCAGTGCCACAGTAGACATTCTCTTTAAGAGGTGAGATGATTCCTCTGCTTTCCTCCCATTGCCAGAATGATTAAAAGCAGGGGGAAAAAATCTGTCTCAAGGGTAAATACTTAACACGTACCTCCTGTCTTCTTATAGGTAGAGACTCGAAGCAAGTTTTTCCTTTCTTTCACGCTACACCACAGAAATCTGACTGCCAGGATGCAGCTCTCCTAGCAGAAGTGTTTACTGTTCTTTCTGATCCACCACCTGTTCCACCAGAGAGTAATACTCTCTAGACACCTTGCATTGCCATAGGAAGAGCCTCAACTATCTATCCTGATTTTCCTCCCCAATTTTCAATACTCACAGTGGTCTAACTTTGTAGCAAAAGGGAGGGCAGCTTACACAGCTTACTCACTGTGATCAGCCCTGGCCTGTGGCCTTAGCCTTCCGTGGCATAAGCAAATTCTCTGTGTCATGTTGTGGTCCAACCTGTGCATAATCTGCTGCTTATTTTAATGCACATTTTATGTAATTACTTGTCTTTAAAAAAAAACTTGTGCTAGTTACTGACATAAATCAATACAGAGTTTTTAATCCATTAACATTTACTGATTAACTTTCGTGTGTTAAGAGTGATAGTGTTTCCTTCTATGTCAAGAGCTACGGTAGAGCTCCTTATGGTAATGACTCAAAGAGAAGAGAAGGGAAGAGAAGGAGAAAAGAAAAATAAAGGAGAGTGAGCATTAGGTTCACTGCCATCTTTGTCTTTCCTCTCATCTGCCTTATACTCCTTCGTGTGCTCTGTCTCCCGATGGTTAACACCCCATGCAGCTTGTTCCAGATGGCAGTGGGGGTTGGGAAGCCAGAATTACTCAACTCTGAAAGACTTTCTCAATGTATGGATGAATGGATGGGTGATCATGTGTTCAGTTTACTATTTTTGGTGTTTCTTAAGCTGTATTTTATTTGAGAGGCAGACAGAGAAAGAGACACAGAGAGCTCTCGTCCACTGATTCACTCCCCAAACCCCTGAAACAGCTGGGGCTGGGAGAGGCCATAGCTTGCAGCCTGGAATTCCACATGGTTCTCCTATGTGGGTAGCAGAGACTCAGTTACTTGAGTCACCACTAGTACCTCCCAGGGTAAGCAGGAAGCTGGAGTCAGGAACTGAAGCGGCATACTGAACCCAGGCACTCAGATGTAGGACACACGAGTTTTAACTGTTAGGCTAAACACCCACTCTTGATTTTGGCTGTTTTGCTTTTGAAGTTAGATTGTAGGCGGCATAAAAAAAGGTTAAATAGCCTTTAACTTCCAGATGTCTGTAACTCATCCCTGTTACAGGATGAAGAACAGAACCAACGTGGCAGCCACAGTTTCGACTGGTGACCTTGCAGGTCGAATCACTCCTCTGCTCAAAGCCTCAATTGTCTTTCCAGCTCACAACGCTACACGAGAGGCTATACTTTAATGCAGTGCAATCAGTCCTTATTCTGATCTACTCACTCCTATCTAACATTCCGACTCCATCTACTGCCATTTTGTTTTCTTTTCCCTTATAATCCAGGAGGCAACCTCAGCTTCCATCTCTTTCCTGAACATTCTGGCATTCTCTTTTCTCAGGGCCTTGGTATTTACTCTCCCTTTTACCTTTACTTTTGAAATAATTTATTTGAAACAGAGAGTGTACTCCCATCCACTAGTTTACTGCCTAAGTGCCTGTGATAGCCTGGACCTCCACCTAGGTCTCTCACGTGGGTAGCCAGGAACAAGTTACTTGAGCCGTCACTGCTGCCTCCCAGGGTCCGCATTATCAGGAGGCTGGAGTCGGCAGCCAGAGGTGGGTATCTAACCCAGGTACTCCTATGCAGGCTCAGGATCTTAGCTGCTAGGTCTATCCATCATATACCTCAGGCTTGAGGACTTATACTCACCCCAGAACAGAGAAGCCCTCAACTGATTATCATACAGTGCAACAATTCTGCAGCTCTCTTGTGCTATAGTGGAGGGGAGTGGGAGTAAGGGATTGGGAGGGAGTGGTGCTACTCTGAAACTGAAGTATATTTTTTTTTTAATTTTTTGACAGGCAGAGTGAACAGTGAGAGAGAGAGAGAGACAGAGAGAAAGGTCTTCCTTTTGCCATTGGTTCACCCTCCAATGGCCACTGTGGCCGGCGTGCTGTGGCCAGCGTACTGCGCTGATCCGAAGCCAGGAGCCAGGTGCTTCTCCTGGTCTCCCATGGGGTGTAGGGCCCAAGCACTTGGGCCATTCTCCACTGCACTCCCGGGCCACAGCAGAAAGCTGGCCTGGAAGAGGAGCGACCGGGACAGAATCCGGCGCCCCGACCGGGACTAGAACCCGGTGTGTTGGCGCCGCAGGTGGAGGATTAGCCCAGTGAGCCGCGGCGCCGGCCTGAGGTATCTGTCTTAATCATATGCACTTGTTGGCTGCCTTCTCTTCTATCATTCCCTAACTCCCTACTAGTTAAAGCTTCTCAAGTAAATGATTTACCTTCAAATCCTTATCTTGGAGCAATCTAAACCAAGACTACAAATATTTGAATATTTTTTATTAAAATGTTTATTTCTTTTTATTTACTTAAAAGGCAGAATAAAAGAAAGATGGAGGGAGAGAGAGAGAGAGAGAGAGAGCATGCATCTGCTGTCTCACTCCCCCAAAGACTGTAGCAGCTGGGACTGGGCCAGGAGCTGGGAACTCCATCTGGGTTTCTCATGTGAGTGGCAAGGACCCAAGTACCTGAGCCATCATCTGCTGCCTCCCTTGCAGGATGCATTAGCAGGAAGTTGTCGCAGAAGCAAGGGAGCCAGGACTCAAATTGACACTTGGATTTGGAATGTGGGTGTCTGATGTGGTACCCTAACCCACTGTGCCAATGTTATTTCTGAATGAATTACAGTAGATTCTTGATATATGTGTAGAACAAAAGCTAGATGGAGCAGTTAAGGGATAGTTTCATGAAGGTGGAATGTTCATCGAGTGACAAAAAGGGGAGACAAGATGGTCATGTTAGAGTGAAAATGAAAATGCATTGTGGGTGGCACTGGGGAATCAGTATTCGCAGGTGAGTCCTCAGGAATCTATTGCTGTCTTGGAATTCTTGACAAGTCTTGAACAAGGAGTTATGCCTTTCCATTTTGCACTGAGCTCCACAAATTGTGTAGCCAGTGCCAAGTACACCATGTAGTTCCTCACTGCAGTTTAGAAAGAGGAAAAAATATTAAGGATTTAGAATGAGAGAAACATATTTCATAGAGCTGGATCACTAAGGAGTTCTTATGGCCTTCCCATGGTCTATTTCAATGAAGAGTGCGGCTTTCTTGTTTCAGATAATTAGAGCTGTATTAGAAACAGAAATAAACAATCTAGTAATATTTCATGATATTAATTACTTGTAAATCATGAAAGTATTTCTGGATCAATGGAACGTGCAGTCTTACAGTTTGTTCTATTCAGAGAAAAATTCATAGAACACCCACTTAAAAATCATATTAGCATCTTAATTGACTTGTTTTTGAAATATGTTCCCTATTTACTTTGATGGCTTTAAAATCGATCATTCAGTGTTGGCGCAGTGGGGTAGCAGGTGAAGCTGCTGCCTGCAGTGCCGGCACCCCATGCAGGCACTGGTTCATGTCTGGCTGCTCCACTTCTAATCTGGCTCTCTGCTATGGCCTGGGAAATCAGTGGAGGATGGCCCAGGTCCTTGGGTCCCTGCATTCGTGTGAGAGACCCAGAGGAAGCTCCAGGCTCCTGGGTTTGGATTGGCGCAGCTCTGGCCATTATGGCCATTTGGGGAGTGAACCAGCGGATGGAAGACCTCTCTCTCTCTCTCTCTGCCTCTCTGTAACTCTGCCATTCAAATAAATAAATAAATCTTTTTAAAAAATCGATCATTCATACAGTTTTCATTGATCACTCATCCAGTTGGAATGCTGCCAAGAAATGTTGATGTTTCCAGTCTGACCACTGTCATCTAGAATGCTATCTTTTTTTTAATTTTTTTTAATTTTTTTGACAGGCAGAGTGGACAGTGAGAGAGAGAGACAGAGAGAAAGGTCTTCCTTTGCCGTTGGTTCACCCTCCAATGGCCGCTGCAGCCGGCGCACCGTGCTGATCCGAAGCCAGGAGCCAGGTACTTCTCCTGGTCTCCCATGGGGTGCAGGGCCCAAGCTCTTGGGCCATCCTGCACTGCACTCCCTGGCCACAGCAGAGAGCTGGCCTGGAAAAGGGGCAACCGGGACGGAATCCGGCGCCCTGACCGGGACTAGAACCCGGTGTGCCAGCGCCGCAAGGTGGAGGATTAGCCTAGTGAGCCGCAGCGCCGGCCTAGAATGCTATCTTAAAATTCGCCATTGTGCTTATTTCTACTTAAAATAGTAAAGACTCAAAAATAGGATAAACACTATGGCATAAAAAAAGGATTATTTGAGAAAACAGTAACTATCCCTTGAGGGAAATTTGAACTTTGTGGATTTTCACTCCAGGAGCCAAGTCAGTAAAGTATTGCAGCATTTTCCACTCAGTGAAAACAGATGTCGTGTGATGATGGGTGTTACAACTGCAGCTGACACCCACTTCAAAGAACAGGTGCCTCTAGATGTTTAAAAAAGGAAAAGCAGCTCTTGTACCCGTCTACAGCAGCTTCCAGGAAGTGACGCATGGGAGCAATGGGAAGACTGGCTCCGTGGCTCCCCGTTCACTCTGCCGTGGTGGAGCACGTGGCACGCAGGTTCTCCTTGCGCTTTCTCCTGAGTAAGCCTCCAGGGCCAAAGGATGATTACATTCGGAAGTCAAGATGTTAAATGCAAAAGGACCAAGTTGCAACTCTATAGGATATATAAAAATTAATTCAAGCTGGATCAAGGACCAAAGCATAGAAATTACAACTATAAACCCCTGAGAAGGAAATAGGGGGGCTGGCACTGTGGCACAGCGGGTTCAGGCCCTGACCTGAAGCGCCGGCATCCCATATGGGCGCCGGTTCTGGTCCCGGCTGCTCCTCTTCCCATCCAGCTCTCTACTATGGCCTGGGAGGGCAGTGAAAGATGGCCCAAGTCCTTTGAACCCTGCACCCATGTGGGAGGCCTGGAGGAAACCTGGCTCCTCCTGGCTTTGGATCGGTGCGGCTCTGGCTGTTGAGGCCATCTGGGGAGTGAACCAGCAGATGGAAGATCTCTTTCTCTCTGTCTCTACCTCTCTCTGTAACTCTTCCAAATAAATAAAATAAATTTAACAAAAAAAAGAAAGAAATAGGGAGAAAGCTTCATGACAATGGTTTGTGCAATGATTTTTTTAAGATATGACACTGGGACTGTTGTTATTATGTAGTGGGTAAAGCGGGCAACACAGATGGATGCTGGTTCAAGTCCCAGGTGCTCCACTTTTGATCCAACTTTCCATTAAAGGCCTGGAAAAAGCAGTGGAAGATGGCGCAAGTGCTTGGGAACCCTACCACCCTTTGGAGACCTGGATAAAGCTCCTGTCTTCAGCTTGACCCAGCCCTGGCCATTGCGGCCATCTGGGGAGTGAACCAGCAGATGGAAGATCTCTCTGTCTCTCCTCTTTATAACTCTGACTTTCAAATAAATAAATAAATATTTTTTAAAAAATGACACCAAAAGCAGAGGTCACAAAAGAAAAAATTCAAATTCAATTTCAACAAATTGTGATTCATCAAAATTAAAACTTTTGGGCATCAAATAACACAGCAGAGTGAAAAGGCAACCCATAGAATGGAGGAAACATTTGCAAATCACATATCTTGTAAGAGATGAACATCTAGAACAAATAAAGGACCTCACACAAACAGTTCAATTCAGGTCAATGGACAAAGGACTTGTAAAACATTTCTCCAAAGAAGATAAATCAAAGGCCAATAAATACTTGAAAATATGCTCAATATCATGAATCATTAGGACTATGTACCTGATAACCACCATCACATAGCTCCTCACAACTATTAGAATGGCTACAAAAATAAAAAAGAATGAAAAATGTTGACAAGCAAGTGGAGATGTTGGAACCCTTATGCATTACTAGTGGAAATTTAAAATGGTGCAGTCACTTTGAAAACAGTGTGACAGCTACTCAGAAAATCAAACATAAACTTACCATATGAAACAGCAATTCCACTTCTAGATACATACATAAAAATATTCAAAGTGGGGGCTTGAACAGATATTTGTATGCCAATGTTCATTTCTGCACTATTTACAATAGCCAAAAAAAAAAAAAAGAATTCAAATATCTATTGACAGATAAATGGATAACAAAATGGAGTATAGACACATCATGGAATGTTAGCCTTAAAATGAAATAAAATTAATACATATTCCAATGTGCATGAAATTCAAAGACATTATGCTGAATGAAATACATCAGACACAAAAGACAGATGTTTTCTGGCTCTATTTATGTGGAGGAGATAGGATAGTCAAGTTCATAGAAATAAAAAGTTAGGGCTGCAGCAGGAGCAACTGGGAGTTCCTGTTTAATGGCTGCGGAGTTTCAGTTCTGGAGATGGATAACAGCAATGGGTGTTCAGCAATGTGAACTTTTAATGCCACATAACTATGCACCTAACATGGTAAACTTAGTCTTTTCCTTTTGCCTAATTTAGCTTAGTTCAAGTACTCTTAAAAAATTATTTGTGAGACAGGCAGGCAGGGACCTCTCACCCACTGGTTCACTCTTCAAATGCCCACAGCAGCATTTGAAGCATTGCTGGGCTGAGGCCAAAGCCAAAACCAGGAGCCAGGAACTCAAGTGAACCACATGGGTGGCAGGGACCCCGCTTCTTGTGCCATCACCTGGTGCCTCCCTTGGCGCATATTAGCATGAAGTTGAAATCAAGAACACAGTGGGGACTCAAACCCAGGTATTCCAACCTGGCAGTGGGCAGTCATAACCTCTGTGCCCAGCACTCACACCCCTCCTTCTACCTTTTATAATGTGGTGTGAATGCGTTCTCCCTAACTCGCTTTCTACTTATTTCTGTGACTTACCCTTATTTGTTCTGTCCATTATGAATTAACGTTTCAGAGCACTCTTATTGTTTGAATCCACTTTTCTCTGTGCTGTAAAGATAAGGTGATGAAAGGAAATGAAGAGAGCTGGCTTAACCTGGGCTGGCGCAGGCCTTGCTGGGAAAGTTTGTCCAGCATTTCGTCTTATTTTTTTTTTTTTTTATTTTTTGACAGGCAGAGTGGACAGTGAGAGAGAGAGACAGAGAGAAAGGTCTTCCTTTGCCGTTGGTTCACCCTCCAATGGCCGCCGCGGCTGGCGTGCTGCGGCGGGCGCACCGCGCTGATCCAATGGCAGGAGCCAGGAGCCAGGAGCCAGGTGCTTTTCCTGGTCTCCCATGGGGTGCAGGGCCCAAGCACCTGGGCCATCCTCCACTGCACTCCCTGGCCACAGCAGAGAGCTGGCCTGGAAGAGGGGCAACCGGGACAGAATCCGGCGCCCCAACCGGGACTAGAACCCGGTGTGCCGGCGCCGCTAGGCGGAGGATTAGCCTAGTGAGCCGCGGCGCCGGCCCTACCTCATCTTTTTCACTCCTTACTGATTATGGCTGGGGAAGCACTAGAAACTGCACGAGGTCGTATTGCATCTGTTTAAAATCTTTTCCTTCCTATTCACTCTTCTAATTTTGTAGTCCAAATTTACTCATTTTTCCTAGTTTTATCATTTGGAAGTGATCCTGTCTTATTCACAATCTCGCCCCCCTCTCCCCAAGTCTTTTTTAAAAATGTATGTCCACGGTAAAGATTCCTTTATTACCTCTGCCAACACAACGCAATCTGTGTTGATGAGTTATGAGAACCATGATATTTTAAATCAAGCAAGTATTCAATAACTAAATATCAATTGCACATTACAATGAAACTACAACTGCAATTAAATAGCTAGCATGGTCTTGTGGGAACAAAAATAATGGAATCACAGGATTGGAAATAACTCTCAAGGGACATGTGTCCAGGCCGGCACTGTGGCATAGCCAGTAAAGCCACTGCCTGAGCATCCCATATGTGTGCTGGATCAAGATCTGGCTGCTCCACTTCCCATCCAGTACCCTGCTAACGGCCTAGGAAAAGCAGCAGAAGATGGCCCAGGTGTTTGGGCCCCTGTCACCCACGTGGAAGACCTGGATGCAGCTCCTGGCTCCTGGCTTCAGCTTGGTCCAAAGCTGGCTGTTGTGGCCATCTGGGGAATGAACCAGCAAATTCAAGATCAATCTCTCTCTCTCTCTCTACCTCTATCTCTTTCTCACTCCTTCTCTCTCTGTAACTCTGACATTCATTTAAAAAAAATAAAGGACATGTGATTCTGGAAGATTCTGGGCTGGTAGGATGTTCACAATTCGATGACACCAAACACACACATCACTCAGCAATAAAAAGCAACATGTACCAAGCCATCATCTGATCTCAATTCTCAGGGAAGAGAAGACATTAAGATCTAAAAGGAGTGATGAATTCTTGCTATAAGTGAGGGAATACATCTGCACTTAAACGTTATTCAGATATAGCTCACACCTCATATGACCCTCTCATGACCTTTGGGTTTAAAAAAATATTCTTGTTCAAAAACTACGCTCTTAAAATTATCCTGCTGTGGAGACTGAATACTAGTCCCCCGTTTTCAGAAACATTGTGGGGAAAAGCACTGGAATTTTATGACAGATTAGATGAGTCCAGAGCCTTGCTTAACTTCCCTCCTGTAAATGACACAACCTGACAATTAGGCTTGGAGAAAATAATCCACAACTATCTCTAGAATAACACTCTGGAATCTATAATCTTATTTCCTCTGTGAGTCAGAAATATTGCAATTTTAAGCATCTTGTGGAAGAACAACTTCTTAGTAGGTCGCAAATTGGTCAATAGTGGATCCTTAGTTATAAAAGTTTATGTAAAAAGTAGTTAAAGTTCTCTGGAAGAAAAACCAAGACTTGTTAAAGGATTTTAGAAAATAAAAGCAATGGGAGAAATTTGTCTTTTGAATTTTTAAAAACTTTAATTTTTTATTGTTGTTGTTGAAAGGCAGAAAGATAGGCCAGCGCGGTGGCTCACTTGGCTAATCCTCCGCCTGCGGCGCCGGCACCCGGGGTTCTAGTCCTGGTTGGGGCGCTGGGTTCTGTCCCAGTTGCTCCTCTTTCAGTCTAGCTCTCTGCTGTGGCCCGGGAGGGCAGAGCAGGATGGCCCAAGTGCTTGGGCCCTGCACCCACATGGGAGACTGGGAGGAAGTACCTGGCTCCTGGCTTCGGATTGGCACAGCGCTGGCCGTAGCGGCCGTTAGGGGAGTGAACCAATGGAAGGAAGACCTTTCTCTCTCTCTCTCACTGCCTATAACACACTCTCTCTCTCTCTCTCTCTCTCACTGTCTAACTCTGCCTGGCCAAAAAAAAAAAAAAGGCAGAGAGATAGACACACACACACACACACACACACGGGAGAAAGCAAGAGAGCGAGAGTGAGAATCTTATCTGTTGGTTCCCTTCCCAGGGGACCATAACAACCAAGGCTGGCGCCAGGCCTGTGCCAGGTAGAAACTCAGTCTGGATCACTCTTAAACCTGGTAGGGACCCAACCTCTTGAGCCACCATCTGCTGCCTGCTGGGGTGCACACCAGGAGGAAGCTGGGCTCAGGAGTAGAGCAAGGACTTGCCCTCCAGCCCTCTGATACAGAGCGTGGGAGTCCCAAGTTGATTCTCAACTCCTGAGCCAAAAGTCCACCTCTGAATTTTTAAAAAGTAATATGATGTCGTCGTAACTAAAACAGTGTGAAATTGAAACAGGAATGAGCAAACAGAGCAATAGCACGAAAAGTTCATAAACAGACACAAATAGAACAAAAGTATGAAGAAGGTCAACACAGTGGCATTTCAAATCCACGTGGAGAGCAGAGGTATGCAGGAAGTGATGTTAGGACAAATGGCTATATTTTTGGGGAAAAATATAAAAGATATATTTTATACATCCTTCAACATATGAGTGTCTCTATGTGTGTGTATTCCTATCTCAAGTGATGCCCCAAAACAAATCCTAGACAGATTTTGAAACTAAAACCTTTAAACACTAGAGAATAACTTACTATGTTTTACAATCTCTGGATAGAGTGAGAATTTCTAAGTCTGATGCCAAAGGTAGCAGATCATAAAAATTAAATTACATAAACTTGAAAACCTTGAAGTTTGTTGGATAAAATTATCAATAATTAAAAATTATGAGAAAAAGGACTGGCAAAAATATTGCTACACATGTAATAAAAGAATATTATATAATGAGTCTTACGAAATAGATTTAAAAATCTCCAATATAAAAGTGGTGAAGTACACGAATGGGCATCTGACAAAAGCAGAAGATAAAAGGAAAGATAGCTATGTTTTAAAAATTTAGTATCATTAGTAACCAAAGAAATACAGAATTTAAAATATTTTACCCACTTATTATTGCTTTTCTTACAATGGTGTCTTGTAATGAAAAGCAATAGCAAACGGGCAAATAGTGTTTTAGCATTTATTATTATAAGATTAATCACTGCCAGAAGCTTTTTGGCAAGCATTAAGTGTATTTGACCAAGAGATTCCTCTTCCTAACCTTATTCGCAGATTTTATCTGTGCATACGAATCTTCATAGCAACTTTGTTTCTAACAGTGAAAAACCTGTAAACAGCCATATGTTTGGAGGTCAGTTTAGTGTATATCCACACACACGATAGAATTCCACGTGGTCTTTCAAGATGACAAGTATACAAGAATATTTAATGATGTAAAACATGTCTACTGTAGAAGTAAGTAAATGCAGATTATAACTATGGTGTGCACTTTGGAACAACCCATCTGTTCGTATCCAAACAGACCTATGCTGTTCTCAGTGATCGCATTTTTGGAGACTTTTATTTTACCCCTCTTTAAAATTTTCTACCATAAACTCTTATATAGAAGAAAAATGTTAAATGTTTTGATAATAAATGTCAGAAGTGTTTGCCAGTAAGTGTCTTCTGTGGCAACCGCCCTGATAACATGTTGTGGTTTTGATATAATAACATCTGCTTTCCAGAGAGAATTTAATCCTGGTGTAGTGTCAGTAGGCTTCCTTAATCAGAGAGACCAAATTGCATTGTTCTCTTGTGACACCGCAAAATTATTTTCACAACCAGGCTTCAAAACAGAACTTAAAATTGTAAGTTGGTGGTGGGTGCGATTCGATGAATTTAAAAGTGAGTTAATTAACCCCCTTGCCATAGAGGAGAATAATGTTGGGAATTTGCACAGGCTACATTAGGGTTCCAAAGAGCTGGGTTCCAGTTCTATTTGTTCTATCAGCTACAGGGGTGTTTTGGAGCTAATAAGAATCATCATAATAATTATTAATCATATGATTATTATTTATTTCTTTCTGCAGTGCTTTATTATCTCTAATCCTCACTTTAAAATTTTATTTATTTATTTAAAAGGCAGAGTAATGCACAGAGAGAAACAGGCAGAGAGAGAAGGGAGAGAGAGATCTTCCATTCATTGGTTCATTCCTCAAATGCCTACAACATCCTGGGCTGGTCCATCCCCCAGCCAGAGCCCAGAACTCCTCTTGGATATACCATGAGGGTGACAGGGACCCAAGTATGTGGGCCACCATCCACTACCTCCCAGAACTTTAGCAGAAAACTGGATCAGAGATGTGGGGTGGCCAGGACTCGAACTGGCACTCTGATAGGGGATGTGGGTGTTCCAAGTGGTGGCTTAACCCTCTGCACCACAGCACCTGCTCCTCACAACTTCTTTAGCAGGCTACTAAATGTCCCTTCTTCATTGATGAAGAAGCTGAGAGTCCGTGTCCTTGCTGACTTCCCCAGCTTCTGCGCTGCCCAGCAAGATGTGATGCCATTCCCACTATGTTTGGTGTACTAAAGCTCCTACTGCCCCCATAAGCATCAAGCAAAGGCAGAGGCTTTGGTTTAGTTTTGAGGCAATGGTCTACTGCTATAAGACTACAGAATAAAAAAATCACTGAATTATACTGACTCCCAAATTTCCACTGCTGTCATAATCCTACTCAGTAAATACTTCTCAGTACAACCCATGACATTTGTTATAGCAAGAGGACACAATTGTTGACAACACTTGTTCTTTACAAGCTAGAATTCAGAACGCTGCGTTAGAATTCCAGGTCTTTTATATCCTAGCTGTGTGGGACCTTGACTTTAACTTCTCTGTGTCCCAGCTTCCTTGTCTGGGAAATGTGTACAGTACGAATACCTATGTCAAAGTTTTTGAGGCAATTTGAAAAAGTTACATGTGATAAGTTTAGAACAATATTTGGCACTGCTAATGTGTTAATATGTGCTTATTAAACAACACACATAAATTACACAATCTAGTGGCTGACTGTGGAATGTTAGCATTTGCTGATAGAACTACTAGTCTACTTCAAATGTTGCACATGTGTACTTCCTTGCCACATTTCTACTCCTGAGCAATGATCCTGTGTGTATACTGGGCTGATTTATGCTTTTTTGTTATTTAGTCCTCTGGCTACATTATTTGAAAAACAGGATCAGTAATATTACCAAACTCAGTAATTAATTGGCTAAGTTAAATGATAAGATGATGTTTGAAAACATTTTATGTTAGCATTTTTATTCATCAACCAACCAGTTGTCTTCTCCATAGCTTTCTGAACATACAGGTATTGAAGGGGAAATAAAAGGACTAAAGTCATAATTGGGGTCAAACCTAGTATTAATTCTCATACCACGATAGTATCTTAAGTGTCTCAGACACTGTTTCTTTTAAATATGTCCCAGACATACAAGACAACGTGAATAGATGTTTCACTAAAATCTCACAAACTTCTGTGAGTGGTTAATGTTGTAGCACTTTAATATGTGTAATAAGCAGTCTTTTAATAAGTTCTTAACATCATACGAGATTCTGACTCTGTATCCTGACCTAGGTGAACAAGTATGAAGAATATATTCAAGTACTTATAAAGTCAGGAACGACAGACCTAGTTCACAAATTAAAAAGTTATTAAAGAAACATTTAAAAAAACCTAGAGAAGTCAGTCACTTGGTTAAGCACATAGGATAAATTAGTAGAGATGCTAATTAATTAATTAATTAAATTCTTGGCAAAGAAGAGTTTTCTGCCCGCTAAATCAGATGAGATTAAATACCTATACACAAGCAAACACTTTCCCTCTCAATTTGCTTCATTTTTATGTGACATTCATTGCAATTCAAAACTAATGGATTGAACAGGAAACTATGTGCCAAATGGCATACTAGATGCATAGAACTACAAAAGAGAGCAAGGACCAAGCTGGAGAGACAGTCTGGTGTCTGGAAATAAGCCTTTGCTGTTTTTTCAAGTATGCTAGGTTACTTCCTTGTTCAGAAATTATAAGGATTTTAAAGCATAAACTCAATGATTTAATGGGAAGTTCAGTTGCATCCAATCTGCCCATCAAATGAATTCACTCATTAAATACAAATGTGGTAGTGAGAATAGCTGAAGTGGTTAGTGTCTCAGGAGAGCCTCAGCCCCAGGCCAGGCCATTTTCACTTAAAATACAACCATAATCATGCACATGCCAAAGCTCATTTACTATGAGAGCAGTATTGGCTTTAAAATCGGTTGACACTTTAAGGCAGTGGAAACTTCTTGAAGAGTTCCCATCCTACCTCTCTCTTCCCTTGTTGACTTTCAGTGCTCGATGTTTGGGATACAATATTTATCACTTGTAATTCTACTTTATAGCTAATGTGAAATTTTAAAAATCTTTTTATTCTTTCAAAAAGTGATCCACAATGGAAACTCAGAAGACATCCTGTATTACAAAAGGGTAACCAAGTCTCATGTTAGACTTGAAAGACTCAAAGTATTTAATCTTATTTACATTAAACAATGGAATAAAAATCTGACAAAGCCTCAAGGGTTTCAAAAAATTGTTTTTGGAAATAAGAAAAGCTTAATTTAAGCAGTAAAGATAATTATCATGCTTAAAAAAAATAAGTGGGAGTGAATCACCAAGGGCCATTTTACTATGAGTCATAATGATATGTGTCAGAGGTAGACTTTTTTTTAAGGTACACCATTTTTTTTTTTTAAAGAATACCCTTTGGTGGTTTTCTTCTACCTCTGAATTTTTCATAATTTGGCATTGCTTTCTGGGGCTGAGACTTTTATCTCTAGAAGATTCACTACACCACAAATAATAAAAGTCCTGTGGTTCACAGGATACAACAAGGCTGATCATACCCATGAGTCCCTCTTAGTGTCACCTACTCAGCTTCTTTCCACACCCCATCCTGTCTCATGTGCAGATTCGTAAAATGTTCAGTTGATAAACAGGATGGCTTACGGTGAAAGGCGAGAAGGAAAAAAGAATATGAAGTCTTGAAGGTAGACACATAATGTATTTTGAGGGTAGATGTATCTTTGTATCCTGGCCTTGTGGCCAGCACAGTTACTCTGCCTGGAATAGGAGATCAGCAGGTATCTGCTGACAAAGGGAATGAATGAATAACTGAGTGATCTTTGAGAATGGTTTACAGCCTCTTTTATGGAGTTTGGGAAAGCAATGGGATTAAAACAAAGTTGTAAATAAGGACATTGGAATAATAATAACACATTGTATGGTAATTTATAATACATATAAAATACTTTCACATGGTTTATCTCATTTGAACCTCACGAAACCCTTGTTAAGGAGGCTGGAAAATATAAGGTTCAGAATCAAAAGATGACAGTGTTTTCCTTCAATATCTCACTAACAAAGCCCCAGCCCGGGGAGTGTCTGTCCTCTGGATAGCATATCATTAGTTGTGGTCATTGTGGTGAGCAACAAACCATCCCAAAGATTAGAATACAGCAGCTCAGAGATGAAATAATTAATGTAACGAGTAGCCTTCATGTACCCATGGACAGAGTGGCGGGGAATGGGATGGGATAGAAGCTCATAAACTAATATTAGATAAATAATAAACATTTAATGAGAATTTACTCTGTCCCAGGGACTTTGATGGATCCTTTCTCAAACATTTCTCCACATTACAGAGAGGAAATTGGAGCTCTTGGAAACTGAGTGACTTGGCCAGGCCACATAGCAAGTATGTGGTAGAGTAGAATGCTAATATCCAAAGGAAAACAAAAAAAAACAAAAAAAAACAAAAAACAACCATAATAAACAGTTTCAAATTTGGTGGGAGGAAAAACCAAGAGTTACACACATCACCAGATAGCTAGAGATAGGGCCCAAAACAAATTCAATTGCTCAGATTAAAAATTAAAGGAATGCCTACAGCCCAAGGTGCAGTGTTCCTTATATTTCTGGGAGAGGGAGAGAAACCTGAGCTGACTCTTGAAAGGTGAGTGAGATTGGACAGGTCACATGGAAGGTGCAGGCATTTCAGGCAAAGCGAAGTGCACTAGCACATTGTCATTACAGGGGTGAACATCATGAAGTCAAGGGACCATGCACAGCCTGGAAAGGTTTTCACGACCAGGAACATCTGCCAGCTTATGTGATTTGGGGCAAGGAGCTACATGTGTCAGGAAGCTCAGAGAGACATTAGTTGAGTGACACAGGGCTAGAGGACTGGTTGGTTAGAGAGGTGTGGTGGAGAAAGTGACTCTTGATCTCACGTCTAATGGAATCTTAGAACTTAAATATGCACAGAAGGAAGGAGAGATCGGGGATGCTGGGTTTGGAGTCTTTTAGTAGGAAACGACATTGCTATGGGCCTTGGATACCAGGCTAAGAGCTTTGTGCTTTTCAGTCAAAATCTGGAACAATTAAATATTTGGGGGAGGGAGGATTGCCTACCAAGAAAGACATGAGTAAGACTTCATTTTACAAAATTAGCCACTTGCTTGTAAGACTGACTGGAACAGAGGAGAAGCAGCAGCCATAGTTGGCCCACTTGGAGTCTATTAAGATAATTGAGCAAGGACAGGCCTTTAGCCTGGTGGTTAAGATGCCCATGTCCTACCTCAGCGTGCCTGGGTTAGTGCCTGCTACAGGCTCATGACTCCAGCTTCCCACTAATGCAGAAGCTGGGAGGAGCAGCTAGTGGCTCAGCTGGTTGGGTCCCTGCCACATGTGTGAGATGAGTTCCTGGCTCTCAGTTTCTCCCTCTCCCCCCTACAACCCTGCCTTTGTGGGAATTTGGCAAGTGAATCAGTAGGTAGATGATCTCTCTCTCTCTATATATATATAACAAATACATAAATAGACATTTAAGAAAATAAAATAATTTATCATTGGCATGTGGAATGGGCAGAAGAAAAAGTTCTGGAGCCCTGTTGGACATAGACTGAGGAGAGGAAAAAGGCAAAGAGGGTGCCCAGGTGATTAGAAACCCGAGGACATTGTCATCATCTGCAGAACCTTCTTCGATGTTTTTATTTTTTTTTTAATTATATTTATTTATTTATTTTAAAGGCAGAAAGAGAGAGAGAGAGAGAGAGAATCTTCAATCCACTGGTTCACTCCACAAATGACTGCAACAGCCAGGGCTGGGCCAAGCCAAAGCCAGGAGCCTGGAACTCCATCTGGGTCTTCCATGTGGTGGCAGGGGCCCAAGCAACCGAGCCATCTTCCACTGCATTCCCAGATGCATTAGCAGGGCAAAGTTCTCCATTTTAGGATGTGACTTCACTCTTCACTCTTAGGATGAACCAGTTAATTGGATATCATTGTCCTGGCCACAAAAGAAGAAACCAAGAGGTTAAGTAACAGCTCCTAAAGACCAGGCATAAATGGTCAGTGAGCATAGGGAGTGGTAGGGAGTGGAGTGACCTGCACAGCTCAGTCCTGGTCTTGCATTTTTCATAGATGCTATCTGTCCACATTTCAACCTTTTTGAAATTGGGGCACATCCTATAGTCATTGCAGTGAAGTGGCAACTTGTGCTGTACTGCCTGAGTGTACATGACCTTGATTTATACCTGTTTGTATTACATTTTAGTCAGCTGAATTACAAGGGTACTTCAAAGCATTCACAGAGAAATGGAATTAAAAGATAAGTCTATTTGGTGTGAAAATATTTGAAATCCATGTATAGCATTTCACAATATGCAGTTCCCACAAACTTTTGAAGTACCTCATACATGCATTGTTAGTACTATATATGTTGAATTTAATTGTCACACAAGATGTCTTTGAAAAGAATGTGCCATTATTTGAAAGTAAAAGTGGGCATATAAAGAAAAGCATGTAGGGTCTGTGTTGTGGTGTAGCAGGTAAAGCTACCGTGTCCCGGCTACTCTTCTTCTGATCCAGCTCCCTGTTAATGTACTTGGGAAAGCAGTGGAGCATGGCCCAAGTGCTTGGGCTCCTGCACTGATGTGGGAGACCCAGAAGAAGCTCCTGGTTTCAGCCTGGCCCAGCCATTTGGAGAGTGAACCACAATCTGTCTCTCTCTCTCTCTCTCTCTCTGTAACTCTTTCTTTCTTATAAAGATTTATTTATTTATTTGAAAGGCCAAGGCAGAGAGAGAGAAGTCTTTCATATGCTGGTTCACTCCCCAAATGGTCACAACAGCTGGAGCTGGGCCAATCCGAAGCCAGGAGCTTCTTCCAGGTCTCCCATGTGGGTGCAGTGGCGTAAGGACTTGGGCCATCTTCTACTGCTTTCCTAGGCCATAGCAGAGAGCTAGATTGGAATAGAGCAGCTGGGTCTTGAACCTGTGCCCATATGGGATGCCAGCACTGAAGGGGCCGGCTTTACCTGCCATGCCACAGCACGGGCTGACTCTTTCAAATAAATTAAATAAATCTTAAAAAAGAGAAAAGCCGGTAAACAAAGAAGTGAGGCATATACTTGATATCAGTTATATTCAGTTTTGATTGCTGCCATAACAAATTTACACAAACTTTGTGGCTTGAAACAGCACAAATTTATTATCTCACACTTTTATAGGTCAGAAGTCTGGCACGGGTTTCATGGGGCAAAAATGAAATGTTAACGGGGCTGTGATGTTGGAGGCTCTAGGGGAGAGTCTGTTTCTTGGCCAGTTCCAGGTTCTAGGGGCTGCTCATATTCCTTGGCTCACGATTCTCTTCCTCCACCTTCAAAGCCAGCATCAGGGGCTCTCTAACATTTTCGCTGTCTGCACCTCTCCCTCTAACTCTAAATGAAAGTGGGCAAACTTTTGTTTTTAAGAACTCATGCAATTAGGCTCAATATACTTGATAATCTAGGATAATCTCCCCGTCCTAAGGTTATATTTTCAAAGGCCCCTTTTCCATGTAATCTATCCCCAAATACCAGAAACTACAACGTGGATGCCTGCAAAGTCCTTTATTCTGCTCATACTATTGGTAAAGCAAAAATTCAACTTTTGAGAAATGACCACAGCCCCATGTTTTTCTTTCAAAGCAACCATTGACACTTTACAGGACCCTCCCCTCCCCAAAAAAAAGGTAATTAGCACAGAGTAGATGCAGCTATATTAAAATTTATTGCCAAGAAAGATGTTGAAGAGTTTGTCATAAACTGGGCAGTGCAAATCAATGAAGGACAGATCCCATACTCTCTCGAAGAGGGTAGGAGATATTTAAATTCCAAGAGGTTTTCTTGACAGAGATTCAGAATATGAGAGAAGTAATGCTTTGCTAGACATTTACAAGACCTCCCACTGTTTTACTGTCTGAACTAGTTGAGTGTTTTTTTTTTTTTTTTTTTTTTTTTTTTGGTTTTGCTTTGCCTAGTTAAGTCTTAACGCTTTCCAGCCTAGCTCTGTTAGAACTATAATTGGTTCTCTTTTTGCCTCTTGGCTTCTTTCTATTGTAAAAGGACAAGACAACTTGCTTTATAAGTCACAATACGGGTTGTTCCTAGGCTAGATAGAATACGTTAGCAACAATTTCCATTGTGGGTGGATATGAGGTTCTGAAGGATGAATATTTTCCAGTTTGCTTTTTCTATCAACATCAAAGGTTCTATGGTCACATCTGCCCCATTTACTGCTTCAGTCTCATACCTATTATATAATATGTTCTCAATCCTTCGAGAGGTCTTATTTCATAGATTTAAATTTACAGTTAAACAAATGAAGGTTTTCTTGGTAACTACTCATGTGAAAACTGTGCTAGAGGCTTTGACATGCGTCAGATATTGAATTTCATCCTCAGGGTGCATGCCTCCTGGACCTGTTTCCTGCCAGGTTAACACTCACCCGAGTTATAGTCTGGGCTCTGGCTCCATGTGCTATGGGCTCTATCCGAGAATACCAAATCCTCCTAAAATGTTGAAGATTTGCTCACATGGAGTCGACTGAGAGCGCTAAAGTCTCTGGTCAAGGTGAGAAATACTACAGTTTGTGCAGTCTCTACAGGCAACTGCTTTTGAGAAAACAATGGTCATTAAGAGAACTGGTTTTTGTTACTTTTATTGAACAAAAATGAGTACTATTAACTTTTAGTTATACTTGTATGAGAGTTGTGACGAAAGCTAACAACCTTTGATATCTAAATACTTGGCTCGGGTAGATTTTTTCAATAAATGTGATTGCTCTCTAAATACATGACTGAAAAACAGTAGGCATTGCAGAAACATAAAAAGAAGAAGGTAGCTGTGTTTGGCATAAATAACAAAATGACATAATGAGAAGCAGATGGTTTGTTTATGCAAATTTCCCTTTCCAGTACCTCTGCGCTCATCTCATGGAGCCCACCTAGTCTATTTCTACTGAGTCGTCACTTATAGTCAAGTTGTTTGCTGATGAGGTAATGAAGTGGTATCTGTCCATAGGGAATGGTCACTTTAAAAAAAAGATTTATTTATTTATTTACTTGAAAGTCAGAGTTACACACAGAGCGAAGGAGAGGCTGAGGGGGAGAGGGAGAGGGAGAGGAAAAGAGGGAGAGAGGAAGAGAGGGAGAGAGGGAGAGGTCGTCCATCCACTGGTTCACTCTCCAATTGGCCATTACAGCCAGAGCCACGCTGATCTGAAGCCAGGAGCCAGGAGTTTCCTCTGGGTCTTCCCACGTGGGTGCATGGGCCCAAGGACTTGGGCCATTCTCCACTGCTTTCCCAGGCCACAGCAGAGAGTGGGATGGGAAGTGGAGCAGCCAGGACTTGAACTGGCGCCTATATGGGCTGCCGGCACTGCAGGTGGCAGCTTTACCCACTACACCACAGTGCCAGCCCCAGGAGTGGTCACTTTTATAGTAGTTTTAAAACCCTAACAAGGTTTTAAAAAATCAAAGAATAGCATTTCTAATGGTAGGATGTCAGGAAGAGAGACTAAGGCCAAAACTATTCCTACTTGAAGTCCCAGTTGCCTTCATTCTGAGGCTACTTATTGAGCTGGTTTACAAACTACTTTGAGGTAAGCTTCTAAAATAAGAACACATGTGCCTGGGTTATTTTTTTCTCTAGAACTCAAATATAAATCCATGTTCTGCCAAACAGGGTACTCATTATAATTTTAATTATACGTGGATTGAAAAATTAACAAACCATTCCCAGTGAGGTTGGCTTTTCTGGGTGAATGATTTGTATGGGATTTTATTCCATGGAATCTCTAGTTACTTGCTCCCAGAGGACAAAAGGTGTTGTAGGTTGCAGTTCTGTTTACAGTCATGATAAACCATAAAGTTATGCAATATTTGAGAATATCTGGGCCTGGCACAGTGGTGCAGCGAGGTAAGCCACAGCTTGCAGTCCTGGCATCCCATATGGATGCTGGTTCAAGTCCCAGCTGCTCCACTTCCAAATCAGCTCCCTGCTAATGCTCCTGGGAAAGCAGTGGAGGATGGCCCAAGTCCTTGGGCCCCTGCACCTACATGGAGGCCTGGAAGAAGTTCCTGGGTCCTGGCTTCAGCCTGACCCAGCCCTGGTCGTAGCAACCATTTGGGGAGTGAACCAGCAGATGGAAGACTTCTCGCTGCCTCTCCTCTCTCTCTCTGTAACTCTGCTTTCAAATAAATAAATAAATCTTGAGAGAGAGAGAGAGAGAGAGAGAGAGAGGGAATATCCATTGGTATGAGGCTGTGGTATGTTAGAGCTGGTTCAGACTGAGTCACGAAAGCTCACTGTTCATTTCTTCCCAACTTGGGTTCAGTGACTTCCTGTTGGTAATCTGAGATTGGATAGAGTGGTAGTATTTATACCATGGAATTTGGCAAACAATATAAATCAGGGTGATTTATTTATTCATTTTTGGAGAGCTGGATTACCAACTCACCACTGGTGTGAGTAAGTTACATCTTAACAAAAGAAAAATTTATTCTTCAAATAAGAGTTACTCATTTTGTCTTAACTGGCCATAAGCCAGGTCAACTAAGTTCAAGTGCATATAAGATCGCAGGCAACATAAAGATCTGCAATTGATGACTCTATGAATGGCTTCTGGGCACTTAGATATGGTGATGATCAGAGTCAAGCAGTGTGGTGGAAGAGACAGATGTTTATTGAAGAATAAAAGTAAAATTCAGCCATTGTGAAGAGCTATGAAGGGGCAATACATGGTATTAGCAGAGTGTGTAAATGGAGGATTTGATTTAGGGAAAACAGGAAAGGCTTTTCTAAGAAAGTGATGAGCCAGGCCAGCCGGTCTAGTGATTAAGACATCATGTCCCACATCAGAGAATCTAGGTTTCGTGTCTGGCTCTGGCTCCTGACTCCAACTTCCTGTTAACACAGACCCTGGGAGTCAACAGGTGATGGTGTAAGTAATTGGGTTCCTGCCACCCACACTAGAGACCCTGACTCAATTCCTAACTCCTGGCTTTGGCCCCGTTCTGGCTCCAGCTATTGTAGGCATTTGGGAAGAGAACCAGTGAATGGGAGCTCTGTCTATATGTCTCTGTCTCTTTGCTTCTGAAGTAAATTAAAAAAGATTACATAAGAAGTACTGATTGCTGGAGACTTAAAGGAACAGCAGTATTTAAACAGACAAAGTTGGGGAGATGCATAGCATCTGGCACACAGTGTGTACTCAATAAAGATGGGAGTGGGTCGATTGTGTTTGCTCATGTAACGGAGCCTCTGTTGAACTTGGATAGCAATTTCCTGGGAAAGCTGAGTTGCTTTTGATTTCAGAAGCACATCACACTGGAGTGACAGCTGAGATGTCTTTTCAACCCCCTCTACCAGCTCTCTCAAAAACTGGTTTTCAGGAACCGTTAGCACCTGCTCGCTGGAAGAACTCCAGCTCTGTGCGAGATCACGTGACAGGAGAGCCTTGGCCTTTAGCTGCACACCAACCACACAAGCAGCTGTGGTTTGCCTAGTTAAAAAAGAAGTTATTTTCCTTTCGAGGCCCCCACACTGTCAGCCCCTGGAGTTGTGACGCTGTCTGCCTTCATGTTTCAATGTTTGTTCCCACGTGTGCTGTGACTACTGTTCCATCCTGTTCCTTGGCCATATGGTTTACAGAGGTAAAATTCCCCCAAGGAGAAAACCACAGCCAGATAATCATGTTTAAAGCAACAGACCTTGGGTTTTGAATGCAACTGTATGTGGATGTCAGCACCTTTTGCTGGAGGAACGAAGCGACTGTAACACAGAGTGAAGGTGCATCTTTGTGGATGATGAAAGCGTAGGACACCGGGTGATTGGGTGAGAGCTGTTGGTAGATTTGCCAAGTGGAACCTGTTGTGGCAGAATTGAGTTGCCTCAAGCAAGAAGGCAGGAAGCTCACAGGAGACAGCACACGGTTCTAGGGCCTGTGGGTTAGAAAGCACAAGGGGATGGTTGTCCTCAAACATCTGGCATCAGTTCTCCCAGCTGTGTGAATCCAAATATCTCTGTCCTCTAGCTTAGCCCATTCTTTTTCATTGAGTTTCATAAAGGTGCAAACAGGTTCCACTTCTTAAGTCTTGTGACCACACCATTCCCACAGGAGCCAAAGTCATTGTGCATCATCATCCTAAGTCTCTCATCTGGTACTAAATCACTGTCCATCTCACCAGCAGAAAGAGCCCTCCTAATTCTAATAGCATCCATTTATTGAGTGTGTACTGTGTACCAAGATTTACGGTTCACCTACCGAGGTGAAATCCTCACAACCATGCAATGAAGGAGGGATCACCTCCATTTTATAGGCAAGGAAACCCGAATGTAGTGACAAGTAGTTTAATGGAATAAACTTACCTGGTAAGTGCAAATCTGGGATTTGTGTCTGTATGTGCGTTTCCTTCCTAGTGCATTCCCTGAAATTAACTGGCTAAACTTGTCAAATTATGAAGACAATGAAATCATTACTGTAGATATTCTCAACAGCTGGAACCAAGTTAATGTCTTTGGTGATTGGACTGAAGAGTTACCTTGTATGTTAGCTGAATAGGTGTTTCTTATTTTTTTTAAGATTTATTTATTTTACTTGAAAGTCACAGTTACACACATACACACACACACACATACATATACACACACAGGTCTTCCATCTGCTGATTGACTCCCCAGATGGCCGCAATGACTGGAGCTGCGCTGATCCAAGCCAGGAGTTTCTTCCAGGTCACCCACGTGGGTGCAGGGGCTCAAGGACTTGGGCCATCTTCTGCTGCTTTCCCAGGCCATAGCAGAGAGTTGGATCAGAAGCAGAGCAGCCAGGTCTTGAACCAGCGCCCATATAGGATGCCGGCACAACAGGTGGCGGCTTTAACAGCTGCGCCACAAAGTTGGCTCAAGCTGAATAGGTATTTCTAAGAGCTCTGAGCACTAATAAGAACACTTGACAGGCTGAGATGGCTGAAGGAGAAGTTACTTTCCTCTGAAGAATGTCCTTAGCTCTAATCTGCAGTTTCTTCCTATGCAAATTCTTTGGATCACTGCAAAAGATGGACGAAATCAAAGAAGCAGTTCTGAAAGCACAGCATGTGGCTAAAGAACTCCAGTGGTGGCTTCCAGGTGTGGTGGCCCTGGCTCTCCCGAGTGCTGGAGCTTTCCCGGAGCAGCCTTCTGAAAAGCTACTTCGGATCATAGTGCTGGCACCAGGACACAGCGCACACCTGCACAGACAGAGGCGAAAGAAAGAGATGACATCCACCTAGGATAAAGGAGTTCTGAGCAGCGTTGCAATTCGCCAAGGGAACAAACTCAACAGTGTGGTGGGAAGAAAGAAGAGCAAAGATGATGGGGCGAGCACTTGTGCCCCCGGCTTGCAGGAGGGAGGTGCCGCCCAGAGGCAGCCAGTGTGGTCACCCAGGGAGTGAACCAGTGGGTGGGAGATCTGTTCTCTCTCTCTCTCTCTCTCTCTCTCTCTCTCTCTCTCCTCTCCCTGCTTCCATCAATAAATTAAGGGAAAATAATAGAAACATTTCTGAAAACTGAGTTCCCTTGTAGGAATTCAGGACATTATAGTGAATAGAGATATCTTGGGCAAGGAGGCATTGGGTTAAAACAGGGGGGAGGTATTCATCATGGTTACACATCTTTTTTAGAAACAACAATAATAATAAAGCCGGAATAACCAGACTGCTTTCCTCGGTGCACACTGTGTGTTCCTCTCTTAGCCTTGCAACACCAGCTTCCCCTTTGGAAGCGTCTGTCCCTGAGCTTGGGCTGGCCGCTTCCCCCGATGTTTCAGTTGATTCTGGTTCTTCATAAGAGTAAAAGCCATATTCTCTGCAGTTAATGACTATGCAAAAGTGCCTTATTGGGTCTGGTGCTCTGGCGCAACAGGTATAAGCTGCCACCTGCAGTGCTGGCATCCCATATGGGCTCCAGTTTGAGTCCTGGCTGCTCTGCTTCTGATCCAGCTCTCTGCTATGGCCTGGGAAAGCAGTAGAAGATGGCCCAAGTCCTTGGGCCCCTGCACCCATGTGGGAGACCTGGAAGAAGCTCTTGGCTCCTGGCTTCGGATCTGCGCAGCTCTGACCGTTGCAACCGTCTGGAGAGTGAACCAGCAGATGGAAGACCTCTCTCTGCCTCTGCTTCTGCCTCTCTGTAACTCTGCCTTTCAAATAAATACATAAATCTTTTTTCAAAAAAAGCTTTTTTTAAAAAATGCTTTAGTGATGCTTTTTCTTTGCTGGGTCCTCCAGATAGTAGCTATTCCAAGAATCTGCTATAAATCATTCCTGTCCTATGTCAAGTCTTAGAAAGATGACTATGGTATGGCGCTGATGGCCTTGTAGAATATCTGACTGTCATGCCCCTTCACTTTGCTTCTTTCCTTGTACTTTTAAGAGAAAATTGTGCACTTCTAAGGCTAATATAGTCTGTACTGTATAGCAGGAAAAACAGGCACATAGTATGACACACAATGACACAATGAGTATTTTAGATTGCATGCAACACTAAAAGTACGCATAAAAATATGTGACACAAGGAGACATTTAGAAATCATGGTAATCTTATGATCTCTTTTGGAATAATGTTTTGGTGTGTTTGTTTTGCTGCTTTTTTTTTTTTTTTGGAAGATTTATTTTATTTGAAAGTAAGGGTTACAGAGAAAGGAGACACACAGATCTTCCATCTGCTTGTTCACTCCCTAGATGGCCCCTAAGGCCAGGGCTTGGCCAACCTGCAACCAGGTACCAGAAGCTTCTTCCCAGTCTCTCACAGAGGTAGTAGGAGGCCCAAGCACGTGGGCCATCTTCCACTGCTTTTCCCAGGCTGTTAGCAGGGAGCTGAATTGGAAGTGGAGCAGCTGAGACATGAACCCTATACGTGGTGCTAGCTTTGCAGGTGCCAGCTTTACTTGCTATACCAGAACACTGGCCCTGTTTTGCTTTTTAAGGAAGTAATAATGAGGAGAGCTAGGTACCATCAAAGGTTTTTTTTAAAAAGCAGTATAATAAATAAATATGAGTGCATTGCTATATTTGAGCTCTGTTGAACATGTTATGAAAATTCTGTGATTATTAAAGAAAAAAATTGAGTAGCTATGGCTGCATGCCCATTATGCAGATTTGCAAGGAAAAAAAAATACTGCATACATGGATTCCTCTTCTCAAAGCAAGACACAGTTCTAGACAGAATAAAGGAAATTCCACTGAGCATAACATAAATCTTTCAGCTTTCTTAGTTTAGCAACTGTCTGATCAGATCTGGAAATGAAATATCATTGATGTAGTATACAGTCCTTTGGCCTATTAGTCTGAGAAGTTCGTTCAAGCCAGCTTTAACAAAAGGTAATGTGCTATCACTTAATTTCCACCTATTGGTGATCTTCCACTACATTTCCAGGTTTCTTCAAAATAGACTCTTAGCAATGTGATTGCTGAATGGAAAATGTGTATATGTGTATTTTTATTATAATTTTTCAGTCATAGAGATGGAGGCAGAAACAGACAAAAAAAAAAGAAATTTTCCATCACGGGTTCCATTCCCACATGCCTGCAATGGCCAGGTTGAGACCAGCCTACAGATGGGAGCCTGGAACTCAATCTGGGTCTCCCATGTGGGTGGCAGGAACCCAAGTACTTGAACCACAGCCTGCTGTCTCCCATGGTGGGTATTAGCAGGAAGATGAAACTGGAAGTGGATCCAGGACCTGAACCCAGATGTCTGGTATGGGGATGTGGGTATCCAAGGTGGTATCCTAACCTCTGTGCAAAATGCCCACCCTTATGTATATATTTTAACTTAAGTTATAATAGATACTACCAAAACTCTTTCCAAAAAAGTTTTAACAGTTCATATTACTGAATACAATTTCCTTGCATTCCTGCCAGTTAATAGCATTAATAATTTAAAAATTTAATCTTATCTGATAGGGTAAAATAAAACCTACCAAAAAACTACTACAATTAATAACTGCAATGAATAACTGAAAAACTGTAGGATATAAGGTTAATATAAAAATAAATTATATGCCTTTTAATTAATAATAAACTTGTCAAAAACAATTAGATTATGATGGTATAAAAACATGAAATACTTAGAGATAAATTTGTAATATATATGCAAGATATTTACATCATAAACCACAAAGCAATTCTTTTCAGATTGACCTATAAAGCCAATTTAATCCCAAACAAATTATTTACTTGGTGGTTGGAACCAGATTTAAATAATTGGAAGTAATTTCTCATGTCTAAGAATTAATGAAAAATATGCAAACATTATCATCAAAATCTATAAAAAGATGTTTGTAATTATTTAAATTCTTTGGGTGTGGTTGCATAGGAGTAATAACTGTTAATGTACTATAGCATGATAGGATAACGGATTAGTATTAATCAACTAAATATTTCAAGATAGGTAACAAAGAAGATTTTGAATGTTCTCAAAACAAATAAATTATGTAAGTCTGAAGTGATAGATATTCCATTTATCCTCATCTGATCATTGCATTGCGTACACACACATTGAAATATCACATTGTAGGGACCGGCGCTGTGGCACAGCAGGTTAACACCCTGGCCTGAAGCCCTGGCATCCCATATATGTGCCAGTTCTAGTCCCGGCTGCTCCTCCTCCAATCCAGCTCTCTGCTATGGCCAGGGATAGCAGTAGAAGATGGCCCAAGTCCTTGGGCCCCTGCACCCATGTTGGGGACCCGGAAGAAGCTCCTGGCTCTTGGCTTCGGATTGGCTCAGCTCTGGCGGTTGAGGCCATTTGGGGAGTGAATCAGCAGATGAAGACCTCTCTCTGTCTCTACCTTTCTCTGTAACTCTGCCTGTCAAATAAATAAAATAAATCTTAAAAAAAAAGAAATATCACACTGTACCCCAAAAATATTTATATTACTAGTTGTCAATTAAAAATTAGTAAATGGGCCGGCGCCGCGACTCAATAGGCTAATCCTCCACCTGCAGCGCCGGCACCCCAGGTTCTAGTCCTGATCGGATTCTGTCCTGGTTGCTCCTCTTCCAGCCCAGCTCTCTGCTGTGGCCTGGAGGGCAGTGGAGGATGGCCCAAGTGCTTGGGTCCTGCACCCGCACGGGAGACCAGGAGAAGCACCTGGCTCCTGGCTTCGGATCAGCGTGCTGCGCTGGCTGCAGTGCGCCGGCCACAGCGGCCACTGGGGGGTGAACCAACGGCAAAGGAAGACCTTTCTCTCTGTCTCTCTCTCTCACTGTCCACTCTGCCTGTCAAAAAAAAAAAAAAAAAAATTAGTAAATAAGAATAAAATACACAGGGGCCGGTGCTGTGGCGCAGCTGGTTAATGGCCTGGCCTGAAGCACCGGCATCCCATATGGGCGCTGGTTCGAGACACGGCTGCTCCACTTCCGATCCAGCTCTCTGCTATGGCCTGGGAAAGCAGTGGAAGATGGCCCAAGTCCTTGGGCCCCTGTACTCACCTGGGAGACCCAGAGGAAGCTCCTGGCTCCTGGCTTTGGATGGGCACAACTCTGGCTGTTGCAGCCATCTGGGGAGTGGACCAGCAGATGGAAGACCTTCCTCTCTCTCTCTCTGCCTTTCCTCTCTCTGTGTAACTCTAACTTTCCAATAAATACATATTTTTTAAAAAAGAATAAAGTGCACAAATGGCAACTGTGGAAATCAGATTCCCTCCCTCCTCCAAGGGTTAGCTGTTGCGTTATGGTTTGTTTATTAATTTTCCAAACCAATTCTATAAATCTGTATTTTTTTTAGTGTAAGCAAAGTAATCATCAAAGTCTTTGCTAGGTTAGCTTAGTGATCAGAGGTTTCCTTATTACTTTGAATACTGTATCTTCCACCCTTTGTTCAGGAGCTGTGTGTGTATACAAGTATGTGTGAGCTCAAGCAAACATGCATGCATGTGCACACCAAGGCACACTTTCAAGTTGCAGGCAGAGAGCTTTTATGTAAAAATAAATAAATAAATAAATAGAATTCCTCTTTGTATCCCCCATCTTCTGTTTCTTGAATTAAAAATAATGTAGAAATCCCTAAAACATTTTTATACAAAGCTCAGCGCTGCTTCTGTCTAGTCTTTGCATTGCCTTTGTTTTCCAGTTTTACAAAGGACTTACTGTGCTCAAACATCCTAAGGAGCATGTGGCAAAGCTTGCAAATAACTGCTTTCCTCAGTACAGTACGGCTGTTCACAAAAATAGATGTGGCAGACTTACATCAGACTCAGAGGGTAAAGAACTGAGCAGGCAGAAGCTTGGAACAGACAGTCCGCTTAAATATCTTTGTTAGGACAGTGTTACTGTGCAATCACACCTCCAACAATTCACTCTCCTACTGCAGTGTGCCCTCCAGCATAGGGGGTGGAGATGTTTCAGAACATTTTAAAATATTCTGTTACATTTGATGGCTTTTTGTGTGTACCCCAGTGCATGATTAGATGCTTAATATGCTTTAGAATTAGTAAAACTTTCGAAGACACTATGAAAAGCAACCATTAAAGCACACTAGATGTAATTTAAGATGAAAAGGTTTTAAGGAAAATTTATGGCAAAAATTTGGTGGCACAACCTCTTTTTCTTTTTAGACAGCTGAGTACACCAGTTTGTTGTTGTTGTTGTTTTTACAGCTAAATACATGCTTAATATATGGCAGTTTCTGACCCTCCCGATTCCCTATCTGAAAGGCCAGTTGGAAGAATGGTCAAAGATGGTCTCATGAAAAACAACGGCTGATGTGAATATAAGCACAGTATTAAATTAGTTTAATAGTTATGACTTACGTTTCTCACATCTCACATAATTAGTAATGCCTAATTCAATCAACACATATTTTCATTGAATCAAAATTTTATAGCAGGTATATGTACTATTAATGGACACCTAAAAAAGTTTCGAATCTCCTTCAAGAGTTTGTGCTGCAAGTTGGGACTATCAACAGCTAGGCAATGAAAAATCGAGATATGAATTCAAAATCCTGTTGTGTGGTAGCTATTGATGAGAGAAGCATTGAGCATTTGTGTAAGACCTTGTCTTCTGAGCTATGCCTTTGCTTCTTCCATGTTGGATATTTGCTTTTTCCAGTTTTTAGCACTGCATGGCAGCCCTGGCTGCTGAACACCACTGTATGCAACTTCCCTTTATCATGCTGATGTGACAATGTGTGCTTTCAATGGGGTGAGGGATGGAAGGTCTTTGCCACAGGTGGAGAAATACTTTGTCATACATAATCTCAGAAATATACCTAGAGCCTTGGATTTCTCAAAGGTCCCCATGGAAATGGTCTCTTTGCCTAGTTACAGTCTCTCTCTCTCTCTCTCTCTCTCTCTCTCTCTCTCTCCTCCTCCTCCTCCTCTCCTCTCTCCCCTTCTCCCCTTCCCTCTCTCCTCTCTCCTCTCTCCTCTCTCCTCTCTCCTCTCTCCTCTCTCCTCTCTCCTCTCTCCTCTCTCCTCTCTCCTCTCTCCTCTCTCCATTTATGTTTCACAATTCATCAGAGATCAGGCTGGGGATTAAATGCCATCCTGTGTTCTTTATTCTCCAATCTTTCTACCCAGGCATTGATCACTTTGTTCCTCCTTCTTGAACTAAAACAAACAAGCAAATAGACAAATAAGTAAACAACCAAAATAACAAATATATCACCAGACAAAAACTGGCTTTTCAGGGCCAGTTGTGCAGGCTCAGTCCATGTCCTCATGACATGGGCCTGGCGCCTTAATGTTTCATCCAGTATCTTGGCCCTCACAGAGATAAGAATTCTAGGCAGAAGCATAATAAGCTGCACAGGTAGGAACAGGATTCATTTAGCAATTAAAAGAGTGAGTGCACATTCGTGCATGAATGTGGGCTGCCCTTCACAGAGAAATATCCATCGTGAGTGGCCCGGAGCGTTACTTAAAGAGAGAAGAAGCCTGACTAGCACCCATAACCATGGACAGGGTCAAAAGATGGCTCTCCCCTGTTCTCAGCCACTTCTACAGGGTAGGGAGTGGCGCCTTGGCCTGTGTGAAGCCATCTGGGAATCTTACAGCACCTCTACATGGAGTTTATGGTCATCATGGTGTCTCCCCTTTCCTGGTCCCCAATGAGACACAGATGCATCCTGGGAAGTTGGGCATTTTAGATGGACAGGCAAACAGGTGGCATTCTGTTGTGGGGCTGTGGGATTCCAGTTCAGCCAGGCCAAATTAGCTGCCTGCATGTTCCAACCATATCACTTAGATATTCCTGACCACAGTGGAGGATGTAGTCTGGGCTCCAACCATGCAGGCAGCAGCACCTGTTTCAGGTCTGCGTGCTCCCTGGGCCTCTCGCTTTGAACTCCCAGGCATCAGCAGCAGCCAGGCAGTGGCCCCTCTTCAAGGCCTGAGCCCCACCCTGTGCATCCTCGCTCTAGGCTTCCAGGTTCTGAGAAGCCCGCTGTGTGACAGCTGCTTCCTGGGGGTCCCTTCTCTCTGCGTTACCTCAGGGTCCCCTTCTTGCTTTCACAGTTCTGCAACACTTGATTCATCGTGCACTCGTTACAGTAAGTGGCTCTGTTGCCACAGCTGATGGAGTGTCTGCTTTCCTGACTGGCCTCTGGTGATGCCAGTGCCGGGGCACCACAGGGCCAACTCCGGGAAACTCAGGACCCAAGATCTGTTGCGGCTGCCCAGCTGACCTTTACGGAGACAATGCTAACACAGCAGGAGGCCAACAGGAAGGAGCGGAAACCCTTCCTCCTGAGCATAAGGCATGACAAAGAAGAAATGTGCCCCGAGAATCTCATTCCCAGCATTGCAAAGCAGGCTAAAAAGAATGGGTTTGAAGCTGAGACCTGAAAGTGCATGTGGACCCCAACGAGTAGGCAGAAAGAACACGGGAGTCATTATACCATGGGGTTTTTATCTTTGTTTTAAAAAATATTTTGAGGGGGCAGGCATTTGTCATAGTGGGTAAACTACGGCTTGGACAGCTGTCAGCTAGTTGCATGTTGGAGGGCCTGGGTTTGAGTTCCAGCTCCAAGCCTGATTACAGCTATCTGCTAATGAACACTGTGGGAGGCATCAAGCGATGGCCCAAGTGGTTGGATCCCTACCACCCACCTGGGAAGCAAAGATGGGGTTCCTCGCTCCTGACTTTGGCCTGGCACAGAGCTGTTGCGGGTATTCGAGGAGCAAGCCAGTAGATGAAAGGTTTCTTTTTCTACCTCCCCCATCCCTCTCTTTGCCTTTCAAATAAATAAAATAAACAAAAATAAATTTAAATATTACTTTACATACTTATTTATTTTAAAATATTTATTTATTTATTTGAAAATCATAGTTACACAAAGAGAGGAGAGGCAGAGAGAGAGAGGTCTTCCATCTGCTGATTCACTCCCAATTGGCTACAATGGCTGGAGCTGCACCAATCCGGAGCTAGGAGCTAAGAGCTAAGAGCTTCCTCTGGGTCTCCTACATGGATTCAGGGGCCCAAGGACTTGGGCCATCTTCTACTGCTTTCCCAGGCCATAACAGAACTGGATCAGAAGTGGAGCAGCTGGGACTTGAACTGGCATCCATATAGGATGCCACTATGCCACAGCGCTGGCCCCACCAATTTATTTTTAAAGATTTATTTATTTATTTGAAAGGCACAGGAGACAGGTAGGAAGAAAAGAAGGAGGGAAGAAAGAAGGAAAAGAGGAGTTAAAAATTATAGTTGTTTTGGACTAAGTTCCTATCCTGGGCCCCAACAAATCAGACCAAAAATAAAAATGGAGTTAAGGTCAGTGTTGTGGCCTAGCAGGTAAAGCCTCCATCTGTGATGCTGGAATCCCACTTCCAATCCAGCTCTCGGCTATGGCTTGGAAAAGCAGTGGAGGATGGCCCAAATGCTTGGGTACCTGCATCCATGTGGGAGACCCAGAAGAAAATACTGGCTCCTGGCTTTAGATCAGCTCAACTCCAGCTGTTGCAGCCTTCTGGGGAGTGAATCCGCAAATGGAAGACCCCTCTCTCTGTCTCTTCCTCTGTCTATAACTCTGCCTCCCAAATAAATACATAAATATTAAAAGAAAGAAAGAAAGAAAGAAAGAAAGAAAGAAAGAAAGAAAGAAAGAAAGAAAGAAAGAAGGGTTAGAAGGCTAACAACTAAATTTCCTAACAGGCAAGTTTCAATTGTTTGATTGGCATAATGAATTTCCTATTGCTTCAATCCTTAAACAAAATAAGTGACCTAAAATAACCTGTTAACTAATCAGTTATTTTCCTATTGTTCTGTCTCCCTGTCCCTGCCTTACAAGGAAAGAGAAGAGAAAGACACGCACACACACACACACACACACACACACACACAGAGAGAGAGAGAGAGAGAGAGAGAGAAATAGAGAGAGAGAGAATCTCCTACTGCTGGTTCACGCCACAAAATTCTGCAATAGCCAGGGCTGGGTCAGTTTAAGAAACTGGCAGAAGATGGCAGACTGAAACACAACCCAAGTCTTCCATGTGGGTGGCAGGGACCCAACTAGGTAAGCCACTGTCTTTTTTCCCCAGGTTGCAGGTGATCAGGAGGCTGGAGTCAGGAGCTGGAAGCAGGTATTGAACCTGGCACTCCAATCAGACACAGGCGTCATAACTGCTGAGTCAGACATCAGCCCCAGCAAATCAGCTTTGAAATGACCAACCAACATTTGTGTTTTGTTTCTGGTTTCTTCAAGCCGTTTTCTGTCTATAAAACCAACCTCTTCTGCTCGGCTTATCAGAATGTTGACTCTGTCTTACGGAATGAAAAGTTGCCCATCCCAGGGCAACAGAGCCAACTAAGATCTTAAAACTGAATTGTAATTTTGTCTTTTGACAGACTGAAGATGAAAGGAAGGAAGAAAGTTAAGGAAAGGGGAAAAAAAACTTCTGTTCTTGCCTCCAAGTATTGAAGTAAAGTCAACTCAAGGTCAGGAACAGGTGAGAAAAGTAGAGTGCAGAGCAATAATTATCTATTACAAAGTAAGAATAGAGATTTTAATTTAGTATAATTTTAAAAAATGAGTTGGGTCTCAGGATTAGTAGAGCGCCTGACCTGAATATCAGATAATCTATGTCTTTTGTTTGCCTATGCATGCATGAACCTGTTCTCTGAGGTAGGGAGGAACTGGTGTAATTAATTAGAAAAATATGGCTTTTGAGGGCTACACTTTCCAAATTTGTCAAATATCCTACCTTGGAATTGTTTAATTAGATTTCAAAGGAATGGTTTCACATGTGAAATTGAACATAGTTAAAGGATCCTAAGAAGGTATTAAAGAATCTATGAAAACAGCTTTCAATTTTAATTACAGGCTACTGAATTTGGTCAGTGGTTTCTACAAGGAAAATCATGTGACAAATATATTCACAAATACACAAAAATGATGTTCCCATTTCAAGAGCTATAGTTCCAACCTCACTTGAGAATGAGTCAGGATAATGTGTAAATATCTCAACTTAAAAATAGGATTTACTAATTTTTCAGGCAAGTTGACAGTTTGTCTCTTTGTACTCATGTCATAAAGTCTAAAAAAACTCATTAGGCAACCCCTTGCCTGGTACATTTAAGAATGCTTCTTCTGTTCCTTTTGTGGCTAATGTTTTCCTATTATCAAGACTTTGCATGCTTTTAACACCCACCCAGCCCCATCACATTATTTTTTTTTTTTGGTTGAGGTCTGAGTGACAAGTACATTGATACAACTGAATCATCCCTCTGCAGGCCTGTCTTTGTTATCAGATTGGTTTTCAAGTAGATTTATACATTTTAAAAGTGCATCCGTTGAACAAGATTAGTCTTTGTGAGATATGACATTTATCCTAGCAATGGGTGATAGAATTTTATGCTTTCGACGTGTGAACCAAACTAGATAGTAAGCTGACATATTGTTAAGGGTGCTTTTCTTCTTGGTTATCAGATTAAGCCACCAAAATGAAGCTGAAAGAGTGTTATCATGAAAGTTTGTTGGATTAGTGCCATGTTTCCTCCGTCCTATAGTGCTAGGATTTTCCCAAAACCTGGCCAAGTTAGGTCTTGCCTTAATATAAAGAATTTTTTAAAATGCCCTGACAACTGAGAGGTAAAGAAGCAAGCAGAAACTGACAATTTCTAAGGTCAGCCTGAAAAGCATTCCAAACAGAACCATTTAAAATACAAGAACAGTTGGAAAGATGCATCCTATCAGTGTACTTTTATAAACGATGCCACATTGCTATATATAAGAAAAAGCATGTTACATTATGTTTCTTAATCATGACATTATATTAATATATGTTAATAAATAAAGATCCAAAGTGTTACTTCTGAGGAAAAATGCTAACAACTTTTTGAGTTACATAAAGGGTTTTGTGGCCATTTAAAAAGCTAAGAATCACTCTGTATCATGTAGAATCATAGTGCAAACAAATCCAGTTGCAATTTATTAGCATTTTTTTTTTTACAGGCAGAGTGGACAGTGAGAGAGAGAGACAGAGAGAAAGGTTTTCCTTTGCCGTTGGTTCACCCTCCAATGGCCGCCACGGCTGGCGCTGATCCAATGGCAGGAGCCAGGTGCTTCTCCTGGTCTCCCATGGGGTGCAGGGCCTAAGTACTTGGGCCATCCTCCACTGCACTTCCGGGCCACAGCAGAGAGCTGGCCTGGAAGAGGGGCAACCGGGACAGAATCCGGCGCCCCAACTGGGACTAGAACCCAGGGTGCTGGCGCCACTAGGCGGAGGATTAGCCTATTGAGCCGCGGTGCCGGCCACTTTATTAGCTTTTAACTGAAGTACGATTTCCCTCGATTAACCTGCAGAGGATTTAGATTACTAGAATAAAACTATTTGATTTGAAATTTAACCATGAAGTGGGGGCTCTTAGCACCTGTTCCGCTTGAAACAGTGTGCAATCTTTAGTAGTTACATATGTATATAGGGCCAATTTTACCTGCTTTTCCAGGAGGGGATTGCCTTTCGCTGGATGGACAAGCAGTCTTGTACAAGAACATCATGTAGAACTCTGCAGGCCTTTTGGGAAGTTCTCCCCTTCACTTTCACCCCAGCCCCTTACATCTCACCTCCTACCCATTTCTCCCCATCTAGAATCTTCCCTGGCTTCCCCTACCACGTGTGTCACTGGCATCAATTACACAGACACAACCGGTCATGGGGTTAGCCCGCATGCTTGTCTTTCCCATTTAAACTGCTATGATCTCAAAGTCATTGGATGCTTGTCGACTCTCAGTCCTGGGCATGTTCTAACAGTCACTAACCATGCTTCTCTAGGGGCCGTATCCTCTTGTTGATCTGTCCTCTTTCTTTTCTCATGCATCTGTTAACTTCCTGTTGCATTTAGGATCAAAGACTCAACCTTCACCCTGAAGGTCAAAATGCTGTGTTATGCCTGGCCAAATCTCTTCTCTGATCTTGTTTTTTCCTATTCCATACTATTTTTTTTTCTGCTTAATTCCACATTCAAACCCTATTATTATACCAACGCTGAGCTTTCTTTCACTCTCAATTTTATGCTTGCAATGTTTTCTTGCCTTAGAGAACCATTTAATTAAAAACAAAATATCACAGAGTTCCACGAATTCTTAAATGGACATCTGGTGCAATCTCTTCCAAATGAAGAAATGTTCTTAAATTTTTTTCAACAGGACATTTCCCATCATGAGAAACTTGTTGTCTCTTAAAACATCCAATTTGGTTGCTGGAAAACCTTGTTTATTTTGTGTTCTTATTGAACAGAAAGTCTTCTCTTTTTAATGCCCACCTTTGTAGAGCAACAGAAATCAAAGTGATCCCATAACCTAGAGGACGGTTCTTCAAGTCTTTGATGATAGCAGTCCTGTCTTCCTTTGGTCTTCTCTCCTCTAGGATGTTGACTCCAAGGCATTCAGTCATTTTTTCCTATACTATACTCTTATATCATCTTTATCCTTAACTCTCAGTCTTCACGCCCTCTGTAATCATATGATTCCATGCTTCTCTGTCTTATGTTTGGGCTGCCATAAAAATACCAGAGACAGGGTGGCTTCAACAGCAAACATTTATTTGTTATAGTTCAATGTCAAGGTGTAAACAGACAGCATTCTGGTGAGGGCCCACTTTCTGTTCAGGGAAAGCCATCTGCCCATCTGCACTTGTACTTACATGGGAGAAAGATGGCTGGAGAGCTCTCAGGAGTACCTTTCATAGGGCCACTAATCCCTGTAATAAGAACTCTACCTTCATGACTTATGACATCCCAAAGTCTCCCCCTCCTAATACTATCCCTCCTCCTAATACTACATTGGGGCTTAGGACTTTAGCATAAGAATTTTGAAGGAATATAATAATCCTTCAATTCATAATCTTTCCTTTCAATGGTTTCCCAGGAGACATTTCTTTCAATACTATCATTTATTTGGTTAGCTACATAATATTTGCATTCTAATGTCCAAATTTGAACATATTCCTTATAAACACTTTTGGAACAGAGACAATGGTGTTCCTTTCATTTCACTTGTGTAACATACTAAAAGCAGAATTTCCAATTCTAAAATAACTGTCAATATAGATATCAAGATAAGAGACATTTTTATTTTATTTATTATATTTTATTTATTTATTTACTTGAGAAGTAGAGTTACAGACAGAGAGAGGGAGAGACAAAGGTCTTCCATCCTTTGGTTCACTCCCCAAATGGCTGCAATGTCTGGAGCTGAGTTAATCCAAACCCAGGAATCAGGAGCGTCTTCCGGGTCTCCCACGCGGGTGCAGGGGCAAGCACTTGGGCCATCTTCCACTGCCTTCTCAGGCCACAGCAGAGAGCTGGATCAGAAGAGGAGCAGCCAGGACACGAACTGGCGCCCATATCGGATGCTGGTGCTGCAGGCAGAGGCTTAATCTACTACGTCGCAGTACCAGTCCCTCACACAACTTTCTAAACAGGGAAGTCAGCAACTATAGTAAAGTATATCATTTGTTGTGATCTATAAGAATTTCCTTATGGAAAGATGAAGTCACAGCAGCATGTTCTTGGCTTTGTACAAGTTGTATTCCTTTAAGTATCAAGTCTAGAAACTTGCTCATGTTTTCAGATCTAGTGAAAAACCCTGTATGCTTGTATGTACTTTCTGGTTTTATATTCAAAGATGCTGGTGTTGCTGTGATTCCAGTATCATGGAAGGTTAACCTGGAAAGAAACTTAGAAGTTATGTAGTAAAATCTATGTAAAAATAAACAAACAGATACAGGCAAAGCGAGTTTACTCTGACACCGGATGATTTACCTTGTACCAGTTTTCTCCTTAAGAAGTAAAACAAAGGCATGTTCCCATGAATTTCATCATTGCCAAGTTCTCTGCAGTCAGTGCTGATATCAGTGAAAGAGGGCCGTTTAGGTTCCCTGGGACACACACTGAATGTTGGAAATATTTGGTGCCTTGGAGGACACCAGAACTCAGCCCTGTCATAGGCTCCCAATCATCTATCTTTCTAACTTCCCTCTTTACCTCTTACTTTAGACTGTCTATCTTAAGGCATAAGAGGAACTTTAAAATCTCTCTCCTTCTTGGACACTCTCTCCTTAAATATCGGTATGCACCCAAAGGGTGCTTTTTCCTGAGCACAACGAGCAAAGCAGAGGCAAAGATCTCCATAAAACGAGGACAGAATTCATCTAGTCAATACTCCTAGGTTCAGCACTGAGAAGATAAAATAGACAAAAATACAAGGGCAGTCTATGCTTGGCTCTTCCTCTGTGCTTCTTAACCAAATTGTGATTTAAAAAAAAAAACTATAATTTTCTTTTTTTTTACTATTTTTTAATTTATTTTTTATTTAGTAAATATAAATTTCCAAAGTACAGTGAGTGGATTACAATGGCTTCCCCCCCCATAATTTCCCTCCCACTCACACCCCTCCCATCTCCCGTTCCCTCTCCCATTCCATTCACATCAAGATTCATTTTCAATTATTTTTATATACAAAAGATTGATTTAGTATATATTAAGTAAAGATTTCATCAGTTTGCACCCACACAGAAACACAAAGTGTAAAATACTGTTTCAGTTCTAGTTATAGCATTACTTCACATTGGACAACACACTAAGGACAGATCCCACATGAGAAGTAAGTACACAGTGACTCCTGTTGTTGAGTTAATAATTTGACGCTCTTGTTTATGGCGTCACTAATCTCCCTAGGCTCTAGCATGAGTTGCCAAGGCTATGGAAGCCTTTTGAGTTTGCCGACTTTGATCTTATTCCGACAGCGTCATAGTCAAAGTGGAAGTTCTCTCCTCCCTTCAGAGAAAGGTACCTCCTTCTTTGATGGCCCCATTCTTTCCACTGGGATCTCACTTGTAGAGATCTTTCATTTAGGTCTTCTTCTTCTTCTTTTTTTTTTTTTCCAGGGTGTCTTGGCTTTCCATGCCTAAAATACTCTCATGGGCTCTTCAGCCATATCTGAATGCCTTAAGGGCTGATTCTGAGGCCAGAGTGCTATTTAGGACATTTGCCATTCTTTTTTTTTTAAACTTTTATTTAATGAATATAAATTTCCAAAGTACAGCTTATGGATTACAATGGCTTCCCCCCCATAATGTCCTTCCCACCCGCAACCCTCCCCTTTCCCACTCCCTCTCCCCTTCCATTCACATCAAGATTCATTTTCAATTCTCTTTATATACAGAAGATCAGTTTAGCATACATTAAGTAAAGATTTCAACAGTTTGCTCCAACACAGAAACATAAAGTGAAAAATACTGTTTGAGTACTAGTTATAGCATTAAATCTCAATGTACAGCACACTAAGGACAAAGATCCTACATGAGGAGTAAGTGCACAGTGACTCCTGTTGTTGACTTAACAAATTGACACTCTTGTTTATGGCCTCAGTAATCACCCTAGGCTCTTGTCATGAGCTGCCAAGGCTATGGAAGCCTCCTGAGTTCACTGACTCTGATCATATTTAGACAACTTAACTGAAAAGTGATCGCTGTTAAATGTAAGAGTGGGAATAAGAGAGGGAAGAGATGTGCAATTCAGGACATGTTCAAGCTGACTTACCTCAAACGGTAGAGTAGAAACATACCAGGGGATTCCAATTCAATCCCATCAAGGTGGCATGTACCAATGCCATCTCACTAGTCCAAGTGATCAATTTCTGTTCACAATTGATCATTATGATAGGACTAAGAACCAAAGGGATCACATAAACAAGAATAGTGTCTGCAAATACTAGCTGATAGAATCAAAAAGGGAGAGAATGATCCAACATGGGAAGTGAGATACACAGCAGACCCATAGAATGGCAGATGTCCTAAACAGCACTCTGGCCTCATAATCAGCCCTTAAGGCATGTGGATCCAGCTGAAAAGCCCATGAGAGTATTTCAGGCATGGAAAGCCAAGACACTCTGGGGGAAAAAAAAAACCTAAATGAAAGATCTCTGTGAGTGAGATCCAAGTGGAAAGAATGGGTCATCAAAGAATGAGGTACCTTTCTCTGAAGGGAGGAGAGAACTTCCACTTTGACCATGGCCTTGTCTAAAAAACTATAATTTTCAAGATCACTTTCCCCTTAAGCTTTCTATTGTTTTCTTTTCCATTGATTGTCAATAGGCTACAAGTAGTGGATAAAGCAGTACTGATTTGTTTACCAGAATAGATGTTGTCACTGGCATAGCTGTTAAGAGCTGGTTAGCACACCTTCATTCCACATTGGAGTTCCTGGGTTTGAGGCCTGATTCTGCTCCCAATTCCAGCATCCTATTCATGTGAACCCTGGGAGGTAGCAGGTGATGGCTCTAGGTTTGATTAGGACTATCTTAATGATGTAATTGATTGCATGCTGTTTCCATGCCTCCTGTGAGAGAGCTGGATTGAATCCCCAGCTCCTGGATTTGTCTTGCCCCAGCTTTGGCTTTTGCAGGCAATTGGGGAATGAACCAGCAGACAGGAGGTCTATTTTTTTTTTTTTTTCCTCCTTAACTTTCAAGGCCAGCGCCACGGCTCAATAGGCTAATCATCCACCTGCGGCGCTGGCACACCGGGTTCTAGTCCCGGTTGCTCCTCTTCTAGTCCAGCTCTCTGCTATGGCCCGGGAGTGCAGTGGAGGATGGCCCAAGTGCTTGGGCCCTGTACCCACCTGGCTTCTGGATCCTGGCTACAGATCAGCGCGGTGCGCCGGCCTCAGCGGCCATTGGGGGTTGAACCAACGGAAAAAGGAAGACCTTTCTCTCTGTCTCTCTCTCTCTCACTGTCCTCTCTGCCTGTCAAAAAAAAAAAAAGTTTCAAATGAATAGATAAAACACATATACATATGCTAGTATGTTTTCAGTTTGGGAACAAAATTGTCTGAGCTTTTGTCTGCTCTAAAACAATTAGAAGGGAATAATTAAATGTTTTACCAAAGGTTTAAAATCACCCTTGAGGCCAGAGTTAAATTGTCCCCTGCAATGCTGACATCCTGTATGGGTACCAGTATAACTCTCAGCTGCTCCACTTCCCACTAATGGCCTGGGAAAAGCAGTGAAAAATGGCCCAAATGTTTGGTCCCCTGCCACCCATGTGGGAGAGTCAGATGAAGTCCCCGCTCCTGTCATTATCCTGGCCCAGCCCCTGTCATTGTGTCCATCTAGGGAGTGAACAAGTAGAAGATCTATATCTCTGTCTCTCCCTCTCTCTCACTGTAACTCTGTCATTCAAAATAAATAAATAAATCTTTAAAAAATTAAAATTATTCTTACAGAGAACATTCTGTTTGTTAGGTTTGATTAGGACTATCTTAATGATGTAATTGATTGCATGCTGTTTAATGCCCTGCCTTCTTTCTCAGTCACTAGTCAAAACATAATATGAAGTACAGTCCTTAGGATAAGTCTAAATCAATTATCAGTGCAATTGAGATGAAGTAACACTGTACTGTTTTTTAAAAAATCATAAATGGCCCACTTTAACATCACTAGGGAAGAGGACATTTTATCAAAAGTTTCATTGTGGAGCTGTGGTTTTTGAAAAAAGCAGCCACTTTGAATAAAATACTTGATCCTTAAAACTTCCAAGCAATTAGTGTGTTGGGTGACAAGTAAAAGTGGGGACTACAGAATTGCATAACATTAATTTTCCAGAGAATCAAGTCCTTTCTATGCTAGCCTTTTTAAATCACTTTAGTATAATATTTCAATGGAATGGAACAAAATCTTTTGTAATGAATTATTCATGGTATACCTAGAAGGCAGTTTTCAGAATTGTGACTAGTGACAAAAGAAAATCTCACTTAAGACAGTCTTTCTAAACTTTGTCATATTAATGATCACAATTAATAGCATGAGTGTACTTCAAGAAGTTCATGGTGGCCTGTGCCTGGCTCAGCAGTTAAGATACTTGCTGAGCTACCTGCTTCTGTATCGCAGCGCCTGGGTTTGGGTGCCAGCTCTGCTTCCTATTCCACCTTCCTGCTATGTGCACTCTGGGAGGAAGCAGGTATTGCCTCACGCCCTGGGTCCCTGTTACCCATATGGGAGACCTGGATGGAGTGCCCACCTCCTTTCTTCAGCCTGATCCAGCTGGGGCTATTGCAGGGATTTTGAGGGAGTGAGCTAGCGGATGGAAGATCTCTGTCTGGCTCTATCCTTCTGCCTTTGAAATAAATAACCAGAAAATAAATAAAATAAGAAAAATAAAGTCAGCATTTATAATTGCTCATAAAACTGCAACATGGGTTGTCTCCATGTCGTACAGCATTAACTGGGGCTTCTGGAAGGCTGGGCACTGGTTCTGGTGTGTGTCTTGGCCACACGTGCTGCCTGTCTTCTGGCATCTCAGCCGGGAAACCATTGGTACATCCACATCTGGCCCTGCCGTGTGGCTGTTTGGCTTCCTGACACCATGATGGCTGGCTTCTGAGATGAGCTTCCAAAGAGAAAAATGTGTCATTTTTTCATGGCTTAGCCTTAGTAGGCTTGTAAGAAAGTTCCAATATAGTAACAACAGAGCCTCCCAATTTTATGGAGAGGGAATATTTCTCAATGCAAGAGTGTCTTTATCTCTTAATGGAGAAGCAGCAGCATCACAAAGTCAGAAAAGCATGTTGGGTGGGGGTACACCTGTGTGGCTATCTCAGAAAAAATTCATCTCAGTGATGATAAATCTGTGGGACTCATTGCTGCTCATTGTTCTACTTGGAAAGGACTAATATCTATTCTACTTGTCTAAAAATAGAAAGAAATAAAAAGAATATGACTAATCACATTGAACTATTTCTTTCCTGAGAAAAATAGAAATTTGAGAGTCGAAGTCTTCTAAATAACTCCTGTTCAAACTACATTAAAAGTAATCAGTATCAGATGTGGGCATTTGGGGCAGCTGTTAAGACACCACTTGGGATGCCCACATCCCATGTTGGACTGCCTGGGAAAAAGTCCTAGCTCTGCTTTGGATTTAGGCTTCCTGCTAATGTATACTGTAGGAGGCAATAGGTGATGGCTCAATTATTTTGGTCTCTTCCACCCACTTTGGAGGCCTGTACTGAGTTCCTGGCTTTGGCTTTGCCCAGCCCGGGCTATTGGGGGCATTTGGGGAATCAATCAGCAGATGCAAGATCTCCCTCTGTCTCTTCCTCTGGCCTCAATTTAAAAAGCAACAACAACAACAACAACAACAACAAAAACCCATAATCCCTTGGGGCTAGCACTGTGGCACAGTGGGTTAAGTCTTAGCCTGCAGTGCCAGCATCCCGTATGGGCACTGATGAGTCCCTGCTGCTCCACTTCTGATCTAGCTCCCTGCTCATATGCCTGGGAAAGCAGCAGAAGATGGTTCAAATGTTTGAGCCCTACTCCCGTGGGAGGTCTGAAAGAAGCGTTTGGATCCTGGCTTTGGTCTGGCCCAGCTCCTGCTGTTGAGGTCACTTGGGAAGTGAATCAGCGGATGGAGGATTCTCTCTCTCTCTCTCTTTCTCTTTCTCTCCTATCTTTGCCTTTTGAATAAGTAAATAAAGCTTAAAAAATGAAAAAAGTTTGCCAAACTATTAAAAAAAGTAATCCATATCAATTGTCCTCTTCTTAGTATAATTGTTTTAAGAACTGCTAATGGAGCTTACAAAATTTGTGGTCAAATACATGACAGTACCTGGTGTGACTGTCTCATACCCTAATAGCCAAGATGAGTAAAACTTCCAACACTGCACACACAGATTTAGGTGAGGAACAAAGATGCTTCCCTTTCACTTTTCCTGTTTTCCAGCTTTCTCTTAAGAAAATCAAATAAGAAACATTTCAAAGTGGTTGACATGGTTTTGCTTTGAATTATTTCATCTTCTCAGAGTTGTCCCAGATTTAGGATCCTAAACAGCGCATTGACACTATACCCCATCTCCCCCCTTTCCAGAGAAACCAGAGCATGACAGGGAAAAGAAGGGAAATTCCTCCAACACGTCCCCCCTCTCAGTGACTGCTAGTGAGAGCCTATTTTACCCTGTTAAACCTGCCTTTTATGTGTATGCTTCCGTGTGTTTTAAATGTGATTTGCATATTTTCTTTGCTTTGAATTTTCCCTTGGGATTTAAAAATGCTTCAGTTTTGGATTTGTCATTCATAGTCCCTTTGAGCCTTGGAGCGTTTGTTTCAAGAATACGTCTCTTTCCTGTGGCTAAAGAGCCACATGTGTCCCTAAGTTGTACAGCGAGTACTCAAGGTGATATTCCAAAATAGATAGCTTGTATATTCTAGAATGACTTAGCCTCCTCAAACAAACTTGGATTCAGACTAGGATGGACTCAGAAAATAAGAATTTCATCTTTTCACCAAGGTAGTCCAATGAAACTTTATTTCTACGAGAAAACTATGTTCAGAAATAAGCACAGTTCTCTTGTACTTGGGTGGAGGCAGTTAGATCAAAGATTTCCAGATTGATTAGATGAATCCAGGAATATTGAGAGCTGCGCTCTGATTACTTGAGCTTGGAGAGGCTAAAAATCTTGCACTTGCCACAGTGCAGAATCCAATGCTGAGTGTCTGGCAGGAGGATGGGATAGTGCCTGGGAAGGGGATGAGAGCAGTGATGAAAGACAGACTCTGAGTATCATATGCTATTGCACAGAGCCGAAACACCAGAGAATCATTGGACCAACCAAGGGGTAAGAAAGTTCTAGAAGTTCTGTTGGACCAAGAGATCTGTTGTCAAAATAGGGAGGACTTCTGGGAGCCTTATGGCTGGAGGCAGCGTACAGTTCAAGGGTATCCTTGCCAAGGCCCCAAACCAGATGTCCCCTTGCTGTTGGTGGGGCTGGAGAAGAATCCAGGCACTGCTGGAATGCTGTCTGTGTGTGAGGAGTTGCGCTAGGGCTTTGGAGAATCCAGCCATTCAAATGTTCAGAACTGTTTCAGAGTTCAAGTTTTCTATTTCCTTTTTCACTGTGTTCATTAAGGTGCTGAGTGGAGAAGCAACTGGCCCAAGATTAGGCAGTTAAGCACTGGCAGAGCAGGACTTTTTCAGCCAAGTGACTTGCAACCACTACAGTCAAGCACCATTGGGCCAGACACCTTTCCTTTTCTATCTCCAAGTTTCAGAAGATATAGAAGCTTCTCAGTGGATCCAGGTTTCTTAGGTGACAGAAACTCTCCATCTTCAAATTGATTATCTGAGAGTTTTACCGAGTCCTTGAAAAAAATAACACCCTATAAATAATTCCCCTGTCCATTAGCAGCCACTCCCTATTCCCCCCAATCTCCCCAACCTCTGGCCTCCATGAATCCACTGTCTGTCTCTGTAGATTTGCCTGTGCTGGACATTTCATTTGAATGGACTCGTGCAACACGTGATTTTTTGTGAATGGCTTCTTACGCTTGACATAGTATTTACAAGGTCCATCCATGCTGCAGCTTAGTCTCAGTACTTTATATCCTTTTGTTGTGAGAGAATATTCTACTGTATTATTTTTATTTCAGATGTTCTTACTCTTTGATTATTATGACTAATGTTTTTATGAACACTCAAGTAGAAGTTTTGTGTGCAGATTTTTAAAATAAAGCTGATTTTAAAAATATTTATTTATTTGAAAGGCAGAGTCAGAGAGAGAAAGAGAGGGAGACACACACACACACACACACAGAGAGAGAGAGAGAGAGAGAGAGAGAGAGGGAGGGAGAAATCTTCCATCTGCTGCTGCACTCCCCAAATGGCTGCAAGGGCCATGGCTGTGCTAGACGGAAGCCAGGAGCCAGGACCTTCATCTGGATCTCCCACATGGGTGCAGGGGCCTAAGGACTTGGGCCATCTTTTGCTGTTTTCCCAGGCAACTAGCAGGGAGCTTGATTGAATGTGGAGTTTTCAGAAGTTGAATCAGAGCCCATATGAGATGCGGGCAGTGTAGCAGGTGGCAGCCTGAATTGCTATGGCACAAAAAAGTGACTTTTTAATCTAGAATTTTCCTTTTTTTAAAAAAAAAAAGATTATTTATTTGAAAGAGAGAGAGAGAGAGAGAGAGAGAGAGAGAGAGAATCTTCCATCTGCTTCCCCAAATAGCTGCAATGGCCAGAGTGGGCCAGGCTGAAGCCAATATCCAGGAGCTTGTTCCAAGTCTCCCATGTGAATGCAGGGTCCCAAGCACTTGAACTATCTTCCGCTGATTTCCCAAGCACATTAGCAGGAAAATGGATGGTAAGTGGAGCAGCTGGGACTCGAATCAATGCCCATATATGTTCCCCATGTCACATGTAGTGGCTTTACCTGCTACACTACAGAGCCTGCCCCCTTGAAATTTCTACTCACAACCTCTATTTCTGAATTATCCACTTTTTCTACCAGAATCCTATTCATATTGGAATCTCCAAAGTCATAATTTTTTTAAATCTCATAAACATATTTATTTTACTTGGCATAGATACACTCAGCGAAATTTGTTTTATTTATTCCAGCTTTGTCCCATCACTACACGGGGTGCTGGAGATAAAAGAAAAACTCCAGAGTGTTTCTGCCATTGAGGAGCTTCTGTGTAGCTGGGGATGTGGAGAGGAGTAAGAACAACCACAGACACTTAGAACATTATTCAAATGTGTGATAGCAGAGGCAGACAAAGGTTGCTTTGAGAGCATCGAGAGGGGACACTTATTTGGCAGAGTGCAGGAGGGTTTCACCGGATGTGTGATGCTGGTGGGCCTCTCATGAGCGACAAAGGAGGTGTGAGGGTAGAAGGGCTTCTAGGCAGGAAGAACAGCGTGTACTGGTACCCTGGGGCAGGAAGAGCGTGGCTGGACTTGAAACCATCAAAGCAGGAGCTACAGCACACAATGCCTTGGGCAGGACGGTAACGGGGTGGCAGGTGAGGTGGGAAACTAGGTAGTGATGAAATCACAGCAGAACTATGTCTTTCTCAGGGGTTGGACCTATTTTGAAAGTAACATGTTTCCATTGAAAGAGTTTAAAATGGAGGATTAATTATTACTAGAGCATTTAGGACACCATGAACTTTTGAAAAAGTGAATCGTGTAAAGAACTCCTGAAATATCTTTATGATTGCGTTTCATGCTAACGTGTTTGGCAGCAGAGAGCCTAGGATGGGTGGTTGAAAGAACCTACCTTTGCAGGAGCAAGGTTTCTGCCCGGTGACATTGTTTTCCTGGGATTCCCCACTCAGGGGTTCATGTCTAAGTACAGAACACATTGATTTCTATTTTGATCTTGTAAGGCATCACTCTGTTTTAAGAAGTTCATGACCCCACCAGTACCTTCCCAAGGTTTTGATATGTTCTACATTAAGCTCCATAATACCCCCACAGAAATGAAATATCACCCACTGAGTCTTCTTTGAAGATCATTTCAGCTTCCCTGAATACCCGTTTGTTTGTTTAGTTGCGCTGTCAGCACGTCTGTCAAACACAGAACTCCTGGATGGCCTCAAGTCATTTGATGCTGAGCATTGTCCTGATACAGGACCTGCTCATAGAATCTTGCCAGTTTTCTCTCAGGTGACTCCTGCTTTAAAACAAAGAAAAGAGACAAAAAAGAAAAGAGAGAAAGAAAGTTATAGTGCTAATTGAGAAGACTAGCAAGCAAATAAAGCCAAATGCTTATAGGTTTGACATTTTTGTTGATAATATTTAAAATTTTTATTTATTTTATGAGAGAGAGAGAGAGAGTGAGAGAGAAAGAAAAAGAGAGAGAGAATCTTCCATTTGATAGTTCACTTCCCAAATAACTGCAACAGCCAGGGCTGGGCTGGGCTGAAGCCGGGAGCCTGGAACTCAGTCTGGCTCTCCAACATGCATGGCAGAGACCCAAACACTTGAGCCATCATCTGCTGCTTCCCAGGGTGTGCATTCGGAAGAAGGTGAATCTGAAGCAGAGCTGGGACTTGAACCAAGCATTTGTGTGTCCCAAGCAACAGCTTAGGCACTGTGCCAAACATCTGTCCCTAGCCATGACATTTTATAATTTTTAGCACAAGCCGTATTTTTTCTAGATATTTAATTAGAAAACTCTAGAACTTTTCTTAAAGGTTTTGTCTTATATCACAGTTACAACTCCTCTCTCCCTTCCATTCTTATTTTCTTAGTGACAAAAATAAATTCATTTATTTTTTTAGAAGATACTTATGGACTACAGAAGTTACTATAATTTATTTACCAAAACACATATGAATATTAAGAAACTGGCAATGGGTAGTACCATTTTAACAGCAACAGAAATATTATAATTTAATTAAATGGACCAGTAATTGGCCTGTTTTGAACAAAACATAGCAAAGAGACTGTATTCTTATAATATCTATAATATTTATTGATATATTGCAAATGAATTCTAACCTAAATATATCAAAATTCATAGTTTTTATTTATATCTTAAAAAAGACATTGAGGCCGGCGCCACGGCTCACTAAGCTAATCCTCCGCCTAGCGGCGCCGGCACACCGGGTTCTAGTCCCAGTCGGGGTGCCGGATTCTGTCCCGGATGCCCCTCTTCCAGGCCAGCTCTCTGCTGTGGCCAGGGAGTGCAGTGGAGGATGGCCCAGGTGCTTGGGCCCTGCACCCCATGGGAGACCAGGAAAAGCACCTGGCTCCTGGCTCCTGCCATCGGATCAGCGCGGTGCGCCGGATGCAGCGCGCCGGCCGTGGCGGCCATTGGAGGGTGAACCAACGGCAAAGGAAGACCTTTCTCTCTGTCTCTCACTGTCCACACTGCCTGTCAAAAAAAAAAAAAAAAAAAAAAAAAAAAAAAGACATTGAGAATCCATAAAAGCAACATTTAAATACTTGTATATATATTTGAAATTATATTTTCATATCAAACGTAGTTATGAAAATTCCATTCAAAAATTGTTTTGCATTTTTACTACTTTTTTATATTATTCACTGTGAGGAGCAACTCGGACTAGACTAAGTTACTGGAATTAAGACTTATTCTATGCATCTGCTCTCCCACAATATGGCGCTGGGAGAGGAGTAAACAACTTTTACACAGCTGCCTCCAGTTCGACCAATAACCTGCAGGAGCTGATCCTGCTCCTGATTGGAGGAGAGCAGCGTACTCGGCGTGTGGGTAGCAGAGTTGGGATTGGTGGAAGAGGACTATAAAGGAGGAGAGAGACAACATGCACCAGGAACATCTAAAGGGAACATCCGGATAACATCTGAGCAGCCCCCGAGAGAGCCGGCCGGCGGTGTGCTGCTCCCCCGCGGAAGTGGGGAAAGTGGCAGGGGGAGCCGCCCTTCCACGGAGGTGGGAGAGATCGGCAGCCAACCCGGGAAGGACCAGCAGCAAACCCGGGAAGGGCCGAGCAGACAAAAGAACAACGCAGGGTCTAGTGTCGTTCCTCCACGAAGAGGGGGAGCGACAATTCACCGTATTTTTCATTATTTTTTTGAAAGATACATGATTATGTATACACATCCATGGGCTACAGTGTGATGCTTCAATACATGTATACATTGTACAACGCTCAAATTTGAGTAGTATCTATCACCTTAAATATTTATGGCTTTTTTGAGACAAGATCATTAAAAATTCTATTCTAGCTATTTAAAAATACACAATACTATAGTCACTTTAGTGTGCGACAGAACATCAGCTTTTGTTCCTCCTATCCAACTGTGACATTGTGTCACTTGTCTGACCTCTCCCCACTCGCCAACCCTCTCTCTTCCTCACTCCCTGGTACTCACTGTGATACTCCCAACTTCAACGAGGTCAACCATTAGAGCGCACAGACGAGTGAGATCACGTGGTATTTGTGTTTCTGCACTTGGCTTGTTTCACTTAATGTAATATCCGCCAAGTTATTCTATGTTATTGGGCCAGTCTGGCAGTGATGAATTCCTTCAGTTTTTTGCTTGTCATGGAAAGTTTTCTTAACCCTTCATTTCTGAAGGATAACTTTACTGAGTATAGTGTTGTTTTTCTTTTTCCTTTCTTTCTTTTTTTAGGATTTATTTTATTTATTTGAAAGGCAGAGTGACAGAAAGAAGAGAGAGAAAAAGAGTCAAAGATCTTCCATCTGCTGGTTTACAGCCCCAAAGCCTGCAGTAGCCGACTGGGCCAGGCTAAAGCCAGGAGTCTAGAATTCCTTCTGGGTCTCCTACATGGGTGTCAGGGACCCAAGCAATTGGGCCACCCTTTTCTTCCTTCCCAGGTGCATTAGTGGGAATCTGGATTGGAAATGGAGCAGCTAGAACTCTGATTGGTACTCCAATATGAGATGCAGACATCCCAACTGGTAGCTTAACCTTCATACTGAATTGCCAGCCCCATTTGAAATTTTTTAAATTGAAGAGGCAGACAAAGAGAGAGAGAAAAAGGGAGAGAGCTCCCACCCCCTGGTTCCTTCCCCTGATGCCTACAATGGCTGGGATTGAGATAGGCCAAAGCCAAGAGCCAGGGACGCAACCCAGATTTCCCATATATGTTGGCAGGGCCCCAACTACTTAAGTCATGGTTTTGAACCCAGGCAGTAACACGGGATACGGGCGTCTTAACCACTAGGCCAAACACTTGCCCCAGGTATATTTTTCTTGGTAATTTTTTTCAGGACTTAAATATTTCATCCCATTCTTTTTTGGTCTGTAATGCTTCAGCCAAGAAGTCTGTTGTTGTTCTAATGGGAATAGCCTTATAAGCAACTTGATGTTTTTATATTGCTGTTTTCAGAATTCTCTTTGTATTTTTTTACAGTGTGACTATAACATGTCTTAGAAGGGATATACATATATATAATATATATATATTTTTGAAAAGCAGAGTAACAGAGAGAGAGAGAGAGAGAAAGAGAAAAAAAAACTGTCACTTTAAGTTTTTTTTTTTTTTTTTTTTTTTTTGACAGGCAGAGTGGACAATGAGAGAGAGAGACAGAGAGAAAGGTCTTCCTTTTTCCATTGGTTCACCCTCCAATGGTCGCCGCGGCCCGTGTGCTGTGGCCGGTGCACCACGCTGATCCGATGGCAGGAGTCAGTTGCGTCCTGCGTGCTGCGCTGATCCAAAGCCAGCAGCAAGGTGCTTCCTCCTGGTCTCCCATGGGGTGCAGGGCCCAAGCTCTTGGGCCATCCTCCACTGCACTCCCTGGCCACAGCAGAGAGCTGGCCTGGAAGAGGGGCAACCGGGACAGAATCCGGCGCCCTGACCGGGACTAGAACCCAGTGTACCGGCGCCGCAAGGCAGAGGATTAGCCTATTGAGCCGGCCGTGCTTGCCTTCCTGCTGTGCTCCCCATGGGTGGGGTCTTCCTCTATGTTGTGCTGCCTGAGGTTGGGGAAGGAGTGCTGGAGGCAGTCCCTTGGCCACCTAGGTAAGGCGCTTTCAGAGACTCTGGATATTGGCTTGAGGGCTAGGGTGTGTGGGTTCTGCCCAGCACTGGTTTTCACCATAGTGAGTTTGATGCTGGACCTCTCCTTAATTCCCTCTCTGTCCCTCAAGTGGGAGACATCGCTCTCCACACTGTGCAGGCAACTCTTTCCTTCCTGACTTATTCAATGCATCTTTTCTTGCTATTATATTAAAACCAAGGACTGTGGCCTTTTCCCAGCCCTGGTGAAGGGATGTGAATAGCATTCAAATCGTTGTCTCTGTGGGGAGATAATAAGTGGAGGATTTTAGGGGTCATCTTGCATAACCCATCACAATTTTCTTTTTAAAATAGTTTCCCTTATGAAGGTCTGAAGGCATGGGAATCTTAAATGTATAGCACAATAAAATTTCACCTATGTATAAAACCTTATAATCTTCTCCCTTATGTATAAAGCAATACAGCATCTCAGAAAGCCCCTTTCAGTTCTCGCTCTCCCACCCCTGCTAATATTCACCTCAAAAGGGGCCACTCTCTGACTTCCATCACCATGGAATGGTTTTGCTCATCCGACTTTCATCACTGCAGACAAACAGCACATACTCTTTAGGGTCTGGCTTCTCTTGTTCACTTTACACCTATGGAAATCCTCTCTTTCTGAATTTCTGCAGTATCTGGCCAGAGAGTGTAAGTCCTTCAACTTGATCCTTTTTTTTCAGATTGTCTTGGCTTTTCTAGGATTTTTTAAAAGATTTATTTTATTTGTTTGAAAGGCAGAGTTAAATTGAGAGAGAGAGAGAGAGAGAGAGAGAGAGAGATCTTCCAGTTGTCAGTTCACTCCCCAAATGGCCACAAAGGCTGGGGCTGGGCCAGGCACTTCTTCCAGGTCTCCCACATAGGTCCAGGGGCCTAGGGACTTGAACCATCTTCTATTGCTTTCCCAGGCTCATTAGCAGGGAGCAGGATCAAAAGTGGTGCAGCTGGGACTTGAATTGGTGCCCATATGGGATGCTGGCACTGCAGGCCATGGTTTTAACCTGCTGCACCACAGCCCTGGCTCCTATTCTAGGATTTTTTATCTCTATTTAAATTACAGAATCTGACTGCCAATATTCACTAAAAGCTGCTAGAATTTTGTCTGGGTTAACATTCAATATGTATTAAGTTGAGGCGATGGAATTATCTCTCCCAATTTATTACAATACTGGCTCTTCTAATCCATGGACTTGATACATCTCTTCAGATCATGCAATTTTCTACTGTATTCAAATAATATGTAAATGACATAATTTTATATAATTATATGAAATTCTATGATTTTATACAATTACATGTAAGTTATACAATCTGTGGGTTAAAGAATATTTACATAGCATCAAAATACATATGGGATACTTGCAGTTGAATCTCCAAAAGTTGTTAAAGACTAGGCACTAAAACTTGTATGCATTACTGAAGCAAATTAAAGAAAACTTATATAAAGGGAGAGACATATAATGTCCATGTGTTGAAAGACTCAATGGTAAAATGTTAGTTTTCCCCACATTGATCTAGTGGTCAAGAGTCAAAAGAATATCAATTAAATTCTTTAAAGGAATTCTTGTAATAATTGATAACCTCAATTTAAAATTCATATGCAAATGCAAAGGAACTAAAATAGCTAAGAGAATTTGAAAAAGTAGACTACAGTTGGAGGATACCACTACTTGGTTTTAATATTTATGGAGCTGCTGTAGTGATGACAGCAAGGTACTGTTATAAGGGTAGACTGGATTAGTAGAACAGTGGAGCAGAACAGAACGTCCAGAGACAGATCCACACTGAACTGACTTTTGATAAAGATGGAGATACAGTCAGTGGAGAAATGACCTCCCTTCCAACAAATGGTTCTGGAACAATTAATCAAGTTAACTATGATATAAACCTTATATCACGTAAAAAATGGAAAATGTGTCAGAAAGATAAATGTGAAAAACTCCAAACTATAAAATTTAATTTAGAAACTAGAAACTTTGTGAGCTTTGATGCGGCCAAAATTTTCTTAGATAGAAAATCACACAACCTATTAAAGAAAGAATTGATAAATTGGACTTCATATAGATGTTAAACTTCTATTCAAAAGAGAATGAAGAGGGGCTGGTGTTGTAGCATATTGGGTTAAGCTGCTGCCTGCAGTACTAACACCCCATGTGGGTGCTGTTTCTGAGTCCTGGCTGCTCCACTTCTGATCTAGCTCTCTGCTAATGTTCCTGGGAAAGCAGCAACAAACCCAAGTCCTTAGGCCCCTGCACCCACATGGGAGACCCAGGTGAAGCTCCTGGCTCCTGACTTCTGTGGCCACTTGGGGAATGAACCAGAGATGGAAGACATCTCTCTCTTTCTCTGTCACTCTGCCTTTTGAGTAAATAAAATAAATCTGTTTTTTAAAAAAGAGAATTACAACAAGTAACATAAATGGGGACATATTTGCAAATTTATTATCAGGTAAAGGAATTGCATCCAGAACTTGAAAAGAACTCCTCAATAGGAAAAATAAAACATAGTCCCCTTAAAAATTGACCAGAGATTCAAACAGACACTTTATCAAAGAAGCCATGGGAACATCAGCAAACACAGTATCTTTATATGAAGTATTTGCAAGGATGTGGAGGAAACAGAATATTAATGGTACAACCACTCCAGAAAGTCAATCAGTGGTTTCTTTAAAAGCTTATGATAACCTGTCATATCACCCAACCATTCTACTCCCCTATGTTTACCCAGGAGAAGTCAAAGTTCGTGTCCATACAAAGATTTGCCTCTGAGTATTCATGGAAGTCTTATTTGTAGTGGCCAAAATTGGAAGTAATCCAAATATCTCTTCAAAGATGAGTAGAAACACAAATTGTGGCATATCTATAGGATGCAATGCTCCTTTGCAATAAAAAGGAACACACTACTTACTTAGGTAACTACATGGATGAATCTCAAGATAATAATGCCAAGTGAATGAAGATAGATTTTTAAAAAGAACATATATTATGTGATTTTAACTATATATAAAATTTTAGAAAATACAAATGACTCTACAGTGATGAAAGATGATTGGTTGTTGCCAGGAACCATGTGAGGAAGCAGTGACAGGGAGAGAGGGAACACTTGAATACTTTGGTATTTTATATTCTATATATAAAGGTACTTGAGGAAACTCTTGGAAGTCTGGATATATTCATCATCTTGGCTGGGTTGATGGTTTCACTGGAGTATATATATATATGTCAAAATGTATCAAATTGTATCCTTATTTACAATCTTCACAAATCATTATAAAAATGAATCATTTATATAGTTATTTATGACATTTGTTAACTATCTCACAGCAAGACACTTACCACTATATTTCCCTTTTTTATTCATTAATTCATTGAGCAAACATTCAAAGTGTCAGACATCAGGGTGCTAAAGAAACAAAGATAAAATTTTCTCACTAGTGAGACAGAAAACTAGCATATATGGAGTGCCTATTATATAAGAGCTACTATTTGTTCATATATCCCTTCATTCGCTTTGTATAAAATAGAAGACATACATTTGCATATACACTTATTTTACAGATGAAGAAATTAAGCCCAAAGAAGTTAACGATCAGAGAGCAGCAAGGGGCTGGCACTGTGGCGCAGTGGGTTAAAGTCCTGGCCTGACACGCCAGCATCCCATATGGGCCCTGGTTCTAGTCCCGGCTGCTCCTCTTCCAATCCAGCTCTCTGCTATGGCCTGGGAAAGCAATAGAAGACGGCCCGCATCTTTGGGCCCCTGCACCTTCGTGGGAGACCCAGAGGAAGCTCCTGGCTCCTGGCTTCGGATCGGCACAGCTCCGGCCGTTGCGGCCATCTGGGGAGTGAACCAGCAGATGGAAGACTCTCTCTCTCTCTTTCTCTTTAACTCTGACTTTCAAATAAATAAAATAAATCTTTTAAAACAAAACAAAACAAAAAAGAGCAGCAAAGCAGTCTGAAATCCAGGTTTCTGTTTTTTCAAAATCATGGTGTTTTCCATCCAACCACAATACTGAACTTTTACAATCACACCTACCAAGTTCTGGGGGTAGTGGATCAAGTTCCGAATACTCTCTGAGGAAGTCAGTGAAGGCTTTGCTGTTGGGGTGGTCGTTGGCTAATGCCTTGAGCAGCTCACGAGTCTCTATCGAGGCTCATTTCAAAACCATCAAAGCTCATGATGTTCCCTAAGGTTGTCTCTCATGTTCTCAGTCATATACTAGAGATGCAATCAGCAGCCACCCTGGATGGTCCATACCCAGTTGCAAGAGGGTCAGAAAGTATCCGAAGGTCATCCTGTTATAGGTAAGGTGATAGGGAGCCCAGAAAGAGCAGAAGCAAATCTGTCACCACACCCTCCCCTAGGCTGCCTCTGAAACTCTTCCCACGGCCAATAATCTGAAATTGCTGTCGTAAGGGAAGCCATTGTGCAGAACTGGCAATGGCCGAACACATCCAAATGGCTGCTGACTGCCTCCTGTGATGACCTATAGACCATGATAACACCATTATTGTAAAGTTATGGCTGACACTCCCACTCCCACCATGTGCCTGTTGCCATGACACCTCTGACACTTCCTAAAATGGGCAGTCACCAAATTCCTAGAACTCTTCCCACTTTCCTGGAAAATCCCATCTAAAACATCACTCCCTCTGCCTCCAGATCACATTAAGGGATGGCCCCAGTCTGTCAGGTTGCAGCTCACTCTAGAGGGAGCCAGCACTTTTGGCTTTGCTAATCACTCTTACTCCTCTGCTGCTCTCTATCTATGTCTTGTCCTTGAATTCTTTCGTGCATCCTTTGTTACTCAGAGACGAGAATCCAGACCCTTCAGCCCCGCAACAATCCTTTGCTTCATTTTAATACTAAAATCTCAACCCAGGAAGAGTCTAAGCATTATTCCCATAACACATAACCTATGTTGGAATATGTTTCTCAACTGTGCCTGTGTGCACTTGTACACATCTCTACATGTGATGACAAGACGTTTTCCTCTTACATATTCATTTTTCCCTAAATTAAAAGACAGTCATTTCCTCAGTTTGTTGAAAATCATTCCCTGTGACTTTCTTATTTGTGGCAAATAATCACTATAATCACTTTATGCGACATCCTTTAGGAAGGAAGTGAGCTCATGATTTTGGGTGGGTAGTAGGGCTTGCTATAGTTTGAACAACAGTTGGCTTTCCAATTCATACACATACCAAAACCCCAAGGTCTTATACTAACAGCGAATGAATGCCACTGGAAGAAGAGTTGAAGGTGGGGACTTGCTAAAATTATGGTGTCTAGTGCTGGGCCCAGTGGGAGGTCTTGTCAGTTCCCAACTGAGTCACTTTGTTCCTCAACAAGTTCTGTTTGAATTTTTAATTGATAATTACAGTGGGTTAGAAGCTGCCATTTGTATTTTAATATTTTTAAGCACCTACCATGATGCATGCTAAATTATCTTACATGGATAAATCATTTTTTACAACTCTGTGAGTTACTATTACTACCTCTGCTATACAAAGTAACAGGTTGCAACAGAAGAAGCATGTAAAAGTGTAAAATAAAGGGGCAGGCATAGTGGCACAATGGCTTAAACTACTATTTGTGACCCCTTGCATCCCATGTGAGGGTACAGGTTTGATTTCCAGCTACTCCATTTCCAGTCCAGCCTCCTGCTAATATGCCTGACCAGGTAGCAGATGGTGGTTCAAGTACTTGGACCCCTGCCACCCATGTGGGCAACAGGAACGGAGTTCTTGGCTCCTGGCACAGCCTCACCCAGACCTAGCTATTGCAGGCATTTGGGGAATAAATCAGCATTTGGAAGATGTTTTGTTCTCTGTTACTCTCTCTATTACTTTCAAATAAATACATAAATCTTTAAAAAAAAACACTTAAGCCATAGAAAGTTAGCAACTATACTTCTGAATAGATTTCGTCTTAGAGTTATAGTAAACACCAATGGTGGTTAAGAACAACTATTTGGTAGACTGACACATTCAAACGCGTGTATAAATTATATTCAAAGTCACTTGCAGAAATAAATCAAATTTGTTTTACTTTTATTAGTATTCTTTTCTACCATGGATAACAGAAGGCTTAGCAAGCTTTTACTTAACTTCCAGAATTTGACTTTTGCCTTTGATGTGAAGTATCACCATTTCAAAACCGCAAGCTAAAACCGGAAGTGGTTTGTGCAGCATGATAATGAGGTTAGTTTTTTTTACATAGCACTCCTGACTTTATGTCCTAGGAAATGAAGACATTTAATAGTAGGTTATAGATGTATGCATCAGCATCACTCATCATTACCACCTAAGGCCAGCGATATGCTTAAAAACCCGTATTTAATACTCAGCAGGTGCACATGGTTATGTCCAAGGAATGCTCAATGAATACTTTTTATGATGCTGATGAAGATGATTTACATGACTAAGAGCAGATACTTATTTACTGAAGGCAGTAGTGCAGGATCCAGCTTACAGTCGACGTTATGAAATACACAAAAGCATGATGACCTATTGTCCTCAGGTTCTCAATTAATCATGGAAGAGGGTACTTGTAAAGCTCATGAAAAATGCAAATGGTGAATAAATGGTTTCAAACATTTTTGCACCAAAATAAGTTTATCTTTTAATTCTATTGTCCGCGAAAATTTTGAAGTACCCTCCTACACCTGCTTAAAAAGCTCTTTTCTCCTCTAAAGCTTGGACTAATTCTTACACCAAATGTACACAGGTTGAATGCCATTACATGACTAACTAGACCTCAAAGGTGAAAGGTCATAAAACAAGCTCGATGTTTTTATTGAGCACACTGTCAGTTTTTTCAGTAGCTTATCGGAAGCCACATTTGGAAAATCATCCTGAACGCGCCGCTCGCAGTATTTCACTCTAATAAAGTGTACGTGGCGGGGATTCCCCCTCGGAAGGCGCGTCAATCTGCGGCCCTATGGGCGGGGCCAACCCCACAGCACACTCCCCCCCCCCCCCCCCCCCGGCCCGGCGCAGAATGCGCATGTCTCCCCAGCGAGGCGGACAGTGACCCTGAGAGGTTGCCGTCGCGCAGTGCGCACACAAGTCTTTGCGCGTGCGCAAGCGCTCGGCGCAGAGGCCTGCCGGAAGCCAAGATGGCGTACAAGTGGTCGCCAGGCCGCAGTTGGCGCCTAGTCAGTGTCTGAGCGGGGTGTTTTGGAAGGGGCGGTGGCGAACGCCTTGTCCGCCAACATGGCCCGACATCGGAATGTCAGAGGCTATAACTACGATGAAGGTAGGTGTCAGGGTCCTGCCGAGACGTCCTTTTGGCTCTTCCAGCTGGCATTCCCCCGCATGTGTGAACTGGACAGGGGTGCCAGGCTGGAATTCGGAGGCCCAGCTGGGGCAAATAATAGGAGGTCCGAGTGCCAGCGAGTGGCGTTAGGTTGTGGTTTCCGCCCTCCGGAATGGATCTTTTTTGGGGGGGAGGAGGAGGTGCTGCGGAGCGTCGTATGGGAAGGGCGTTTGGCGAGTCTGGATCTGGCGATGTTTATGCACTCACCCCATGAGCAGATCTCCGATTGTCGCCCCCAGGTTGGGCACTCACTGCCGCCTTTTAGCCCCTCTCCCCGACCCCCCTCTCGAAAATGTTCGTGAGACGTAACTTACTTGCAAAGACGAGTTGACTTAGTGCTTTAACATTCAGTTGACCTGGTGTGACCGTGTTATTTGTACATTTAAAGGAAAAATGTACACAAGGTATATTCGTATATATTTAGGTCAGAATCTCGTTTGAGCTGATTGAATATTTTTCAGCAAATTTCGAATTGGGGCAGTAAAAACAGATACATATTTTTAAAAAAGCCCAAAGTAGATCACATGATCCCGAGTGTTTACTCAGTTCTTGGCTGGTAATGCTTACTATAAATGCATTTGAAATGGAAATAAAGAGCAGTGTGTAGTAAGGAGGGCATGGGATAGGATTTAGTGGTTTTTAAAAAGTAAGTAGAAGAAAAATGTATGAATGTTCTCAAAGGGTTTAAAAGGAGTTGGAATTAGTTTTAGGAGAGCACATCTCTCTTCAAGTACTGGATAATTACAGGCATCGCCACGCGAGACACAAACTGAGAACAAAAACAATCATGAACGACTGCAGAATAAATTAAAGACCTGTTGCTTTGTGGAGTGCAGAGGTTGTAGTGCATAATATGTTGGTGGTTATTGGCCACCCCAGTAGATTATGCTAGGATGCTAGTGTGCTTTCAGCTTAGTGGAGGGCAGCTAACAGACACCCTGTGCTAGGTTTGGAGGCTGTGAGCTGGTCTGTCAAGTTAATTTTGTGGTGGTGACTTCTGAGTGGTGGCCTTTTCAAGTAAATATTGTAGCGGCTGTAGGCATTACATGTGGACCACTGCCACTTGAGAAATGACTTCGGACTGGGAGACATCTTTGCCCATAGAATATAAAGGGCATGAAAAACTTATGTCATGCTCATTTCTGTAATAGTCATTTATCATTTCCTCAATTCTCACTGAGTGCTTAGAGTGCTGTTCTAAGCCCTGGGGACTGGCAGTGGGCTTTTGAGAGTAATTTAAAGGCGGAGCTAACACAAATTGTTACCAGATGATTAGGGTATGAGGTACTTGGAAAGTACTGATGAAGAGCTGTGGGGGCTACTTAAGTGAGAACCTCAATCACAGTGGCCTGGAGGAGTTGATGCAGGATTTATGTGAAAGAAGACTTTGTAGAGGCGAGGGGCCAGATCTGAGGGAGTAAGTGCCAAATGTCTTTTCTCCTTGTCCAGCCAAGGTCAGGTTGTCATGTTAACCGGGTTTCTTTTGGAACAACTGCTGACATCATAACCAGGTTGTTCCTCTGTAGCAGAGGAGCTCCATCCCCTTTCCCTGCTTGTAAAAGTTCTCCTCATCTTCAGAATCCAGTTTATTTCTCCCAACTTAAGCTTTCTCTTGGACTTAGAATACTAATTTAAAATTTTCCCAAAAGTGATATAACCTCCTGAGAGTTTGTGCTCTGCAGCCTAGTGGAGCTTCTATTTAATTCCTACTTTGTTTTTCTTTGTAATTAGGATAGTACATTACATGATTGCCTCAACTACTAATTTAAAAATCTCAGGAAAGCAAAATCCATACTTTATTTTATATTTACTCCAGTGTCTGGCACAAAACTTTCCATCTAGTAAATACTCCAAAATATTGTTGAGGAAAAGAACCACTTTACAAAGATTACTTGAAAAGAATTCTGTTCATCTTTTACATTATGACACTTTATGGTCATTTTCAGTATTGAGAAACTGACCTAGTAAAAAATATTTTATTGCCTTTAATACCTAAATACATGTATTTGTGAATGATGTCTCATTTACTAATAACTTGTCACTTATTAACTTGTCTTTTGGGCATGGTATCCCTCCCGTATGAGTACCATCAGAAATTAACTAATTGTTTCCTGTGGAATTGATTTGGATATTGTATTCCTGGGGACCTTTCCCCTGCCACACCACTCTCAGTTCTAGTTTTGTTTTTTGTATGTGTGTTCCCCAGTTGCTTGGTATTTCTCATGCTGAGCACTTGTCATGTGGTTGATGATGCCTATTTCCTTGTCTGTGTTCCAGTCACATTTTGGTTTGGAGAGAGTTGGGAGGGTGCTCACTATTGTATCACGGATGTGTCTGGTAGTCCCTGACATAACATGAGTATTTGTCAGATGAATAAGTGAATACATTTATGTAAATGTATTCATGATCCTTGTTAGTTTTTATTGGTAAGTAGCTTGATTCATTAACATGTAATAAAATAAATATTAATTTAGTGCCAAGTAGCTGCTTAAACCAAGTCTTTCTCTGAAGAAGCTGATAGGCTCATGGAGTGAACTAGGTGTCAGTGCTTTGAAGACACTGAATTGGAGAAGTGTGCTAGGGGTAAAGGTGGCAGGGAGGCTCACTTCTTACTGGTGTCTTCTGTAAAGAGATGACATGAAAGCTGGGACCTGAGCTGGAAGAAATAAAGAGCCTTGGGAAAATCTGATCAGCAAGCATATTCCAGTCATTAGAGAGAAAAGTCGTTAGTCATCAGTGGAGTGAGCACACTGAAGTTTAAAGAGACAGGCAGGTTTATATAGAGGTTACCCAGCTCCACAAGAAGAGAAACTGCTCTCATTGTACATCCTAGGCTAGTCAGTTCTATGGAAAGAGCTGCTTTGGTTATTGGAGAGCAGTTAGTGAAAACTGGGGTGGATTGCTTGTTTCAGGTCTTTGTCAACACTGGAAAGACAATTCAAGTATATTGTTTGTAGGATTAATTTTTTTATATGAGGTGAAAACTTGGAAAAATTTGTTAAAACCCACTTGGTTTAAAAACTGAAGAGCCATGCATATCTTTACTTATATAGAATGTCAGTGAATACTTTGTGAGTGAAATTCTTACTTTTTGGAAAAATAGACATTTCAGGTTCCTTTGCTTTTGATGAACAGTTTATTTGGGAGAGAATTCAGATACTTCCTCACTAATAAATATAGAAAATTATAAGTGAATTTATCTCTTTTTTTTGTTTCAGATTTTGAAGATGATGATTATTATGGCCAGTCTGTGGAGGATGATTACTGCATTTCTCCATCAACAGGTGAACTTTATTTAAAAAATTTTTTTTATTTATTTGAAAGGCAGAGAGAGCAGACAGAGATCTTCCATCTGCGGGTTCACTTTCTAAGTGCCTGCAATAACTGGGTCTGAGCCAGGCTGAGTTTAGGAGCCAGAAACACAATCTGGCTGTCCCACACGGGTGGCAGGGACTCAAGTATGTGAGCCATCTCCAGCGGCCTGTCAGGGTGTGCATTTGCACCTAGCTGGATTGGACGTGAGAGCTGAGTTTCAAACCCAGACACTCTGAAACAGGATACTGGTGTCCCAATTGGCGTCTTAACTGTTGGACCAAACACCTGCCCCTACAGGTGAATTTTAAGAAATATGATTTTCATGATTTGAGTTGTCAAAATGTCAAGTAGATACTTTTGTCATTCTAGGGTTAGAGTATTCCCTAAGACTGTAATACGTAACACTTAGAAATATAATTTATGTTAATTTTTAAATGGACATAAAGAGTTCATCCATGAGTAGAATAGAAAGTCTCGATTCTATCATTTAGTTTTAAACATTTTGAAGAAAATGCTGAAGATCATTCTTTTTGCAGTATTCTTGGTAGCACTGTATTCAATGGTAATTTAAACATTTATTATTTATTTGAAAGGTAAAGAGAAAGAGAAAGACCAACAGAGATAGAGAAATTTTCTATGTGCTAGTTCATTCCCCAAATACCCACAGTAGCTAAGGGTACACCAGACTGAAGGTAGGAGCTGGGTACTCAATCCGAGTCTTCCATGGGTGGCAGGTACCCAGGTACTTGGGCCATCACTGGTTGTCCCCCAGGGTGCACATTAGCAGGAAGCTGGAATTGAGCAGAGCTGGTGTCCCATTTGGCATCTTAATTATTATTCCAAATGCCTGCCCCTAAAATGCTAATTTAGTCAATAGTGAAAGTTTAAAGTCTGGAGTCTGTGGAGCAGTTAATTGTGTATTACCAAGAATCTTTTAAATATTAGAAATTGTGAGGTGTTTTGCCTAGACTTTTCTTTGTGATCCTGTGGTGGTGTTTTCTTCTTCTTTAAGTTGTCACATAATAATTGTACATATTTATGGGTACAGGGTAATAATATTTCAGTTTACTGTTAGCTGTCTGATAAATGAACCAAATACATTTCAGAATTCTGTTAGAGCTGAGAGGGATTTAGAATTCGAATTCCTGTGTGATTGATTCCACATCAGAGTTTTATCTTCTATCTTATCTGCTTAAAGATTTCTTTGCTACTATATCAGGATCTGTATAAATTCTTTCCAGCAAAGAGTGAGTCTTTGATCCTGGCCTTTGGCTTCTGCATTTTCCTAACAATACAGTTGTCTTCAAATTTCAGGCTACTATATATACAGTAGATGAAAATACCTAGTAACTTAATCTGGCTTTATTTATTTATTTTTTTAAAGATTTATTTATTTATTTGAAATTTATTTATTTGAAAGTCAGAGTTAACTCACAGAGAGAAGGAGAGGTGGGGCGGGGGGTCTTCCATCCACTGGTTTACTCCCCAAATGGCCGCAATGGCCGGAGCTGTGCTGATCCGAAGCCAGGAGCCAGAAGCTTCTTCCAGGTCTCCCACACAGGTGCAGGGCCCAAGGACTTGGGCCATCTTCTACTGCTTTCCCAGGCCATAGCAGAGAGCTGGATCGGAAGTGGAGCAGCCAGGACTTGAATTGGTGGCCCATATGGGATGCTGGCACTGCAGGTGGTGGCTTTACCCACTATGCCACAGCGCCGGCCCCTAATCTGGCTTTAAAAGAAGGTGCATGTTACCCATAGTTGAGTGTAGCATAAATACAGGTATACTTCAGAAAGTTCATGGAAAATGGGATTAAAAGATAAGCTTATTTTGGTGAGACTTTGTTAGAAATGCAATTTTAAGGGCCCCCACCCAGCAGTCAGAAAATTTGGGAGTGGCACAGCAGCTATTCACTATTTATAGCATGCATTGAAAATTTTTGGCTTAGAAGACTCTGTGACAAAAAATATCCTACACGGAGGATCTCTGTGAGACCTCAGAGGAAAGAAAGGGTCATCAAAGAAGGAGACACTCTTCTCTGAAGGGAGGGGAGAATATCCCCTTATGGCCATGTCCAAATACCGACGGAGTCTATGGTCACAAAGGCTTCCATAGCCTTAGCAGCCCATGGCAAGAGCCTCGGTTGATCACTGATGTCATAAAAAAAGAGTGTTAATTGTTAAATGACCAACAGTTGTCACTGTGCTCTTTCTCCTCATGTAGGACCTCTGTCCCTAATGAATTGCAATATGTGAATCGACTGTAAATTTTCTCCCCAAACGGTACTCTATATATATTGTGTGTGTGGGTGCAAATTGTTGAAGTCTATGCTTAGCATGGAGTTGGTCCTCTGTATATAAAGTCATACTAAAAGTGAACCATAATGAAGAAGGAGATGGGAGAGGGAGAAGCAGGTGGGATGGGAGCTGGGGGCGGGGATAGGGGGAAAGAACCACTATATTCCTAAAGTTGTATCTATGAAAAAATGCATTCATTTTATTCATTAAAAAAACCCAAAAAAGTCAAAAGCACCTTCAGGCTGGCACTGTGGTGTAGGAGATTAAACCTCTACCTGCAACACCAGCATCCCATATGGGTGCTGTTCATGTCCCAGCTGCTCCTCTTCTGATCCTGCTCTCTGCTGATATCCTGGGAAAGCAGTGGAAGATGGCCCAAGTGTCTGGGCCCCTGCACCTGTGTGGGAGACCTGCAAGAAGCTCCTGACTCCTGGCTTCTCATTGGCCTAGCTCTGGCCATTGAGGCTGTTTGGGGAGTGAACAGTGGAAGGAAGACCTCTCTCTTTCTGACTCTCCCTCTCAAAAAAAAAAAAAAAAAAATTTAAAAGAAGAGCATCTTCAATTATAAAAACAATTTTTTTTTTTTTGGCTTAGGACAAGAGTGGTAGCACTGGATTTGGAAATGGATTCAAGAGAAAATTTATAGGAGTTGAAGTCTACAGGATTTGGAATTTGGTTGAATATGGTTTGCATAAGACTGGAACCCTTTCTATAGAGAGAGAGATAGCTGAAAGGCACTTTATTATTGCAGGATAATGCAGTCATATATCTAGGCTTATGTGGGGACATAGCATGCAGTCTTGAGTAATGCATTGATGAATAACAAGGTTAGACTTTCATAGGTTGTCATTTCTGAGGTGTGCTTTAATGACCTAGCTTTCTAGATCAGGGTTTATCCATGAGTCTTAGCTTTTGATGTGTGTCATACCTATGGTTTGTATTCTGGACAGTCCAACTGAAAGTTTGTAATTCTGAACAGTCTCATTCTAAGAGTTTGTTTTGTACCAAGAATCACTGACATTGTCAAAGCAGGAGATAGTTGAGTTTGGAGTTTCTTCTGTTGACAAACTGGTATTTTTAACGCAGTTTGTAATTTTGGATTTTTTTTTTTTAATCTATCTATTTGAAAGAGTTAGAGGGAGAGAGAGAGAAAGAGAGATGGATGGATCTTCCATCATGCTGGTTCTCCCTGCAGATGGTTGCAATAGCCTGGCCTGAACCAAACAAAAGCCAAGGGCAGGAGCTTCATCTGGGTCTCCCACATGGGTGGTAGGGGCACAGACATTCATTCAGACTTTCTGCTGCTTTTCCCAGGCCATTAGTATTGAGTTGGATTGGAAGTGGAGCAGCCAGGACATGAACTGGTTTGGGATGCTGGCGTTGGCATTGTAGGCCAAGGAGACCCGCCATGCCACAGTGCTGTCCCCTGGATTTTTTTGTTTCAAATCATTTATAATATAGTGATATCAGATCAGACTTGCTTTCCTGTTTAATGATATATTTTTCCAAAACATGTGAGTAGTTTAAGAAGCATGCTTTCGTGGAGGATGGCCCAAGTGCTTGGGCCCCTGCACCCGCATGGGAGACCTGGAGGAAGCACCTGGCTCCTGGCTTTGGATCGGCGCAGCGCTGGCCGTAGCAGCCATTTGGGCAGTGAACCAACGGAAGGAAGACCTTTCTCTCTCTCTCACTATCTATAACTCTACCTGTCAACTAAATTAAAAAAAAAAAAAATGCTTTCTGTTCTCAAAGAAGCAACTAATGTCGTTTAAGACGTGATGAAATTCATGGTGTCATGTGATAATTGGATGACTTTACCAATTAATATAATTTTTTCCCTAAAATTCTGCAACACATACATATGCTTTTGAATTCTGTTAAACACTTTTTCTGATGGATAGGTGATTTCTAAACATAACAGCTTTTTGGTTTCCTTCAGAAAGATTTCCTTTGTTATTGAGCACTGAGTATATGTCAGAGAGTGAGGATAGCAAAAAGCACCTATATATTAAGCTTTATTTGAATGGTTATGTATTTTGTTTCAGCTAATATGACTTGAAGTTATTCTTACTTGGTCCATTCCAATCTAAAACCTTTGTTAAACATCAATTTATGTATAAGAAATTTGTTAATTTCTTTGACATAAGGCAGCTTGTCTAAAATGCCATTCAAATAGCTTGTCATAACAGTTGGGTAGATAAGAAACTAAGGCATCTGGGAAAGCTTCTAAAAGGATATGGGATGGTTCTGGTAAATTTGTGAGTAAGAATGATGTCCCAGTAGAGTCCAACACTTGTCAACCAACGGCTTTTAAGTGAGGCTTGTTTTCTAGACCTGAATTCATGCTAGTTGCAACAGGACAGAGGGCTAGGAAGAGAGATAAGAGCCAGGGTGTTTTAATAGTGTTTAATTTGGTTTGTACTGTCAGTCTATTGGAGGTTACTTAGTACCTTTTAGGCAGGTAACTGATGATAGAATACTGTAGAGTGGACTACAAGTGGAAGAGCTTGTAGGCCAGTGGTTTGTAATATTCCCTGATGATATAAATCAACTGTGAATAATTCTTAAAAATACAGATTGCCTGCTCAGTTTCAGCACTACTCAATCAGAATCTTCAGGGAAAGAAGCCTAGAAAGCTATTTTAATGAGTGTCTCACAGATGATTTTTATTTTAAGATGTTTAGAAAGCAATTTTGGATAGTTTCAGGAAATAAATATTGAATTCTTTGAACTTTTGTGCTTTTCAAAATACCGTAAATCTATATTTAAAAAATTGTATTTGAGAGGGAGAGAGGGAAAGTGAGAGAGAGAGAGAGAAGGAAAGAAAGAAATCTTCTGTCTGCTGGTTTACTCCCCAAATGCCCACAACAGCCATGACTAGGCCAGGCCAAAGCCAGAAGCTAGGAACTTAATCCAGGTATCCCTCATGGGCTGCAAGGAGCCAACCAGTTGAGCCATCAATCACTGCCTCCCATCAAGAAGCTGGAATTGGGAACAGAGCTGGGATTCAAACCTAGACACTCTGATATGGGATACTGGCATCTCAGGTGCACCGAATGCCTGCATCAAAATGCCTTAAATTTAAAGAGTCACAATAGATGTGCATTTTTTAGAAGGCATTTCCATCAAAGTTTGTGATTTAAAAGTTGTATTTATTGTTTTTCTCATCATTGTTATTCTCTTTGTTTTTATTATATTTCTTGCCTTTTGGGCTTTCATTGGAACTTCAAAAGTTTGGACTACTTTTACCTTCTTGGGAGCTATTTTCCTAGCAAACCCAACCATTTCTACTTGCAAAACAATGGCCCAAGTCTCAGTTGAATTTATGGTGTTTGGGTTGTTGGTAGTAGGAATACTGTACTCCCCAGCCCCAAAAAGTAGCTCCTAGGAGGTACAGTAGAAATCTTAATTGAGAACTTCCTCTTGTCTGTCAGTATTTCTCAAGTGAAACTTGTTGAGGGAAGCATCTGCTTTCTTGGCTCACTTGATATTTTTATTTAAAAGTTTTATTTATTTATCTTATTTGAGAGGCAGAGAAGAGAGAGACAGAGATAGACGGAGAGAGACCTTGTATCTGCTGATTTATTCTCCAAATAGGAGAATGGAACTCAATCTGGACCTCCCATATGGGTGGCAGGGATCCCAGTAGTTGAACCATCACTTGATCCTCCCAGCGTGTGCATTATCAGGAAAGTAGAATCTGAAGTGGAGCTTGAATGTGGACTTGAACCTAGGCACTTCAATATGGGATACAGGTGTCTCAAGTGGTATCTTAACCACTGAACCAACTACCCATTCCTCACTTAGTATTTTGGTTTGTCTTAGATTTCAGTTTTCTTCTTCACAGTTCTGAGAAGAAGTTGAGGAAAATATATTTTCAGGCTAAACTGAATACAGTTTATTAAACCTGGAAAAACATTTTGTAGATCATTAGGCACAAAATGACCCCACTTACATTTTTAGTACTATTATATTTTATTAAATCTGATGTTATGGACTGTGAGGCATATCATTATTTTACTGACCTTCAAAACAAAAGGCTGTTGCTCTAGGATTACATTGTAATGAGATGGTATCTGATGGTAAAGCATATTTCTAATTTTGAGATTTTAAAATGTGAAGAAAGGAGTTCTTTTGGAGAATTTATGAATGGGGTGACTCTTACTATTTAGGCATACTGACTTTATAAGATAGTGTTACTACTACTTTGAAAAACAGGGATATATATATACACACACATATACATATTTGTAAGTGAATATGTGCATTCTTGAAAAACTTTGTGTTCTTCTAAATTATATACTAAGAATAACAACTTATGGCAAAAGATAGGATTAGGACTGACTGCTTATCTATAGAGTACCTACAAAAACAGTAATTATCTTAAAAATGCTTGTATGTTTGAAAAGATATGTAACTTCCTAATAAATATTCATTAAATAAAAGACTTTACATTAAAAGAAAATGAACGCTTGATAGAAGGACCTGGAAGAAGTGTTGGATCTAATGAGTAATGTTGCAAAGGTCAAATGCACCCAGGCCTGGAGAACCGTGTAGTAAAGGGTTCCAAAAACAAGGCACCTGAAGAAATTGAGCCAAGCGGAAGAATGTGAGGCTATGTAGAATTATAGTATCATCAGAATTACAGTATAATATTACAGTTTGGTTGGTGTTATTGGATTTCATATCTGCTACCATTATGTGGTGAGAAAAAAACGTTGAATTGTTGGGGGGAATATTTCATCAACTAAAGCATCTTCAGCACCCTCATCATTCCCTTATTTGCCAGTTAGTATGAGAAAGCATGTATTTAGCAGAATAGGTTGAATTGCCTTCACTGCTCTATTTTTTTTTGTTATTCTGTTCTTTTCCCTAGATACATTCTCCCCTTTAGGTTTTCTGAAGTGGAGCTTGAACGTAGGACTTGAACCTAGGCACTGTAGATTAAGCTTTATTTGAATGGTTATGTACCTTTTTTGTTACAGCTACTGCAGTGTTCAGTGATTGCTTAACCATCTGTGCTTCTGTGGCACTTTTTTATTCAATTGACTCTTCAAATAATTTCATTTTTCTTCTTTGCCTTTCCTGCTAACCTGACTAGAAAGCTCTTATGCCATGGCCTTCTGAGTTTAGGTGTTACACATAGGCTATAGGTTCATATTTTGTGTATTTTTAATAAATTTTAAACATAAATTCTCTTTCATAAGTAATGGCTTCTGTGGGGAGCAGCCCGGACTGGACTGAGTTACTGGAATTAAGACTTATTCTATGCATCTGCTCTCCCACAATATGGCGCTGGGAGAGAAGTAAACAGCTTCCGCACAGCTGCCTCCAGTTCAACCAATAAACTGTAGGACTTGCTCCTGATTGGAGAGCAGCGTACTCGGCGTGTGGGCAGCCGAGTTGGGATTGGCGGAGGAGGACTATAAAGGAGGAGAGAGACAACATGCACCGGGAACATCTAAGGGGAACATCTAGCTGAAGGAACACCTGTGCAGCCCCCGAGAAAAGCCGGCCGGCGGTGTGCCGCTCCCCTGCGGAAGTGGGGAATGTGGCCAGGGGGAACTGCCCTTCCACGGAGGTGGAAGGGATAGTAGCCAACCCGGGAAGAACCAGCAGCAAACCCGGGGAGGGCCGAGCAGACGAAAGAACAGCGCAGGGTCCTGTGTCGTTCCTCCACGAAGAGGGGGAGCGACATAATGGTGCCGTGACTCGGATATGAAGCCTAGGCAGGGCTTGGTGTCGTTCCTCCACGAAGAGGGGGAGCGACAGCTTCCTGAAAAACCGTACAGAAGCCAAATGTGGGAACTCTTAAGCAGCATGTTACATGATCTGACAGAAAGCTAATCATTATAAAATCCCTAATAAAAACTTGCCTTTTGTTGACAGTTTCTGTCCTTAATATATTCTTTAATTTTATTCCTTCACAACTGAATATTGTCTTCAGAATTGAGTTCAGTGGAGGTGGAAACATCAATGCTTGTATTTCGTTTATGATACTCCCACATATATGGACACCTTGATAATCTGTCTTTCCTCTTTTTAATAAAATACATAATATTCCAGCTATATTTTGAGAGATGGCACTGCCAGTATTGCAGAGTCACACACATTGATGTCTGAAGTCAAAGGTAAATATATGTCATTCATTAGTTTATAGTATCAGTGTGGGACTGAAAGCTTAAATCGTTCGAAGTTTAAGACCTAGGTTTTTGGTGAACTTTTGGACTCAGGGGGAGTGAAAATTAGCCTAGTATTTTCTTAGTTATGAAAACAGGAAGTTTCTTATATCATGTAAAATATTTGTACCAGAGAAGAGAAAATTTCAGGCAGCACAGAAAAGTAGGCAAGGATGAGGTAAAAAGCTAATGAGAAATGGCTATATTACAGCATTCTTTAATCATTTTATATTTTAGCTGCTCAATTTATTTACTCACGACGTGACAAACCTTCAGTTGTTGAGCCTGTAGAAGAATATGATTCTGAAGAACTGAAACAATCTACCAACTCTCTTTCAAACCATCAGCTAAGTGGAATTGATCAAGGTATAGTGTAGAGGTTGTGTGTTGTATGTCTTCACTGAAAATGATTAATAACCAAATCTACCAGACTGTTTCAGTTTTAATTTGTAATTATTCCTAATTGGACAGTAATGATACAAATTATATCTTTAAGAAAAATTGTTTTGTTAAGTATATAATGTCAGTAGTATATTTAACTATGTTGTTGAAAAATTGATTGGCTTTGTTTAGTAACTGTAAGTTTTGGTTAACTGTCCCATTTCATTTTTATCATAAGAGAGAAGCTCCAGTGATTTGTTATAGGAACATCAAAAAATTTTGTTTCATAAGCTGTATGGTGGAGCAAATGATTAGTTTACAGAAATTCTTTTACTCACAAAGATACTAAGTGCCAAAAGGCTAACAAAAAAAAAAGTTTAAGACCATAGTAGACTTTTATGTGTGTCCTGATTTTTCACATCCATGTAAATTTCAAGATAAGAGCTTTTAATTTATGATGACATTGGTTCTGAGTTTATTTTCAACTCTGTTGAATTAGCAAAGATATTTATATTTTTGCTTTCTTCTCAAAATATGACATTTGTCAAACATTAGTGAAGCCATAGGTTGATAGCAGAACCAAAATGGCATGATACAACAGGAATATCATCTGCTGATAGTGTACAGGGCTGAGGTGATTTGTTCTTTTCTTTGGAGTGTGGCTTTGTTCTGCAAGTATTTTTAAATTAAAAATTTATAATAATTTCAAAATAGAAAAAATGTAGGAATATGAATTAATCTTTGAATAAAGTAGTAAAATATCAGCTGCTAACCAAATCAAGAAAAATGGGAAAAAAAGCATAAATGCACAAAATGAGAAAGCAAGTAGTGAAACAACAGATGTAGAAGAAGTAGAATTTCCTTATCAACTCTGAAAATACATTTGAAAATCTAGATAAAAGTGCATAGAGGAACTGTCGTATGAACTTCTCAGTAAGACTGAACTGTATTTTTAAACAAACATTATGGTTAACATGGGTGAAAAGGTAGGGGTAGAGTAGACGGAGAGGGGGAGGGAGGGGGGAGGGAGGGAGAGAGAGAGAGAGAGAGAGAGAGAGAGAGAGGTCTTCCATCCGCTGGTTCACTCCCCATATGGCCACAATGACTGGAGCTACGCTGATTTGAAGCCAGGAGCCAGAAGCCAGGAGCTTTCTCTGGGTCTTCCCACGGGGGTGCCGGGGCCCAAGGACTTGGGCCATCTTCCACTGCTTTCCCAGGCCATTAGCAGGGAGCTGGATTGAAAGAGCAGCCTGTACTGGAGCTGGCACCCATATGGGATGCTGGCATTGCAGGAGGTGACTTTACTCGCTACACCACAGTGCCCGCCTCATAAATTTTTTATTTTTAAGATGAATATTTATTCTTAATCTACTTACTCCCTTCTTAATAAGGATTTCCTTGTTATTAGATTGATTTGCTCATTTTTTAAAAATTTTATTTGGAAGACTGAATTACAAAGAGATCTTTCATTTGGTGGTTTACTCCCCAAATGGCCACAACAGCTGGAGCTAGGTCAGTCTGAAAGCAAGAGCTTGGAGTTTATCTGGGTCTCCCACACTGGGGGTTGCAGGAGCCACCGCACTTTGCTGTTCTCCACTGCTTTTCCAGGCACATTAGCTGGTAGTTGGATCAGAAGTGGAGCAGCTGGGACTCAAACCAGTACCCACGTGGTTTGCCGGCACCACAGGCAGTGGCTTTACCTGCTACAACACAGTGCTGGCCCTAAGAATGTTTTTAGTTGACTTGAAAAAATTGAAGTTAGCTTAAAAGAAAATTTAAGGTAATAATATAAGAAATGTAAGAAATATACTTAATTATTCTTTGGTTCACTAATAAGTTAGAATTAGTCCCACCCTTATTTCTCCCTTCCTGAATTTATGAAAAATGATCAGTGCAGATACCATCATCATCATCTGAAATTAGAAAGTACTGTGTGTATTTTTCAACCATTAGTATTGTTCTGGTTATATTTATCCTTATTACTGTAAAGTGTATATAGTTGGTACATTTTTGAACATTGGTATTATGAGACTTTTATTATAGTGATTTTATTTATTTACTTCCATTCCACTTGAGAGGCAGAGCAACAGAGATCTTCCATCTGCTGATCCACTGCTCAAATGACTGCAATAGCCAAAGCTGGGCCAGATGAAAGCCGGGAGCCTGGAATTCAATCTGGGTCTCTCATGTGGGTGGTAGGAGCTCAAGCACTTGAGGCATCATCTGCTTCTTCTTAGGCTTCATTAACAGGAAGCTGGATTAGAAGTGGAGGTTCTGGAACTTGGACTGGCACTCAGATATGGGATGCAGGTATCCCAAGTGACTGCTTATCCTGTTGCATCACAACACCCATCCCTATAGTAATTTCTTAATAAATGAAGTTATTCCTGTGATTTAGGAAAATAGGTGTTTTATAGATAAAAATATGATCATTATAATTAATTTTTGCCAAAGAAGTTAAATATCTTAGTATGGTTTCAGATCCTTTTGTCAGATTTGAACATGGAAAATTCCTTCATGGCACCATTTAGTTTTGATCATTGTTTTTAGGTTTTATCATTGTTGTTGGTTTTTTGATCATTGTCGTCTATTTTAGCTCGTCTCTATTCATGCCTTGATCACATGAGAGAGGTACTTGGAGATGCTGTGCCAGATGAAATACTCATAGAAGCAATTCTGAAGAACAAGTTTGATGTGCAGAAGGCTTTGGCGGTGGTTCTGGAACAAGATAACCTACCGAATTTGAAGGACAAGAGAGAGAGAGTAGTAACTACGGGAAAGACAGCAAAAGGTATGCCTTTACTACTTCTCTGTTAATTGTTTTAAATAGTTAATACTTTGAAAAGAGGTTTTAATTTGCTTGAGCTGTTAAGGAAAAAATTTAAATTTCTTGAGCTCTTCAGAAAATCACGCATGTTACAGTTAACTCTTGAGATTATCATTAGATTTTCTAGTTTGTAAATTTTTAAAGCTGAGTACTGTGTTTCTTTCCCTCTATTGAAGCCTTTTTTTTTTTTTTGTTATTTTACTACTTGTTTTCATAACTACCAGAACTTAGGAAAAATAAAATCAGATAAAATAAGACATTTTTTCTCTCATGTTGGTTCAAAATTTATGTTGTTTTTTAACTGTAATGAGATAGGAGATGGAAATTAGTAGTTAAACAGTTAATGTTAAAAATCTCTGTGTGCTTATATCATAAATAAAGATAATTTTATATACTATTAAATATCATAAAGATCATAACTTACTAGTCCTGCATTTCATAGCCAAATTTTAAATTTTAAATTTTTAGGATTTGGGGTTGAGTTTGAAAGCTAGTGGAAGAAAGAAGGAAACTATTGAGTGATTGATACTGTATTAGTCCTTACTGAGTTGGTGTTTCTTTTACCTGAGGGCTAGATATTTGCTATAACAAAAGTTGCACACAATCTGTTACCATGAATTAACAGTGTTTTTTAAAGTGCAGGATGGGGCAAGGATATGTAGTTTCAGTTGCCCATTATGGGAATGTTTGTTATATGTCATCTGTATTAACAGTGTATTCAGATCACAGTAGACATTACAGAGTGTTTTTGTTTGCTAGTTTATATTTAATGCATTAAAATTCAAAAGAAATTGAACCTAATTTTTTCAGAATTTTGAATCTGAGACAGCCTTGATTTAATGTAATTCTGGTAAAACTTCACATTGTTAGATTCATTTAAAATCAGAATTTTTTTTAAAAAAATTATTAATTTGAAGGGCAGAGTGACAGGAAGGGAGAGACAGAGAGGATCTGCTGTTTCACTCTCTAATGTCCACAACAGCTAGGGCTAGGTCAGGCCGAAGCCAGAAGCCAGGACCTTCATCTGGGTCTCCTACATGGGTGGCAGGAATGCATTGACATTGATTGACTTGGTACTTACATTTGTATGTCAGTGAACAATTAGAAGGTCACTTTAGATTGCTTGATGGTATGTAATATTCCTTTATTAATGTTTTTTAGAGTGTTCACTTAATGATCAAGTATCACTTTATTATATCATAATCAGAAGAAAGCATTTAGTAATTAAATGCCTCATTTCATGTTTCCTTTTGGTTGCTGTGGCTGTCCTCTGCGTATGTTAACCTGTTCATCTGGAAATTAATGGCTCTTGTAAGGTAAGGAGTCTTATTTTCTTCCTCTGAAGTTTCAGCTGATGATGGTCAAAATTCTTACTTTCAATCAGGAAACCATTTGAATTGCAGTAGCAAACCCTTTGATTTTCCTAGTTCTGTAGCCAAATGTGGATTATATCATAAACCTTCAGTTGTACCAAGTCACTATTTACCCCATAGAAAAAAGAAACTTGACAGGCCTCAAAGTGAGAAGAAACTAGAATCATGTAAGTTAACAAGAGAGCTTTCAGTAGCTGACCTAATTCATGATATACCAACAGATTCTTATAAAAGTCCGCCATCAGTCAGATTGTCATCCACAGATAGTTTGGAAAATCTGCTTTCAAAAAATCCAGATACTGATTTGTTGAGACATCATGTGTCCGAATGTGTTTCCAAAGATGATTCTGCTTTCAAAGGAGTCCCAGACTTACAGTCCTTAATGATAAAGAGTACACCACCTGATAATTCTGTATTAATTCAAAATAATTTACTACCTGATTTACAAAACATTCCAGTACAAAGCAATTTAGTAAGTTTAAATAATCATTTGCACTTAACTAGCTCATTGGAAAATATGACTCTTGATAATTTAAATGCTAGTAAAGAGACTGAAGTTGCAAGTGTTTCTTTAGTTGGGCCAGGTGACAAGAATCACATCTTAAAAGAGGACAATTCACAGTTGCCCCAGCGAGAAAGTCCATCCCTAGCTGAACTGTTTCAGGAGAACAAAGGAAACAATCCAAGTCACTGTTTTACTTTATCTGATCTTTGTAACCAGCAGTCATCTTCCAGTTTCACAGATCTAAGTTTGGGATCCTTTCCCCTGTCACAGCTGGCAAATCGCTGTCAGTCTTCAACAGGAATATCAGAATTAACAGGATCTCTCTCATCTTTGGCATTTCATAAAGCTTCTCCCACAAGAGACCTCGAGAATTTGTCACTTTCTGATTTGATTGCAGAAACCATTGCTGTAGACAACTCTCAAATTAAGAAAGATTCCTTGGAGCTCAGTTCATCTGAAATGAAGTCTCCTGGGATAGATTCAAATATTGATCTTAGTGTCCTCATAAAAACATCAGATGTTGTTCCAAAACCTATAGTAGATGAATTGGTTGCTCCAACAGCAGGAGCTAAAGTTCTAAGTTCAAAGTTAGGAAAAACTTCCAGTTCTGTTAAAGATAATAAGAAAAACAGAAAAGGCTCTCTGACTAGAAAAATACCCTTTTCTCTCTCTTGGACCAAGGCCCTTGCTGCTAGACCTTCAGCTTTTGCTTCGACACTGTGTCTTCGTTACCCACTGAAAGGCCGCAAGCAACGCACCCTTGACCTCTATAAGACTTTTCTTTATAGTAGACAAGTCCAAGATGTAAAGGACAAAGAAATGAGTCCTCTTGTAGCAATAACGCCATTTGACTTCAAATCAGCTTCTCCTGATGACATTGTAAAAGCTAATCAAAAGAAAGCATTTACTAGAGAATAGTAACAAGGAAAACTTGATTACTGTTGTAGAGCTTTTTATTTAAAATTAATTTACTCTTTATAGGATCACTTCATAATATGGGATTCAGGTTGTGAATTTTATATTAAAATTGTCTAAGTCAGTAGGTAATATGTTTTTGCACTGAAAATTTTTTTTTAACTCTATCTTTTAGTGATAACTGGCTCCAAGTTGATAGCCTATAATGAGTGTATGTTTACAAAGGGCATATGAAAACTTGATATTGTGAAATCAGACCTCAGATATATTTGTTTGGCATTCAACTTTATAAGTTTTACAGTGAGATACTTTCTTTTATAAAATATTTTTGTGCTTTGTTCTTAAAAAAATGCCAACACGAGATTATTCTAGTTTAGTGTAAGGATTATTCTTCTGTGTGGCATAACATAGCTGAGATAACATATT